>NW_028322233.1:15151515-15454545 GCF_059928025.1 Delphinapterus leucas | reverse complement strand
GTGGAATTGCCGTAGGCTCCGTTGCTTTGTTTTTTAGGTGTTCCAGGAAATACCATACACTTCTCCAGAGTGGCTGTTAGTAATTTACATCCCGCCCATCAGCATAACTAGGCTCCCTGTTCTCCATGGCCTGTGCTGCCTTTCTGGATTTTACACTTTTTTCAGATGGCCGTTTTGACCGGGGGGCAGTGAGACTTCATTGTAGTGCAGATTTCTTTAAAATGCTTGCTTGGTTGGCCAAAAAGGTCGTATGCGTTTTTTCCTGAATATATTCAGGAAAAAACGCATACGCACTTTTTGGCCAAGAGCATCATTGTCGACGTTCTGCCTCTTTTCCTATGCTTTAAGTGCAATTCCCGTCTACCCCCTGAAATCATTTTCCTGCAATTCTGCCCCGCTTACAAGTTCTCTTCGCAGCCTTCCTTCAGTATATTTTTGGACGATAGCTGTCATTTATAACTCTGCAGGTTTGTGAGTTACAGTGTCCCTGAGCTCTTTTCTTCAACTCGCTATCTTGTGAGCTGGTCGCAAACCCGCAGGATTGCTTCAGGCCCTAATCTGCTTCCAGCACGGCATGTTGAGCCTTAGGTTATTTCCTCTTCCTGGCGGGAAATGAGCGTTAAATTTGCCCGTGCAGACACCTACAGCTAGTCTCTCATTGGTTCTCCCTATTCCTGTTCATCTTGAGCAGAAATTGCAAACTGTGCCAAAGAGGAGGTTAAAGCACTGACTCTCCAAGTAGAGAGAGTGTTACTAAAGGGTCTGGAATGGTGAACCCGAGTAAAAGGGGACGAAAACTGAGATGCATTTGAAAACGTTTGCCGGTCACACGGTGCACCATACTGTGGGTTTCCCATGCATGTTTTAGCTGAAGGAAGAATCCCTTAAACCTGGAGAGTTGGGACCCTTGGAATGGGTACCATGCAGCATGACTTCAAAGTGTCTGCATTTGCTCACTGAACCTCACCAATGCTATCAGCCCGAAGTGCCCAACCTTATGTCTCACTCAGCTCTGGGTGTAGATGTGGTAAATCCAGGTTGCATCACAAACCCTGAATGAATTATTTAAGAATTGCTCTCTATTTCACTGTCCTTGTGTTTTGCTTTTGTAATATATTTTGATAATGGGATTTATCGGATTTTCTCTGCTGCATTCATGCCGCTGTACACACGCTTCATTCTCTTACGGAGACATATGATTCCATGGGTTTGAAGATTCTTACTAGTCAGGTGTATTCCTAGCCGTTGAATATGGGGTGTTTAGTCCATTTTGTTGAGCAAGGGGTAGGTCTTGACTATTACATATTTGGCTTATGAAAAGGTATCTGTGCTAATTTCTATCTCTGTTTTGATGCGGCACCCCAACTCACCTTTCCCCTTAAGCAAGCATAAGTTGGTTTTCTAAATTTGAGGCCCTGTTCTGTTTTGTAATTCAGTTCATGTGTAGCCTAGTTTATATTCCGTGTATTAGTGATATCTTATGATGTTTCATTTTCTGTGTGACTTATTTCACTTAGAATCATGGTACCTGAATCCACTCATTATGCCGCGACGGGCCTGATGACATAGATTTCATTGCTCAGTGATATTCCATTGTACGTACGTACCACAACTTCTTTATCCATTTTTCACATTCTGGGATATTTAACTTGTACCGTAGACGAGGTTCTTGTAAACAGAGCCGACCGAAACTTTGGGGTGGCTGTGTGTTTTTGATTTTAATTTCCCTAAGCTATAGGACCATAAGTGGAAGTGCCGTAGGCTCCGTTGCTTTGTTTTTTAGGTGTTCCAAGAAACACCCTACACTTCTCCAGAGTGGCTGTTGGCAATTTACATCCCGCCCATCAGCATAACAAGGCTCCCAGTTCTCCATGCCCTGTGCTGCCTTTCTGGATTTTACACTTTTTTCAGATGGCCCTTTTGACCGGGGGGCAGTGAGACTTCATTGTAGTGCAGATTTCTTTAACATGCTTGCTTGGTTGGCCAAAAAGGCCGTATGCGTTTTTTCCTGAATATATTCAGGGAAAAACGCATACGCACTTTTTGGCCAAGTGCATCATTGTCGACGTTCTGCCTCTTTTCCTATGCTTAAAATGCAATTCCAGTCTACCCCCTGAAATCATTTTCCTGCAATTCTTCCCCGCTTTCAAGTCCTCTTCGCAGCCTTCCTTCAATATATTTTTGGACGATAGCTTTCATTTATAACTGTGCAGGTTTGTGAATTACAGTGCCCCTGAGCTCCTTTCTTCATATCGCTTTCTTTTGAGCTGGCCGCAAACCCGCAGGATTGCTTCAGGCCCTAATTTGTTCTGGCACGGCATGCTGAGCCTTTGGTTAATTCCTCTTCCTGGCTGGAAATGAGCGTTAAATTTGCCCGTGCAGACACCTACAGCTAGGCTCTACTTGGTTCTCTCTATTCCTGTTCATCTTGCGCAGAAATTGCAAACTGTGCCAAACAGGAGGTTAAAGGCACTGACTCTCCAAGTGGGGAGAGTGTTAGTAAAGTGTCTGGAATTGTGAACCCGAGTAAAAGGGGATGAAAACTGAGGTGCATTTGAAAACGTTTCCCAGTCACACGGTGCACCATACTGTGGGTTTCCCATGCATGCTTTAGCTGAAGGAAGAATCGCTTAAACCTGGAGAGTTGGGACCCATGGAATGGGTACCATGCAGTATGACTTCAAATGGTCTGCATTTGCTCATCGAACCTCACCAATGCTATCAGCCCGAAGTGTCCAACCTTATGTCTCACTCAGCTCTGGGTTCAGATGAGGTAAATCCAGGTTGCATCACAAGCCCTGAATGAATTATTTAAGAATTGCTCTCTATTTCACTGTCATTGTGTTTTGTTTTTGTAATTCATTTTGATAATAGGATTTATCGGATTTTCTCTGCTGCCTTCATGCAGCTGTACACACGCTTGATTCTCTTATGGAGACATATAAATCCATGGGTTTGAAGATTCTTACTAGTCAGGTGTATTCCTAGGCATTGAATAGAGGGTGTTTAGCCCATTTCGTTGAGCAAGTGGTAGGTCTTGACTATTAAATATTTGACTTATGGAATGGTATCTGTGCTAACTTCTATCTCTGGGTTTATGCAGCACCCCAACTCACCTTTCCCCTTAAGCAAACATAAGTTGGTTTTCTAAATTTGAGACCCTGTTCTGTTTTGTAATTCAGTTCATGTGTAGCCAAGATTACATTCCGTGTATTAGTGATATCTTATGATGTTTCATTTTCTGTGTGACTTATTACACTTAGAATCATCGTACCTGAATCCACTCATTATGCCACGACGGGCCAGATGACATAGATTTCATTGGTGAGTGATATTCCATTGTACGTACGTACCACAACTTCTTTATCCATTTTTCGCTTTCTGGGATATTTAACTTGTACCGTAGATGAGGTTCTTGTAAACAGAGCCGTCTGAAACTTTGGGTGGCTGTGTGTTTTTTATTTTAATTTCCCTAAGCTATAGGACCATAAGTGGAAGTGCCGTAGGCTCCGTTGCTTTGTTTTTTAGGTGTTTCAGGAAACACCATACACTTCTCCAGAGTGGCTGTTGGCAATTTACATCCCACCCATCAGCATAACAAGGCTCCCTGTTCTCCATGGCCTGTGCTGCATTTCTGGATTTTGCACTTTTTTCAGATGGCCCTTTTGACCGGGGGGCAGTGAGACTTCATTGTAGTGCAGATTTCTTTAATATGCTTGCTTGGTTGGCCAAAAAGGGCCTATGCGTTTTTTCCTGAATATATTGAGGAAAAAACGCATACGCCCTTTTTGGCCAAGTGCATCATTGTCGACGTTCTGCCTCTTTTCCTATGATTTAAATGCAATTCCAGTCTACCCCCTGAAATCGTTTTCCAGCAATTCTGCCCTGCTTTCAAGTCCTCTTCGCAGCCTTCCTTCAATATATTTTTGGACGATAGCTGTCATTTATAACTCTGCAGGTTTGTGAATTACTTGGCCCCTGAGCTCCTTTCATCAAATCGCTTTCTTGTGAGCTGGCCGCAAACCCGCAGGATTGCTTCAGGCCCTAATCTGTTTCCAGCACGGCATGGTGAGCCTTTGGTTAATTCCTCTTCCTGTTTGTAAATGAGCATTAAATTTGCCCGTGCAGACACCTACAGCTAGTCTCTCATTGGTTCTCCCTATTCCTGTTCATCTTGCGCAGAAATTGCAAACTGTGCCAAACAGGAGGTTAAAGGCACGGACTCTCCAAGTGGGGAGAGTTTTAGTAAAGGGTCTGGAATTGTGAACGCGAGTAAAAGAGGACAAAAACTGAGATGCATTTGAAAACGTTTCCCGGTCACACAGTGCACCATACTCTGGGTTTCCCATGCATGCTTTAGCTGAAGGAAGAATCGCTTAAACCTGGAGAGTTGGGACCCATGGAATGGGTACCATGCAGTATGACTTCAAATGGTCTGCATTTGCTCATCTTACCTCACCAATGCTATCAGCCCGAAGTGTCCAACCTTATGTCTCACTCAGCTCTGGGTTTAGATGAGGTAAATCCAGGTTGCATCACAAGCCCTGAATGAATTATTTAAAAATTGCTCTCTATTTCACTGTCATTGTGTTTTGTTTTTGTAATTCATTTTGATAATGGGATTTATCGGATTTTCTCTGCTGCATTCATGCAGCTGTACACACGCTTGATTCTCTCATGGAGACATATAAATCCATGGGTTTGAAGATTCTTACTAGTCAGGTGTATTCCTAGGCGTTGAATATAGGGTGTTTATCCCATTTCGTTGAGCAAGGGGTACGTCTGGACTATTACATATTTAACTTATGGAATGGTATCTGTGCTAATATCTATCTCTGGTTTTATGCAGCACCCCAACTCACCTTTCCCCTTAAGCAAACATAAGTTGGTTTTCTAAATTTGAGACCCTGTTCTGTTTTGTAATTCAGTTCATGTGTAGCCAAGATTACATTCGGTGTATTAGTGATATCTTATGATATTGCATTTTCTGTGTGACTTATTTCACTTAGAATCATCGTACCTGAATCCACTCATTATGCCACGATGGGCCAGATGACATAGATTTCATTGGTGAGTGATATTTTATTGTACGTACGTACCACAACTTCTTTATCCATTTTTCGCTTTCTGGGATATTTAACTTGTACCGTAGACTCGGTTCTTGTAAACAGAGCCGTCTGAAATTTTGGGGTGTCTGTGTGTTTTTCATTTTAATTTCCCTAAGCTATAGCACCATAAGTGGAAGTGCCGTAGGCTCCGTTGCTTTGTTTTTTAGGTGTTTCAGGAAACACCATACACTTCTCCAGAGTGGCTCTTGGCAATTTACATCCCACCCATCAGCATAACAAGGCTCCCTGTTCTCCATGGCCTGTGCTGCATTTCTGGATTTTACACTTTTTTCAGATGGCCCTTTGACCTGGGGGCAGTGAGACTTCATTGTAGTGCAGATTTCTTTAACATGCTTGCTTGGTTGGCCAAAAAGGGCGTATGCGTTTTTTCCTGAATATATTCAGGAAAAAACGCATACGCCCTTTTTGGCCAAGTGCATCATTGTCGACGTTCTGCCTCGTTTCCTATGATTTAAATGCAATTCCAGTCTACCCCCTGAAATCGTTTTCCTGCAATTCTGCCCCCCTTTCAAGTCCTCTTCGCAGACTTCCTTCAATATATTTTTGGACGATAGCTGTCATTTATAACTCTGCAGGTTTGTGAATTACAGTGCCCCTGAGCTCCTTTCTTCAAATCGCTTTCTTGTGAGCTGACCGCAAACCAGCAGGATTGCTTCAGGCCGTAATCTGTTTCCGGCACGGCATGCTGAGCCTTTGGTTACTTCCTCTTCCTGGTTGGAAATGAGCATTAAATTTGCCCGTGCAGACACCTACAGCTAGTCTCTCATTGGTTCTCCCTATTCCTGTTCATCTTGCGCAGAAATTGCAAACTGTGACAAACAGGAGTTTAAAGGCACTGACTCTCCAAGTGGGTAGAGTGTTAGTAAAGGGTCTGGAATTGTGAACCCGAGTAAAAGGGGACAAAATCTGAGATGCATTTGAAAATGTTTCCCGGTCACACGGTGCACCATACTGTGGGTTTCCCATGCATGCTTTAGCTGAAGGAAGAATCGCTTAAACCTGGAGAGTTGGGACCCATGGAATGGGTACCATGCAGTATGACTTCAAATGGTCTGCATTTGCTCATCGAACCTCACCAATGCTATCAGCCCGAAGTGTCCAACCTTATGTCTCACTCAGCTCTGGGTTCAGATGAGGTAAATCCAGGTTGCATCACAAGCCCTGAATGAATTATTTAAGAATTGCTCTCTATTTCACTGTCATTGTGTTTTGTTTTTGTAATTCATTTTGATAATAGGATTTATCGGATTTTCTCTGCTGCCTTCATGCAGCTGTACACACGCTTGATTCTCTTATGGAGACATATAAATCCATGGGTTTGAAGATTGTTACTAGTCAGGTGTATTCCTAGGCGTTGAATAGAGGGTGTTTAGCCCATTTCGTTGAGCAAGTGGTAGGTCTTGACTATTACATATTTGACTTATGGAATGGTATCTGTGCTAACTTCTATCTCTGGTTTTATGCAGCACCCCAACTCACCTTTCCCCTTAAGCAAACATAAGTTGGTTTTCTAAATTTGAGACCCTGTTCTGTTTTGTAATTCAGTTCATGTGTAGCCAAGATTACATTCCGTGTATTAGTGATATCTTATGATGTTTCATTTTCTGTGTGACTTATTACACTTAGAATCATCGTACCTGAATCCACTCATTATGCCACGACGGGCCAGATGACATAGATTTCATTGGTGAGTGATATTCCATTGTACGTACGTACCACAACTTCTTTATCCATTTTTCGCTTTCTGGGATATTTTACTTGTACCGTAGACGAGGTTCTTGTAAACAGAGCCGTCTGAAACTTTGGGGTGGCTGTGTGTTTTTGATTTTAATTTCCCTAAGCTATAGGACCATAAGTGGAAGTGCCGTAGGCTCCGTTGCTTTGTTTTTTAGGTGTTTCAGGAAACACCATACACTTCTCCAGAGTGGCTCTTGGCAATTTACATCCCACCCATCAGCATAACAAGGCTCCCTGTTCTCCATGGCCTGTGCTGCCTTTCTGGATTTTACACTTTTTTCAGATGACACTTTTGACCGGGGGGCAGTGAGACTTCATTGTAGTGCAGATTTCTTTAACATGCTTGCTTGGTTGGCCAAAAAGGGCGTATGCGTTTTTTCCTGAATATATTCAGGAAAAAACGAATACGTCCTTTTTGGCCAAGTGCATCATTGTCGACGTTCTGCCTCTTTTCCTATGTTTTAAATGCAATTACAGTCTACCCCCTGAAATCGTTTTCGTGCAATTCTACCCCACTTTCAAGTCCTCTTCGCAGCCTTCCTTCAATATATTTTTGGACGATAGCTGTCATTTATAACTCTGCAGGTTTGTGAATTACAGTGCCCCTGAGCTCCTTTCTTCAAATCGCTTTCTTGTGAGCTGGCCGCAAACCCGCAGGATTGATTCAGGCCCTAATCTGTTTCCGACACGGCATGCTGAGCCTTTGGTTAATCCCTCTTCCTGGTGGGAAATGAGCATTAAATTTGCCCGTGCAGACACCTACAGCTAGTCTCTCATTGGTTCTCCCTATTCCTGTTTATTTGGTCAGAATTTGCAAACTGTGCCAAACAGGAGGTTAAAGGCACTGACTCTCCAAGTGGGGAGAGTGTTAGTAAAGTGTCTGGAATTGTGAACCCGAGTAAAAGGGGATGAAAACTGAGGTGCATTTGAAAACGTTTCCCAGTCACACGGTGCACCATACTGTGGGTTTCCCATGCATGTTTTAGCTGAAGGAAGAATCCCTTAATCCTGGAGAGTTGGGACCCTTGGAATGGGTACCATGCAGTATGACTTCAATGCGTCTGCATTTGCTCACTGAACCTCACCAATGCTATCAGCCCGAAGTGCCCAACCTTATGTCTCACTCAGCTCTGGGTGTAGATGTGGTAAATCCAGGTTGCATCACAAACCCTGAATGAATTATTAAAGAATTGCTCACTATTTCACTGTCCTTGTGTTTTGTTTTTGTAATATATTTTGATAATGGGATTTATCGGATTTTCTCTGCTGCATTCATGCCGCTGTACACACGCTTCATTCTCTTACGGAGACATATGAATCCATGGGTTTAAAGATTCTTACTAGTCAGGTGTATTCCTAGGCGTTGAATATGGGGTGTTTAGTCCATTTCGTTGAGCAAGGGGTAGGTCTTGACTATTACATATTTGGCTTATGAAAAGGTATCTGTGCTAATTTCTATCTCTGTTTTGATGTGGCACCGCAACTCACCTTTCCCCTTAAGCAAGCATAAGTTGGTTTTCTAAATTTGAGGCCCTGTTTTGTTTTGTAATTCAGTTCATGTGTAGCCTAGTTTATATTCCGTGTATTCGTGATATCTTAAGATGTTTCATTTTCTGTGTGACTTATTTCACTTAGAATCATGGTACCTGAATCCACTCATTATGCCGCGACGGGCCTGATGACATAGATTTCATTGCTCAGTGATATTCCATTGTACGTACGTACCACAACTTCTTTATCCATTTTTCACATTCTGGGATATTTAACATGTACCGTAGACGAGGTTCTTGTAAACAGAGCCGACCGAAACTTTGGGGTGGCTGTGTGTTTTTGATTTTAATTTCCCTAAGCTATAGGAACATAAGTGGAAGTGCCGTAGGCTCCGTTGCTTTGTTTTTTAGGTGTTCCAGGAAACACCATACACTTCTCCAGAGTGGCTGTTGGCAATTTACATCCCGCCCATCAGCATAACAAGGCTCCCGGTTCTCCATGCCCTGTGCTGCCTTTCTAGATTTTACACTTTTTTCAGATGGCCCTTTTGACCGGGGGGCAGTGAGACTTCATTGTAGTGCAGATTTCATTAACATGCTTGCTTGGTTGGCCAAAAAGTGCGTATGCGTTTTTTCCTGAATATATTCAGAAAAAACGCATACGCCCTTTTTGGCCAAGAGCATCATTGTCGACGTTCTGCCTCTTTTCCTATGCTTTAAATGCAATTCCCGTCTACCCCCTGAAATCGTTTTCCTGCAATTCTGCCCCGCTTACAAGTTCTCTTCGCAGCCTTCCTTCAATATATTTTTGGTCGATAGCTGTCATTTATAACTCTGCAGGTTTGTGAGTTACAGTGCCCCTGAGCTCCTTTCTTCAACTCACTATCTTGTGAGCTGGTCGCAAACCCGCTGGATTGCTTCAGGCCCTAATCTGGTTCCGGCAGGGAATGCTGAGCCTTTGGTTAATTCCTCTTCCTGGTGGGGAATGAGCGTTAAATTTGCCCGTGCAGACACCTACAGCTAATCTCTCATTGGTTCTCCCTCTTCCTGTTCTTCTTGAGCAGAAATTGCAAACTGTGCCCAACAGGAGGTTAAAGGCACTGACTCTCCAAGTAGGGAGAGTGTTAGTAAAGGGTCTGGAATTGTGAACCCGAGTAAAAGGGGACGAAAACTGCAATGCATTTGAAAACGTTTCCCGGTCACATGCTGCACCATACTGTGGGTTTCCCATGCATGTATTAGCTGAAGGAAGAATCCCTTAAACCTGGAGAGTTGGGACCCATGGAATGCGTACCATGCAGTATGCCTTCAAAGGGTCTGCATTTGTTCATCGAACCTCACCAATGCTATCAGCCCGAAGTCCCCAACCTTATGTCTCACTCAGCTCTGGATGTAGATGTGGTAAATCCAGGTTGCATCACAAACCCTGAATGAATTATTTAAGAATTGCTCTCTATTTCACTGTCCTTGTGTTTTGCTTTTGTAATATATTTTGATAATGGGATTTATCGGATTTTCTCTGCTGCATTCATGCCGCTGTACACACGCTTCATTCTCTTACGGAGACATATGATTCCATGGGTTTGAAGATTCTTACTAGTCAGGTGTATTCCTAGGCGTTGAATATGGGGTGTTTAGTCCATTTTGTTGAGCAAGGGGTAGGTCTTGACTATTACATATTTGGCTTATGAAAAGGTATCTGTGCTAATTTCTATCTCTGTTTTGATGCGGCACCCCAACTCACCTTTCCCCTTAAGCAAGCATAAGTTGGTTTTCTAAATTTGAGGCCCTGTTCTGTTTTGTAATTCAGTTCATGTGTAGCCTAGTTTATATTCCGTGTATTAGTGATATCTTATGATGTTTCATTTTCTGTGTGACTTATTTCACTTAGAATCATGGTACCTGAATCCACTCATTATGCCGCGACGGGCCTGATGACATAGATTTCATTGCTCAGTGATATTCCATTGTACGTACGTACCACAACTTCTTTATCCATTTTTCACATTCTGGGATATTTAACTTGTACCGTAGACGAGGTTCTTGTAAACAGAGCCGACCGAAACTTTGGGGTGGCTGTGTGTTTTTGATTTTAATTTCCCTAAGCTATAGGACCATAAGTGGAAGTGCCGTAGGCTCCGTTGCTTTGTTTTTTAGGTGTTCCAAGAAACACCCTACACTTCTCCAGAGTGGCTGTTGGCAATTTACATCCCGCCCATCAGCATAACAAGGCTCCCAGTTCTCCATGCCCTGTGCTGCCTTTCTGGATTTTACACTTTTTTCAGATGGCCCTTTTGACCGGGGGGCAGTGAGACTTCATTGTAGTGCAGATTTCTTTAACATGCTTGCTTGGTTGGCCAAAAAGGCCGTATGCGTTTTTTCCTGAATATATTCAGGGAAAAACGCATACGCCCTTTTTGGCCAAGTGCATCATTGTCGACGTTCTGCCTCTTTTCCTATGATTTAAATGCAATTCCAGTCTACCCCCTGAAATCATTTTCCTGCAATTCTTCCCCGCTTTCAAGTCCTCTTCGCAGCCTTCCTTCAATATATTTTTGGACGATAGCTTTCATTTATAACTGTGCAGGTTTGTGAATTACAGTGCCCCTGAGCTCCTTTCTTCATATCGCTTTCTTTTGAGCTGGCCGCAAACCCGCAGGATTGCTTCAGGCCCTAATTTGTTCTGGCACGGCATGCTGAGCCTTTGGTTAATTCCTCTTCCTGGCTGGAAATGAGCGTTAAATTTGCCCGTGCAGACACCTACAGCTAGGCTCTACTTGGTTCTCTCTATTCCTGTTCATCTTGCGCAGAAATTGCAAACTGTGCCAAACAGGAGGTTAAAGGCACTGACTCTCCAAGTGGGGAGAGTGTTAGTAAAGTGTCTGGAATTGTGAACCCGAGTAAAAGGGGATGAAAACTGAGGTGCATTTGAAAACGTTTCCCAGTCACACGGTGCACCATACTGTGGGTTTCCCATGCATGCTTTAGCTGAAGGAAGAATCGCTTAAACCTGGAGAGTTGGGACCCATGGAATGGGTACCATGCAGTATGACTTCAAATGGTCTGCATTTGCTCATCGAACCTCACCAATGCTATCAGCCCGAAGTGTCCAACCTTATGTCTCACTCAGCTCTGGGTTCAGATGAGGTAAATCCAGGTTGCATCACAAGCCCTGAATGAATTATTTAAGAATTGCTCTCTATTTCACTGTCATTGTGTTTTGTTTTTGTAATTCATTTTGATAATAGGATTTATCGGATTTTCTCTGCTGCCTTCATGCAGCTGTACACACGCTTGATTCTCTTATGGAGACATATAAATCCATGGGTTTGAAGATTCTTACTAGTCAGGTGTATTCCTAGGCGTTGAATAGAGGGTGTTTAGCCCATTTCGTTGAGCAAGTGGTAGGTCTTGACTATTAAATATTTGACTTATGGAATGGTATCTGTGCTAACTTCTATCTCTGGGTTTATGCAGCACCCCAACTCACCTTTCCCCTTAAGCAAACATAAGTTGGTTTTCTAAATTTGAGACCCTGTTCTGTTTTGTAATTCAGTTCATGTGTAGCCAAGATTACATTCCGTGTATTAGTGATATCTTATGATGTTTCATTTTCTGTGTGACTTATTACACTTAGAATCATCGTACCTGAATCCACTCATTATGCCACGACGGGCCAGATGACATAGATTTCATTGGTGAGTGATATTCCATTGTACGTACGTACCACAACTTCTTTATCCATTTTTCGCTTTCTGGGATATTTAACTTGTACCGTAGATGAGGTTCTTGTAAACAGAGCCGTCTGAAACTTTGGGTGGCTGTGTGTTTTTGATTTTAATTTCCCTAAGCTATAGGACCATAAGTGGAAGTGCCGTAGGCTCCGTTGCTTTGTTTTTTAGGTGTTTCAGGAAACACCATACACTTCTCCAGAGTGGCTGTTGGCAATTTACATCCCACCCATCAGCATAACAAGGCTCCCTGTTCTCCATGGCCTGTGCTGCATTTCTGGATTTTGCACTTTTTTCAGATGGCCCTTTTGACCGGGGGGCAGTGAGACTTCATTGTAGTGCAGATTTCTTTAATATGCTTGCTTGGTTGGCCAAAAAGGGCCTATGCGTTTTTTCCCGAATATATTGAGGAAAAAACGCATACGCCCTTTTTGGCCAAGTGCATCATTGTCGACGTTCTGCCTCTTTTCCTATGATTTAAATGCAATTCCAGTCTACCCCCTGAAATCGTTTTCCAGCAATTCTGCCCTGCTTTCAAGTCCTCTTCGCAGCCTTCCTTCAATATATTTTTGGACGATAGCTGTCATTTATAACTCTGCAGGTTTGTGAATTACTTGGCCCCTGAGCTCCTTTCATCAAATCGCTTTCTTGTGAGCTGGCCGCAAACCCGCAGGATTGCTTCAGGCCCTAATCTGTTTCCAGCACGGCATGGTGAGCCTTTGGTTAATTCCTCTTCCTGTTTGTAAATGAGCATTAAATTTGCCCGTGCAGACACCTACAGCTAGTCTCTCATTGGTTCTCCCTATTCCTGTTCATCTTGCGCAGAAATTGCAAACTGTGCCAAACAGGAGGTTAAAGGCACGGACTCTCCAAGTGGGGAGAGTTTTAGTAAAGGGTCTGGAATTGTGAACGCGAGTAAAAGAGGACAAAAACTGAGATGCATTTGAAAACGTTTCCCGGTCACACAGTGCACCATACTCTGGGTTTCCCATGCATGCTTTAGCTGAAGGAAGAATCGCTTAAACCTGGAGAGTTGGGACCCATGGAATGGGTACCATGCAGTATGACTTCAAATGGTCTGCATTTGCTCATCTTACCTCACCAATGCTATCAGCCCGAAGTGTCCAACCTTATGTCTCACTCAGCTCTGGGTTTAGATGAGGTAAATCCAGGTTGCATCACAAGCCCTGAATGAATTATTTAAAAATTGCTCTCTATTTCACTGTCATTGTGTTTTGTTTTTGTAATTCATTTTGATAATGGGATTTATCGGATTTTCTCTGCTGCATTCATGCAGCTGTACACACGCTTGATTCTCTCATGGAGACATATAAATCCATGGGTTTGAAGATTCTTACTAGTCAGGTGTATTCCTAGGTGTTGAATATAGGGTGTTTATCCCATTTCGTTGAGCAAGGGGTACGTCTGGACTATTACATATTTAACTTATGGAATGGTATCTGTGCTAATATCTATCTCTGGTTTTATGCAGCACCCCAACTCACCTTTCCCCTTAAGCAAACATAAGTTGGTTTTCTAAATTTGAGACCCTGTTCTGTTTTGTAATTCAGTTCATGTGTAGCCAAGATTACATTCGGTGTATTAGTGATATCTTATGATATTGCATTTTCTGTGTGACTTATTTCACTTAGAATCATCGTACCTGAATCCACTCATTATGCCACGATGGGCCAGATGACATAGATTTCATTGGTGAGTGATATTTTATTGTACGTACGTACCACAACTTCTTTATCCATTTTTCGCTTTCTGGGATATTTAACTTGTACCGTAGACTCGGTTCTTGTAAACAGAGCCGTCTGAAATTTTGGGGTGTCTGTGTGTTTTTCATTTTAATTTCCCTAAGCTATAGCACCATAAGTGGAAGTGCCGTAGGCTCCGTTGCTTTGTTTTTTAGGTGTTTCAGGAAACACCATACACTTCTCCAGAGTGGCTCTTGGCAATTTACATCCCACCCATCAGCATAACAAGGCTCCCTGTTCTCCATGGCCTGTGCTGCATTTCTGGATTTTACACTTTTTTCAGATGGCCCTTTGACCTGGGGGCAGTGAGACTTCATTGTAGTGCAGATTTCTTTAACATGCTTGCTTGGTTGGCCAAAAAGGGCGTATGCGTTTTTTCCTGAATATATTCAGGAAAAAACGCATACGCCCTTTTTGGCCAAGTGCATCATTGTCGACGTTCTGCCTCGTTTCCTATGATTTAAATGCAATTCCAGTCTACCCCCTGAAATCGTTTTCCTGCAATTCTGCCCCCCTTTCAAGTCCTCTTCGCAGACTTCCTTCAATATATTTTTGGACGATAGCTGTCATTTATAACTCTGCAGGTTTGTGAATTACAGTGCCCCTGAGCTCCTTTCTTCAAATCGCTTTCTTGTGAGCTGACCGCAAACCAGCAGGATTGCTTCAGGCCGTAATCTGTTTCCGGCACGGCATGCTGAGCCTTTGGTTACTTCCTCTTCCTGGTTGGAAATGAGCATTAAATTTGCCCGTGCAGACACCTACAGCTAGTCTCTCATTGGTTCTCCCTATTCCTGTTCATCTTGCGCAGAAATTGCAAACTGTGACAAACAGGAGTTTAAAGGCACTGACTCTCCAAGTGGGGAGAGTGTTAGTAAAGGGTCTGGAATTGTGAACCCGAGTAAAAGGGGACAAAATCTGAGATGCATTTGAAAATGTTTCCCGGTCACACGGTGCACCATACTGTGGGTTTCCCATGCATGCTTTAGCTGAAGGAAGAATCGCTTAAACCTGGAGAGTTGGGACCCATGGAATGGGTACCATGCAGTATGACTTCAAATGGTCTGCATTTGCTCATCGAACCTCACCAATGCTATCAGCCCGAAGTGTCCAACCTTATGTCTCACTCAGCTCTGGGTTCAGATGAGGTAAATCCAGGTTGCATCACAAGCCCTGAATGAATTATTTAAGAATTGCTCTCTATTTCACTGTCATTGTGTTTTGTTTTTGTAATTCATTTTGATAATAGGATTTATCGGATTTTCTCTGCTGCCTTCATGCAGCTGTACACACGCTTGATTCTCTTATGGAGACATATAAATCCATGGGTTTGAAGATTGTTACTAGTCAGGTGTATTCCTAGGCGTTGAATAGAGGGTGTTTAGCCCATTTCGTTGAGCAAGTGGTAGGTCTTGACTATTACATATTTGACTTATGGAATGGTATCTGTGCTAACTTCTATCTCTGGTTTTATGCAGCACCCCAACTCACCTTTCCCCTTAAGCAAACATAAGTTGGTTTTCTAAATTTGAGACCCTGTTCTGTTTTGTAATTCAGTTCATGTGTAGCCAAGATTACATTCCGTGTATTAGTGATATCTTATGATGTTTCATTTTCTGTGTGACTTATTACACTTAGAATCATCGTACCTGAATCCACTCATTATGCCACGACGGGCCAGATGACATAGATTTCATTGGTGAGTGATATTCCATTGTACGTACGTACCACAACTTCTTTATCCATTTTTCGCTTTCTGGGATATTTTACTTGTACCGTAGACGAGGTTCTTGTAAACAGAGCCGTCTGAAACTTTGGGGTGGCTGTGTGTTTTTGATTTTAATTTCCCTAAGCTATAGGACCATAAGTGGAAGTGCCGTAGGCTCCGTTGCTTTGTTTTTTAGGTGTTTCAGGAAACACCATACACTTCTCCAGAGTGGCTCTTGGCAATTTACATCCCACCCATCAGCATAACAAGGCTCCCTGTTCTCCATGGCCTGTGCTGCCTTTCTGGATTTTACACTTTTTTCAGATGACACTTTTGACCGGGGGGCAGTGAGACTTCATTGTAGTGCAGATTTCTTTAACATGCTTGCTTGGTTGGCCAAAAAGGGCGTATGCGTTTTTTCCTGAATATATTCAGGAAAAAACGAATACGTCCTTTTTGGCCAAGTGCATCATTGTCGACGTTCTGCCTCTTTTCCTATGTTTTAAATGCAATTACAGTCTACCCCCTGAAATCGTTTTCGTGCAATTCTACCCCACTTTCAAGTCCTCTTCGCAGCCTTCCTTCAATATATTTTTGGACGATAGCTGTCATTTATAACTCTGCAGGTTTGTGAATTACAGTGCCCCTGAGCTCCTTTCTTCAAATCGCTTTCTTGTGAGCTGGCCGCAAACCCGCAGGATTGATTCAGGCCCTAATCTGTTTCCGACACGGCATGCTGAGCCTTTGGTTAATCCCTCTTCCTGGTGGGAAATGAGCATTAAATTTGCCCGTGCAGACACCTACAGCTAGTCTCTCATTGGTTCTCCCTATTCCTGTTTATTTGGTCAGAATTTGCAAACTGTGCCAAACAGGAGGTTAAAGGCACTGACTCTCCAAGTGGGGAGAGTGTTAGTAAAGTGTCTGGAATTGTGAACCCGAGTAAAAGGGGATGAAAACTGAGGTGCATTTGAAAACGTTTCCCAGTCACACGGTGCACCATACTGTGGGTTTCCCATGCATGTTTTAGCTGAAGGAAGAATCCCTTAATCCTGGAGAGTTGGGACCCTTGGAATGGGTACCATGCAGTATGACTTCAATGCGTCTGCATTTGCTCACTGAACCTCACCAATGCTATCAGCCCGAAGTGCCCAACCTTATGTCTCACTCAGCTCTGGGTGTAGATGTGGTAAATCCAGGTTGCATCACAAACCCTGAATGAATTATTAAAGAATTGCTCACTATTTCACTGTCCTTGTGTTTTGTTTTTGTAATATATTTTGATAATGGGATTTATCGGATTTTCTCTGCTGCATTCATGCCGCTGTACACACGCTTCATTCTCTTACGGAGACATATGAATCCATGGGTTTAAAGATTCTTACTAGTCAGGTGTATTCCTAGGCGTTGAATATGGGGTGTTTAGTCCATTTCGTTGAGCAAGGGGTAGGTCTTGACTATTACATATTTGGCTTATGAAAAGGTATCTGTGCTAATTTCTATCTCTGTTTTGATGTGGCACCGCAACTCACCTTTCCCCTTAAGCAAGCATAAGTTGGTTTTCTAAATTTGAGGCCCTGTTTTGTTTTGTAATTCAGTTCATGTGTAGCCTAGTTTATATTCCGTGTATTCGTGATATCTTAAGATGTTTCATTTTCTGTGTGACTTATTTCACTTAGAATCATGGTACCTGAATCCACTCATTATGCCGCGACGGGCCTGATGACATAGATTTCATTGCTCAGTGATATTCCATTGTACGTACGTACCACAACTTCTTTATCCATTTTTCACATTCTGGGATATTTAACATGTACCGTAGACGAGGTTCTTGTAAACAGAGCCGACCGAAACTTTGGGGTGGCTGTGTGTTTTTGATTTTAATTTCCCTAAGCTATAGGAACATAAGTGGAAGTGCCGTAGGCTCCGTTGCTTTGTTTTTTAGGTGTTCCAGGAAACACCATACACTTCTCCAGAGTGGCTGTTGGCAATTTACATCCCGCCCATCAGCATAACAAGGCTCCCGGTTCTCCATGCCCTGTGCTGCCTTTCTAGATTTTACACTTTTTTCAGATGGCCCTTTTGACCGGGGGGCAGTGAGACTTCATTGTAGTGCAGATTTCATTAACATGCTTGCTTGGTTGGCCAAAAAGTGCGTATGCGTTTTTTCCTGAATATATTCAGAAAAAACGCATACGCCCTTTTTGGCCAAGAGCATCATTGTCGACGTTCTGCCTCTTTTCCTATGCTTTAAATGCAATTCCCGTCTACCCCCTGAAATCGTTTTCCTGCAATTCTGCCCCGCTTACAAGTTCTCTTCGCAGCCTTCCTTCAATATATTTTTGGTCGATAGCTGTCATTTATAACTCTGCAGGTTTGTGAGTTACAGTGCCCCTGAGCTCCTTTCTTCAACTCACTATCTTGTGAGCTGGTCGCAAACCCGCTGGATTGCTTCAGGCCCTAATCTGGTTCCGGCAGGGAATGCTGAGCCTTTGGTTAATTCCTCTTCCTGGTGGGGAATGAGCGTTAAATTTGCCCGTGCAGACACCTACAGCTAATCTCTCATTGGTTCTCCCTCTTCCTGTTCTTCTTGAGCAGAAATTGCAAACTGTGCCCAACAGGAGGTTAAAGGCACTGACTCTCCAAGTAGGGAGAGTGTTAGTAAAGGGTCTGGAATTGTGAACCCGAGTAAAAGGGGACGAAAACTGCAATGCATTTGAAAACGTTTCCCGGTCACACGCTGCACCATACTGTGGGTTTCCCATGCATGTATTAGCTGAAGGAAGAATCCCTTAAACCTGGAGAGTTGGGACCCATGGAATGCGTACCATGCAGTATGCCTTCAAAGGGTCTGCATTTGTTCATCGAACCTCACCAATGCTATCAGCCCGAAGTCCCCAACCTTATGTCTCACTCAGCTCTGGATGTAGATGTGGTAAATCCAGGTTGCATCACAATCCCTGAATGAATTATTTAAGAATTGCTCCCTATTTCACTGTCCTTGTGTTTTGTTTTTGTAATTCATTTTGATAATGGGATTTATCGGATTTTCTCTGCTGCATTCATGCCGCTGTACACACGCTTCATTCTCTTATGGAGACATATAAATCCATGGGTTTGAAGATTCTTACTAGTCAGGTGTATTCCTAGGCATTGAATATGGCGTGTTTTGTCCATTTCGTTGAGCAAGGGGTAGGTCTTGACTATTACATATTTGACGAATGGAATGGTATCTGTGCTAATTTCTATCTCTGGTTTTATGCAGCACCCCAACTCACCTTTCCCCTTAAGCAAGCATAAGTTGGTTTTCTAAATTTGAGGCCCTGTTCTGTTTTGTAATTCAGTTCATGTGTAGCCAAGTATACATTCCGTGTATTAGTGATATCTTATGATGTTTCATTTTCTGTGTGACTTATTTCAGTTAGAATCATGGTACCTAAATCCACTCATTATGCCGCGACGGGCCTGATGACATAGATTTCATTGCTGAGTGATATTCCATTGTACGTACGTACCACATCTTCTTTATCAATTTTTCACATTCTGGGATATTTAACTTCTACCGTAGACGAGGTTCTTGTAAACAGCGCCGTCCAAAACTTTGGGGTGGCTGTGAATTTTTAATTTTAATTTCCCTAATCTATAGGACCATAAGTGGAATTGCCGTAGGCTCCGTTGCTTTGTTTTTTAGGTGTTCCAGGAAATACCATACACTTCTCCAGAGTGGCTGTTAGTAATTTACATCCCGCCCATCAGCATAACAAGGCTCCCTGTTCTCCATGGCCTGTGCTGCCTTTCTGGATTTTACACTTTTTTCAGATGGCCGTTTTGACCGGGGGGCAGTGAGACTTCATTGTAGTGCAGATTTCTTTAAAATGCTTGCTTGGTTGGCCAAAAAGGTCGTATGCGTTTTTTCCTGAATATATTCAGGAAAAAACGCATACGCACTTTTTGGCCAAGAGCATCATTGTCGACGTTCTGCCTCTTTTCCTATGCTTTAAGTGCAATTCCCGTCTACCCCCTGAAATCATTTTCCTGCAATTCTGCCCCGCTTACAAGTTCTCTTCGCAGCCTTCCTTCAGTATATTTTTGGACGATAGCTGTCATTTATAACTCTGCAGGTTTGTGAGTTACAGTGTCCCTGAGCTCCTTTCTTCAACTCGCTATCTTGTGAGCTGGTCGCAAACCCGCAGGATTGCTTCAGGCCCTAATCTGCTTCCAGCACGGCATGTTGAGCCTTAGGTTATTTCCTCTTCCTGGCGGGAAATGAGCGTTAAATTTGCCCGTGCAGACACCTACAGCTAGTCTCTCATTGGTTCTCCCTATTCCTGTTCATCTTGAGCAGAAATTGCAAACTGTGCCAAAGAGGAGGTTAAAGCACTGACTCTCCAAGTAGAGAGAGTGTTAGTAAAGGTTCTGGAATGGTGAACCCGAGTAAAAGGGGAGGAAAACTGAGATGCATTTGAAAACGTTTGCCGGTCACACGGTGCACCATACTGTGGGTTTCCCATGCATGTTTTAGCTGAAGGAAGAATCCCTTAAACCTGGAGAGTTGGGACCCTTGGAATGGGTACCATGCAGCATGACTTCAAAGTGTCTGCATTTGCTCACTGAACCTCACCAATGCTATCAGCCCGAAGTGCCCAACCTTATGTCTCACTCAGCTCTGGGTGTAGATGTGGTAAATCCAGGTTGCATCACAAACCCTGAATGAATTATTTAAGAATTGCTCTCTATTTCACTGTCCTTGTGTTTTGTTTTTGTAATATATTTTGATAATGGGATTTATCGGATTTTCTCTGCTGCATTCATGCCGCTGTACACACGCTTCATTCTCTTACGGAGACATATGATTCCATGGGTTTGAAGATTCTTACTAGTCAGGTGTATTCCTAGGCGTTGAATATGGGGTGTTTAGTCCATTTCGTTGAGCAAGGGGTAGGTATTGACTATTACATATTTGGCTTATCAAAAGGTATCTGTGCTAATTTCTATCTCTGTTTTGATGCGGCACCCCAACTCACCTTTCCCCTTAAGCAAGCATAAGTTGGTTTTCTAAATTTGAGGCCCTGTTTTGTTTTGTAATTCAGTTCATGTGTAGCCTAGTTTATATTCCGTGTATTCGTGATATCTTAAGATGTTTCATTTTCTGTGTGACTTATTTCACTTAGAATCATGGTACCTGAATCCACTCATTATGCCGCGACGGGCCTGATGACATAGATTTCATTGCTCAGTGATATTCCATTGTACGTACGTACCACAACTTCTTTATCCATTTTTCACATTCTGGGATATTTAACATGTACCGTAGACGAGGTTCTTGTAAACAGAGCCGACCGAAACTTTGGGGTGGCTGTGTGTTTTTGATTTTAATTTCCCTAAGCTATAGGAACATAAGTGGAAGTGCCGTAGGCTCCGTTGCTTTGTTTTTTAGGTGTTCCAGGAAACACCATACACTTCTCCAGAGTGGCTGTTGGCAATTTACATCCCGCCCATCAGCATAACAAGGCTCCCGGTTCTCCATGCCCTGTGCTGCCTTTCTAGATTTTACACTTTTTTCAGATGGCCCTTTTGACCGGGGGGCAGTGAGACTTCATTGTAGTGCAGATTTCATTAACATGCTTGCTTGGTTGGCCAAAAAGTGCGTATGCGTTTTTTCCTGAATATATTCAGAAAAAACGCATACGCCCTTTTTGGCCAAGAGCATCATTGTCGACGTTCTGCCTCTTTTCCTATGCTTTAAATGCAATTCCCGTCTACCCCCTGAAATCGTTTTCCTGCAATTCTGCCCCGCTTACAAGTTCTCTTCGCAGCCTTCCTTCAATATATTTTTGGTCGATAGCTGTCATTTATAACTCTGCAGGTTTGTGAGTTACAGTGCCCCTGAGCTCCTTTCTTCAACTCACTATCTTGTGAGCTGGTCGCAAACCCGCTGGATTGCTTCAGGCCCTAATCTGGTTCCGGCAGGGAATGCTGAGCCTTTGGTTAATTCCTCTTCCTGGTGGGGAATGAGTGTTAAATTTGCCCGTGCAGACACCTACAGCTAATCTCTCATTGGTTCTCCCTCTTCCTGTTCTTCTTGAGCAGAAATTGCAAACTGTGCCCAACAGGAGGTTAAAGGCACTGACTCTCCAAGTAGGGAGAGTGTTAGTAAAGGGTCTGGAATTGTGAACCCGAGTAAAAGGGGACGAAAACTGCAATGCATTTGAAAACGTTTCCCGGTCACATGCTGCACCATACTGTGGGTTTCCCATGCATGTATTAGCTGAAGGAAGAATCCCTTAAACCTGGAGAGTTGGGACCCATGGAATGCGTACCATGCAGTATGCCTTCAAAGGGTCTGCATTTGTTCATCGAACCTCACCAATGCTATCAGCCCGAAGTCCCCAACCTTATGTCTCACTCAGCTCTGGATGTAGATGTGGTAAATCCAGGTTGCATCACAATCCCTGAATGAATTATTTAAGAATTGCTCCCTATTTCACTGTCCTTGTGTTTTGTTTTTGTAATTCATTTTGATAATGGGATTTATCGGATTTTCTCTGCTGCATTCATGCCGCTGTACACACGCTTCATTCTCTTATGGAGACATATAAATCCATGGGTTTGAAGATTCTTACTAGTCAGGTGTATTCCTAGGCATTGAATATGGCGTGTTTTGTCCATTTCGTTGAGCAAGGGGTAGGTCTTGACTATTACATATTTGACGAATGGAATGGTATCTGTGCTAATTTCTATCTCTGGTTTTATGCAGCACCCCAACTCACCTTTCCCCTTAAGCAAGCATAAGTTGGTTTTCTAAATTTGAGGCCCTGTTCTGTTTTGTAATTCAGTTCATGTGTAGCCAAGTATACATTCCGTGTATTAGTGATATCTTATGATGTTTCATTTTCTGTGTGACTTATTTCAGTTAGAATCATGGTACCTAAATCCACTCATTATGCCGCGACGGGCCTGATGACATAGATTTCATTGCTGAGTGATATTCCATTGTACGTACGTACCACATCTTCTTTATCAATTTTTCACATTCTGGGATATTTAACTTCTACCGTAGACGAGGTTCTTGTAAACAGCGCCGTCCAAAACTTTGGGGTGGCTGTGAATTTTTAATTTTAATTTCCCTAATCTATAGGACCATAAGTGGAATTGCCGTAGGCTCCGTTGCTTTGTTTTTTAGGTGTTCCAGGAAATACCATACACTTCTCCAGAGTGGCTGTTAGTAATTTACATCCCGCCCATCAGCATAACAAGGCTCCCTGTTCTCCATGGCCTGTGCTGCCTTTCTGGATTTTACACTTTTTTCAAATGGCCGTTTTGACCGGGGGGCAGTGAGACTTCATTGTAGTGCAGATTTCTTTAAAATGCTTGCTTGGTTGGCCAAAAAGGTCGTATGCGTTTTTTCCTGAATATATTCAGGAAAAAACGCATACGCACTTTTTGGCCAAGAGCATCATTGTCGACGTTCTGCCTCTTTTCCTATGCTTTAAGTGCAATTCCCGTCTACCCCCTGAAATCATTTTCCTGCAATTCTGCCCCGCTTACAAGTTCTCTTCGCAGCCTTCCTTCAGTATATTTTTGGACGATAGCTGTCATTTATAACTCTGCAGGTTTGTGAGTTACAGTGTCCCTGAGCTCCTTTCTTCAACTCGCTATCTTGTGAGCTGGTCGCAAACCCGCAGGATTGCTTCAGGCCCTAATCTGCTTCCAGCACGGCATGTTGAGCCTTAGGTTATTTCCTCTTCCTGGCGGGAAATGAGCGTTAAATTTGCCCGTGCAGACACCTACAGCTAGTCTCTCATTGGTTCTCCCTATTCCTGTTCATCTTGAGCAGAAATTGCAAACTGTGCCAAAGAGGAGGTTAAAGCACTGACTCTCCAAGTAGAGAGAGTGTTACTAAAGGGTCTGGAATGGTGAACCCGAGTAAAAGGGGAGGAAAACTGAGATGCATTTGAAAACGTTTGCCGGTCACACGGTGCACCATACTGTGGGTTTCCCATGCATGTTTTAGCTGAAGGAAGAATCCCTTAAACCTGGAGAGTTGGGACCCTTGGAATGGGTACCATGCAGCATGACTTCAAAGTGTCTGCATTTGCTCACTGAACCTCACCAATGCTATCAGCCCGAAGTGCCCAACCTTATGTCTCACTCAGCTCTGGGTGTAGATGTGGTAAATCCAGGTTGCATCACAAACCCTGAATGAATTATTTAAGAATTGCTCTCTATTTCACTGTCCTTGTGTTTTGCTTTTGTAATATATTTTGATAATGGGATTTATCGGATTTTCTCTGCTGCATTCATGCCGCTGTACACACGCTTCATTCTCTTACGGAGACATATGATTCCATGGGTTTGAAGATTCTTACTAGTCAGGTGTATTCCTAGGCGTTGAATATGGGGTGTTTAGTCCATTTCGTTGAGCAAGGGGTAGGTATTGACTATTACATATTTGGCTTATCAAAAGGTATCTGTGCTAATTTCTATCTCTGTTTTGATGCGGCACCCCAACTCACCTTTCCCCTTAAGCAAGCATAAGTTGGTTTTCTAAATTTGAGGCCCTGTTCTGTTTTGTAATTCAGTTCATGTGTAGCCTAGTTTATATTCCGTGTATTAGTGATATCTTATGATGTTTCATTTTCTGTGTGACTTATTTCACTTAGAATCATGGTACCTGAATCCACTCATTATGCCGCGACGGGCCTGATGACATAGATTTCATTGCTCAGTGATATTCCATTGTACGTACGTACCACAACTTCTTTATCCATTTTTCACATTCTGGGATATTTAACTTGTACCGTAGACGAGGTTCTTGTAAACAGAGCCGACCGAAACTTTGGGGTGGCTGTGTGTTTTTGATTTTAATTTCCCTAAGCTATAGGACCATAAGTGGAAGTGCCGTAGGCTCCGTTGCTTTGTTTTTTAGGTGTTCCAAGAAACACCCTACACTTCTCCAGAGTGGCTGTTGGCAATTTACATCCCGCCCATCAGCATAACAAGGCTCCCAGTTCTCCATGCCCTGTGCTGCCTTTCTGGATTTTACACTTTTTTCAGATGGCCCTTTTGACCGGGGGGCAGTGAGACTTCATTGTAGTGCAGATTTCTTTAACATGCTTGCTTGGTTGGCCAAAAAGGCCGTATGCGTTTTTTCCTGAATATATTCAGGGAAAAACGCATACGCCCTTTTTGGCCAAGTGCATCATTGTCGACGTTCTGCCTCTTTTCCTATGCTTAAAATGCAATTCCAGTCTACCCCCTGAAATCATTTTCCTGCAATTCTTCCCCGCTTTCAAGTCCTCTTCGCAGCCTTCCTTCAATATATTTTTGGACGATAGCTTTCATTTATAACTGTGCAGGTTTGTGAATTACAGTGCCCCTGAGCTCCTTTCTTCATATTGCTTTCTTTTGAGCTGGCCGCAAACCCGCAGGATTGCTTCAGGCCCTAATTTGTTCTGGCACGGCATGCTGAGCCTTTGGTTAATTCCTCTTCCTGGCTGGAAATGAGCATTAAATTTGCCCGTGCAGACACCTACAGCTAGTCTCTACTTTGTTCTCTCTATTCCTGTTCATCTTGCGCAGAAATTGCAAACTGTGCCAAACAGGAGGTTAAAGGCACTGACTCTCCAAGTGGGGAGAGTGTTAGTAAAGTGTCTGGAATTGTGAACCCGAGTAAAAGGGGATGAAAACTGAGGTGCATTTGAAAACGTTTCCCAGTCACACGGTGCACCATACTGTGGGTTTCCCATGCATGCTTTAGCTGAAGGAAGAATCGCTTAAACCTGGAGAGATGGGACCCATGGAATGGGTACCATGCAGTATGACTTCAAATGGTCTGCATTTGCTCATCGAACCTCACCAATGCTATCAGCCCGAAGTGTCCAACCTTATGTCTCACTCAGCTCTGGGTTCAGATGAGGTAAATCCAGGTTGCATCACAAGCCCTGAATGAATTATTTAAGAATTGCTCTCTAGTTCACTGTCATTGTGTTTTGTTTTTGTAATTCATTTTGATAATAGGATTTATCGGATTTTCTCTGCTGCCTTCATGCAGCTGTACACACGCTTGATTCTCTTATGGAGACATATAAAACCATGGGTTTGAAGATTCTTACTAGTCAGGTGTATTCCTAGGCGTTGAATAGAGGGTGTTTAGCCCATTTCGTTGAGCAAGTGGTAGGTCTTTACTATTAAATATTTGACTTATGGAATGGTATCTGTGCTAACTTCTATCTCTGGTTTTATGCAGCACCCCAACTCACCTTTCCCATTAAGCAAACATAAGTTGGTTTTCTAAATTTGAGACCCTGTTCTGTTTTGTAATTCAGTTCATGTGTAGCCAAGATTACATTCCGTGTATTAGTGATATCTTATGATGTTTCATTTTCTGTGTGACTTATTACACTTAGAATCATCGTACCTGAATCCACTCATTATGCCACGACGGGCCAGATGACATAGATTTCATTGGTGAGTGATATTCCATTGTACGTACGTACCACAACTTCTTTATCCATTTTTCGCTTTCTGGGATATTTAACTTGTACCGTAGATGAGGTTCTTGTAAACAGAGCAGTCTGAAACTTTGGGTGGCTGTGTGTTTTTTATTTTAATTTCCCTAAGCTATAGGACCATAAGTGGAAGTGCCGTAGGCTCCGTTGCTTTGTTTTTTAGGTGTTTCAGGAAACACCATACACTTCTCCAGAGTGGCTCTTGGCAATTTACATCCCACCCATCAGCATAACAAGGCTCCCTGTTCTCCATGGCCTGTGCTGCATTTCTGGATTTTGCACTTTTTTCAGATGGCCCTTTTGACCGGGGGGCAGTGAGACTTCATTGTAGTGCAGATTTCTTTAATATGCTTGCTTGGTTGGCCAAAAAGGGCCTATGCGTTTTTTCCTGAATATATTGAGGAAAAAACGCATACGCCCTTTTTGGCCAAGTGCATCATTGTCGACGTTCTGCCTCTTTTCCTATGATTTAAATGCAATTCCAGTCTACCCCCTGAAATCGTTTTCCAGCAATTCTGCCCTGCTTTCAAGTCCTCTTCGCAGCCTTCCTTCAATATATTTTTGGACGATAGCTGTCATTTATAACTCTGCAGGTTTGTGAATTACAGTGCCCCTGAGCTCCTTTCATCAAATCGCTTTCTTGTGAGCTGGCGGCAAACCCGCAGGATTGCTTCAGGCCCTAATCTGTTTCCAGCACGGCATGGTGAGCCTTTGGTTAATTCCTCTTCCTGTTTGTAAATGAGCATTAAATTTGCCCGTGCAGACACCTACAGCTAGTCTCTCATTGGTTCTCCCTATTCCTGTTCATCTTGCGCAGAAATTGCAAACTGTGCCAAACAGGAGGTTAAAGGCACGGACTCTCCAAGTGGGGAGAGTTTTAGTAAAGGGTCTGGAATTGTGAACGCGAGTAAAAGAGGACAAAAACTGAGATGCATTTGAAAACGTTTCCCGGTCACACAGTGCACCATACTCTGGGTTTCCCATGCATGCTTTAGCTGACGGAAGAATCGCTTAAACCTGGAGAGTTGGGACCCATGGAATGGGTACCATGCAGTATGACTTCAAATGGTCTGCATTTGCTCATCTTACCTCACCAATGCTATCAGCCCGAAGTGTCCAACCTTATGTCTCACTCAGCTCTGGGTTTAGATGAGGTAAATCCAGGTTGCATCACAAGCCCTGAATGAATTATTTAAAAATTGCTCTCTATTTCACTGTCATTGTGTTTTGTTTTTGTAATTCATTTTGATAATGGGATTTATCGGATTTTCTCTGCTGCATTCATGCAGCTGTACACACGCTTGATTCTCTCATGGAGACATATAAATCCATGGGTTTGAAGATTCTTACTAGTCAGGTGTATTCCTAGGCGTTGAATATAGGGTGTTTAGCCCATTTCGTTGAGCAAGGGGTACGTCTGGACTATTACATATTTAACTTATGGAATGGTATCTGTGCTAATATCTATCTCTGGTTTTATGCAGCACCCCAACTCACCTTTCCCCTTAAGCAAACATAAGTTGGTTTTCTAAATTTGAGACCCTGTTCTGTTTTGTAATTCAGTTCATGTGTAGCCAAGATTACATTCGGTGTATTAGTGATATCTTATGATATTTCATTTTCTGTGTGACTTATTTCACTTAGAATCATCGTACCTGAATCCACTCATTATGCCACGATGGGCCAGATGACATAGATTTCATTGGTGAGTGATATTTTATTGTACGTACGTACCACAACTTCTTTATTAATTTTTCGCTTTCTGGGATATTTAACTTGTACCGTAGACTCGGTTCTTGTAAACAGAGCCGTCTGAAATTTTGGGGTGTCTGTGTGTTTTTCATTTTAATTTCCCTAAGCTATAGCACCATAAGTGGAAGTGCCGTAGGCTCCGTTGCTTTGTTTTTTAGGTGTTTCAGGAAACACCATACACTTCTCCAGAGTGGCTCTTGGCAATTTACATCCCACCCATCAGCATAACAAGGCTCCCTGTTCTCCATGGCCTGTGCTGCATTTCTGGATTTTGCACTTTTTTCAGATGGCCCTTTGACCTGGGGGCAGTGAGACTTCATTGTAGTGCAGATTTCTTTAACATGCTTGCTTGGTTGGCCAAAAAGGGCATATGCGTTTTTTCCTGAATATATTCAGGAAAAAACGCATACGCCCTTTTTGGCCAAGTGCATCATTGTCGACGTTCTGCCTCGTTTCCTATGATTTAAATGCAATTCCAGTCTACCCCCTGAAATCGTTTTCCTGCAATTCTGCCCCCCTTTCAAGTCCTCTTCGCAGACTTCCTTCAATATATTTTTGGACGATAGCTGTCATTTATAACTCTGCAGGTTTGTGAATTACAGTGCCCCTGAGCTCCTTTCTTCAAATCGCTTTCTTGTGAGCTGACCGCAAACCAGCAGGATTGCTTCAGGCCCTAATCTGTTTCCGGCACGGCATGCTGAGCCTTTGGTTACTTCCTCTTCCTGGTTGGAAATGAGCATTAAATTTGCCCGTGCAGACACCTACAGCTAGTCTCTCATTGGTTCTCCCTATTCCTGTTCATCTTGCGCAGAAATTGCAAACTGTGACAAACAGGAGTTTAAAGGCACTGACTCTCCAAGTGGGGAGAGTGTTAGTAAAGGGTCTGGAATTGTGAACCCGAGTAAAAGGGGACAAAATCTGAGATGCATTTGAAAACGTTTCCCGGTCACACGGTGCACCATACTGTGGGTTTCCCATGCATGCTTTAGCTGAAGGAAGAATCGCTTAAACCTGGAGAGTTGGGACCCATGGAATGGGTACCATGCAGTATGACTTCAAATGGTCTGCATTTGCTCATCGAACCTCACCAATGCTATCAGCCCGAAGTGTCCAACCTTATGTCTCACTCAGCTCTGGGTTCAGATGAGGTAAATCCAGGTTGCATCACAAGCCCTGAATGAATTATTTAAGAATTGCTCTCTATTTCACTGTCATTGTGTTTTGTTTTTGTAATTCATTTTGATAATAGGATTTATCGGATTTTCTCTGCTGCCTTCATGCAGCTGTACACACGCTTGATTCTCTTATGGAGACATATAAATCCATGGGTTTGAAGATTGTTACTAGTCAGGTGTATTCCTAGGCGTTGAATAGAGGGTGTTTAGCCCATTTCGTTGAGAAAGTGGTAGGTCTTGACTATTACATATTTGACTTATGGAATGGTATCTGTGCTAACTTCTATCTCTGGTTTTATGCAGCACCCCAACTCACCTTTCCCCTTAAGCAAACATAAGTTGGTTTTCTAAATTTGAGACCCTGTTCTGTTTTGTAATTCAGTTCATGTGTAGCCAAGATTACATTCCGTGTATTAGTGATATCTTATGATGTTTCATTTTCTGTGTGACTTATTACACTTAGAATCATCGTACCTGAATCCACTCATTATGCCACGACGGGCCAGATGACATAGATTTCATTGGTGAGTGATATTCCATTGTACGTACGTACCACAACTTCTTTATCCATTTTTCGCTTTCTGGGATATTTTACTTGTACCGTAGACGAGGTTCTTGTAAACAGAGCCGTCTGAAACTTTGGGGTGGCTGTGTGTTTTTGATTTTAATTTCCCTAAGCTATAGGACCATAAGTGGAAGTGCCGTAGGCTCCGTTGCTTTGTTTTTTAGGTGTTTCAGGAAACACCATACACTTCTCCAGAGTGGCTCTTGGCAATTTACATCCCACCCATCAGCATAACAAGGCTCCCTGTTCTCCATGGCCTGTGCTGCATTTCTGGATTTTACACTTTTTTCAGATGACACTTTTGACCGGGGGGCAGTGAGACTTCATTGTAGTGCAGATTTCTTTAACATGCTTGCTTGGTTGGCCAAAAAGGGCGTATGCGTTTTTTCCTGAATATATTCAGGAAAAAACGCATACGCCCTTTTTGGCCAAGTGCATCATTGTCGACGTTCTGCCTCTTTTCCTATGCTTTAAAAGCAATTCCCGTCTACCCCCTGAAATCGTTTTCGTGCAATTCTGCCCCGCTTTGAAGTCCTCTTCGCAGCCTTCCTTCAATATATTTTTGGACGATAGCTGTCATTTATAACTCTGCAGGTTTGTGAATTACAGTGCCCCTGAGCTCCTTTTTTCAAATTGCTTTCTTTTGAGCTAGCCGCAAACCCGCAGGATTGCTTCAGGCCCTAATCTGGTTCCGGCACGGCATGCTGAGCCTTTGGTTAGTTCCTGTTCCTGGTGGGAAATGAGCGTTAAATTTGCCCGTGCAGACACCTACAGCTAGTCTCTCATTAGTTCTCCCTATTCCTGTTCATCTTGCGCAGAAAATGCAAACTGTGTCGAACAGGAGGTTAAAGGCACGGACTCTCCAAGTGGGGAGAGTGTTAGTAAAGGGTCTGGAAATGTGAACCTGAGGAAAAGGGGACGAAAAGTGAGATGCATTTGAAAACGTTTCCCGGTCACACTGTGCACCATACTGTGGGTTTCCCATGCCTGCTTTAGCTGAAGGAAGAATCGCTTAAACCTGGAGATTTGTGACCCATGGAATGGGTACCATGCAGTATGACTTCATATGGTCTGCATTTGCTCATCAAACCTCACCAATGCTATCAGCCCGAAGTGTCCAACCTTATGTCTCACTCAGCTCTGGGTTTATATGAGGTAAATCCAGGTTGCATCACAAGCCCTGAATGAATTATTTAAGAATTGCTCTCTATTTCACTGTCATTGTGTTTTGTTTTTGTAATTCATTTTGATAATGGGATTTATCTGATTGTCTCTGCTGCCTTCATGCAGCTGTACACACGCTTGCTTATCTTATGGAGACATATAAATCCATGGGTTTGAAAATTCTTTCTATTCAGGTGTATTCCTAGGCGTTGAATATAGGGTGTTTAGCCCATTTCGTTGAGCAAGGGGTAGGTCTTGACTATTACATATTTGACGTATGGAATGGTATCTGTGCTAATTTCTATCTCTGGTTTTATGCAGCACCCCAACTCACCTTTCCCCTTAAGCAAACATAAGTTGGTTTTCTAAGTTTGAGACCCTGTTCTGTTTTGTAATTCAGTTCATGTGTAGCCAAGATTACATTCCGTGTATTAGTGATATCCTATGATGTTTCATTTTCTGTGTGACTTATTTCACTTAGAATCATCGTACCTGAATCCACTCATTATGCCACGATGGGCCAGATGACATAGATTTAATTGGTGAGTGATATTCAATTGTACGTACGTACAACAACTTCTTTATCCGTTTTTCGCATTCTGGGATATTTAACTTGTACCGTAGACGAGGTTCTTGTAAACAGAGCCGTCTGAAACATTGTGGTGGCTGTGCGTTTTTGATTTTAAATGCCCTAAGATATAGGACCATAAGTGGAAGTGCCAGAGGCTCCGTTGCTTTGTTTTTTAGGTGTTTCAGGAAACACCATACACTTCTCCAGAGTGGCTCTTGGCAGTTTATATCCCACACATCAGCATAACAAGGCTCCCTGTTCTCCATGGCCTGTGCTGCATTTCTGGATTTTACACTTTTTTCAGATGGCCCGTTTGACCGGTGGGCAGTGTGACTTCATTGTAGTGCAGATTTCTTTAACATGCTTGCTTGTTTGTCCAAATAGGGCGTATGCGTTTTTTCCTGAATATATTCAGGAAAAAAGGCATACGCCCTTTTTGGCCAAGTGCATCATTGTTGACGCTCTGCCTCTTTGCCTATGCTTTAAATGCAATTCCAGTCTACCCCCTGAAATCGTTCTCCTGCAATTCTGCCCCGCTTTCAAGTCCTCTTCGCAGCCTTCCTTCAATATATTTTTGGACGATAGCTGTCATTTATAACTCTGCAGGTTTGTGAATTACAGTGCCTCTTAGCTCCTTTCTTCAAATCGCTTTCTTTTGATCTGGCCGCAAACCCTCAGGATTGATCCAGGCCCTTATCTTGTTCCGGCACGGCATGCTGAGCGTTTGGTTAATTCCGATTCCTGGTTGGAAATGAGCGTTAAATTTGCCCATTCAGACACCTACAGCTAGTCTCTCATTGGTTCTCCCTATTCCTGTTCATCTTGTGCAGAAATTGCAAACTGTCCCAAACAGGAGGTTAAAGGCACTGACTCTCCAAGTGGGGAGAGTGTTAGTAAAGGGTCTGGAATTGTGAACCCCAGTAAAATGGGAGAAAAACTGAGATGCATTTGAAAAAGTTTCCCGGTCACACGGTGCACCATACTGTGGGTTTCCCATGCATGCTTTAGCTGAAGGAAGAATCACTTAAACCTGGAGAGTTGGGACCCATGGAATGGGTACCATGCAGTATGACTTCAAATGGTGTGCATTTGCTCATCGAACCTCACCAATGCTATCAGCCCGAAGTGTCCAACCTTATGTCTCACTCAGCTCTGGGTTTAGTTGAGGTAAATCCAGGTTGCATCACAAGCCCTGAATGAATTATTTAAGAATTGCTCTCTATTTCACTGTCATTGTGTTTTGTTTTTGTAATTCATTTTGATAATAGGATTTATCGGATTTTCTCTGCTGCCTTCATGCAGCTGTACACACGCTTGATTCTCTTATGGCGACATATAAATCCATGGGTTTGAAGATTCTTACTAGTCAGGTGTATTCCTAGGCGTTAAAATAGGGTGTTTAGCCCATTTCGTTGAGCAAGGGGTATATCTTGACTATTACGTATTTGACATATGGAATGGTATCTGTGCTAATTTCTAACTCTGGTTTTATGCAGCACCCCAACTCACCTTTCCCCTTACGCAAACATAAGTTGGTTTTCTAAATTTGAGACCCTGTTCTGTTTTGTAATTCAGTTCATGTGTAGCCAAGATTACATTTGGTGAATTAGTGATATCTTATGATGTTTCATTTTCTGGGTGACTTATTTCACTTAGAATCATCATACCTGAATCCACTCATTATGCCAGGACGGGCCAGATGACATAGACTTCATTGGTGAGTGATATTCCATTCTACGTACGTACCACAACTTCTTTATCCATTTTTCGCATTCTGGGATATTTAACTTGTACCCTAGACGAGGTTCTTGTAAAGAGAGCCGGCTGAAATTTTGGGGTGGCTGTGTGTTTTTGATTTTAATTTCCCTATGCTATAGGACCATAAGTGGAAGTGCTGTAGGCTCCTTTGGCTTGTGTTATAGGTGTTTCAGGAAACACCATACACTTCTCCAGAGTGGCTGTTGGCAATTTACATCCCACCCATCAGCATAACCAGGCTCCCTGTTCTCCATGGCCTGTGCTGCATTTCTGGATTTTACACTTTTTTCAGATGGCCTTTTTCACCCGGGGGGCAGTGAGACTTCATTGTAGTGCAGATTTCTTTAACATGCTTGCTTGGTTGGCCAAAAAGTGCGTATGCGTTTTTTCATGAATATATTCAGGAAAAAACGCATACGCACTTTTTGGCCAAGTGCATCATTGTCGACGTTCTGCCTCTTTTCCTATGCTTTAATTGCAATTCCAGTCTGCACCCTGAAATCGTTGTTTTGCAATTCTGCCCCGCTTTCAAGTCCTCTTCGCAGCTTTCCTTCAATATATTTTTGGACGATCGCTGTCATTTATAACTCTGCAGGTTTGTGAATTACAGTGCCCCTGAGCTCCTTTCTTCAAATCGCTTTCTTGTGAGCTGGCCGCAAACCCGCAGGATTGCTTCAGGCCCTAATCTGGTTCTGGCACGGCATGCTGAGCCTTTGGTTAATTCCTCTTCCTGGTTGGAAATGAGCTTTAAATTTGCCTGTGCAGACACCTACAGCTAGTCTCTCATTGGTTCTCCCTATTCCTGTTCATCTTGCGCAAAAATTGCAAACTGTGCCAAACAGGATGTTAAAGGCTCTGACTCTCCCAGTGGGGAGAGTGTTAGTAAAGGGTCTGGAATTGTGTACCCGAGTAAAAGGGGACAAAAACTGAGATGCATTTGAAAAAGTTTCCCGGTCACAGGGTGCACCAAACTGTGGGATTCCCATGCATGTTTTAGCTGAAGGAAGAATCGCTTAAACCTGGAGAGTTGGGACCCACGGAATGGGTACCATGCAGTATGACTTCACATGGTCTGCATTTGCTCATTGAACCTCACCAATGCTATCAGCCCGAAGTGTCCAACCTTATGTCTCACTCAGCTCTGGGTGTAGATGAGGTAAATCCAGGTTGCATCACAAGCCCTGAATGAATTATTTAAGAATTGCTCTCTATTTCACTGTCCTTGTGTTTTGTTTTTTTAATTCATTTTGATAATGGGATTTATCGGATTGTCTCTGCTGCCTTCATGCAGCTGTACACACGCTTGCTTCTCTTATGGAGACATATAAATCCATGGGTTTGAAAATTCTTTCTATTCAGGTGTATTCCTAGGCGTTGAATATAGGGTGTTTAGCCCATTTCGTTTAGCAAGGGGTAGGTCTTGACTATTACATATTTGACGTATGGAATGGTATCTGTGCTAATTTCTATCTCTGGTTTTATGCAGCACCCCAACTCACCTTTCCCCTTAAGCAAACATAAGTTGGTTTTCTAAGTTTAAGTCCCTGTTCTGTTTTGTAATTCAGTTCATGTGTAGCCAAGATTACATTCCGTGTATTAGTGATATCTTATGATGTTTCATTTTCTGTGTGACTTATTTCACTTAGAATCATCGTACCTGAATCCACTCATTATGCCACGATGGGCCAGATGACATAGATTTCATTGGTGAGTGATATTCCATTGTACGTACGTACAACAACTTCTTTATCCATTTTTCGCTTTCTGGGATATTTAACTTGTACCGTAGACGAGGTTCTTGTAAACAGAGCCGTCTGAAACATTGGGGTGGCTGTGTGTTTTTGATTTTAAATTCCCTAAGCTATAGGACCATAAGTGGAAGTGCCAGAGGCTCCGTTGCTTTGTTTTTTAGGTGTTTCAGGAAACACCATACACTTCTCCAGAGTGGCTCTTGGCAGTTTATATCCCACACATCAGCATAACAAGGCTCCCTGTTCTCCATGGCCTGTGCTGCATTTCTGGATTTTACACTTTTTTCAGATGGCCCTTTTGACCGGGGGGCAGTGAGACTTCATTTTAGTGCAGATTTATTTAACATGCTTGCTTGGTTGGCCAAAAAGGGCATATGCGTTTTTTCCTGAATATATTCAGGAAAAAACGCATATGCCCTTTTTGGCCAAGTGCATCATTGTTGACGTTCTGCCTGTTTTCCTATGCTTTAAATGCAATTCCAGTCTACCCCCTGAAATCGTTCTCCTGCAATTCTGCCCCGCTTTCAATTCCTCTTCGCAGCCTTCCTTCAATATATTTTTGGACGATAGCTGTCATTTGTAACTCTGCAGGGTTGTGAATTACAGCGCCCCTGAGCTCCTTTCTTCAAATCGCTTTCTTTTGAGCTGGCCGCAAACCCTCAGGATTGATCCAGGCCCTTATCTGGTTCTGGCATGGCATGCTGAGCGTTTGGTTAATTCCTATTCCTGGTTGGAAATGAGCGTTAAATTTGCCCATTCAGACACCTACAGCTAGTCTCTCATTGATTCTCCCTATTCCTGTTCATCTTGTGCAGAAATTGCAAACTGTCCCAAACAGGAGGTTAAAGGCACTGACTCTCCAAGTGGGGAGAGTGTTAGTAAAGGGTCTGGAATTGTGAACCCAAGTAAAATGGGAGAAAAACTGAGATGCATTTGAAAACGTTTCCCGGTCACACGGTGCACCATACTGTGGGTTTCCCATGCATGCTTTAGCTGAAGGAAGAATCACTTAAAACTGGAGAGTTGGGAGCCATGGAATGGGTACCATGCAGTATGACTTCAAATGGTGTGCATTTGCTCATCGAACCTCACCAATGCTATCAGCCCGAAGTGTCCAACCTTATGTCTCACTCAGCTCTGGGTTTAGATGAGGTAAATCCAGGTTGCATCACAAGCCCTGAATGAATTATTTAAGAATTGCTCTCTATTTCACTGTCATTGTGTTTTGTTTTTGTAATTCATTTTGATAATAGGATTTATCGGATTTTCTCTGCTGCCTTCATGCAGCTGTACACACGCTTGATTCTCTTATGGAGACATATAAATCCATGGGTTTGAAGATTCTTACTAGTCAGGTGTATTCCTAGGCGTTGAATATAGGGTGTTTAGCCCATTTCGTTGAGCAAGGGGTAGGTCTTGACTATTACATATTTGACGTATGGAATGGTATCTGTGCTAATTTCTATCTCTGGTTTTATACAGCACCCCAACTCACCTTTCCCCTTAAGCAAACATAAGTTGGTTTTCTAAATTTGAGACCCTGTTCTGTTTTGTAATTCAGTTCATGTGTAGCCAAGATTACATTTGGTGTATTAGTGATATCTTATGATGTTTCATTTTCTGTGTGACTTATTTCACTTAGAATCATCATACCTGAATCCACTCATTATGCCAGGACGGGCCAGATGACATAGACTTCATTGGTGAGTGATATTCCATTGTACTTACGTACCACAACTTCTTTATCCATTTTTCGCATTCTGGGATATTTAACTTGTACCGTAGACGAGGTTCTTGTAAACAGAGCCGTCTGAAACTTTGGGGTGGCTGTGTGTTTTTGATTTTAATTTCCCTAAGCTATAGGACCATAAGTGGAAGTGCTGTAGGCTCCTTTGTCTTGTGTTTTAGGTGTTTCAGGAAACACCATACACTTCTCCAGAGTGGCTCTTGGCAATTTACATCCCACCCATCAGCATAACCTGGCTCCCTGTTCTCCATGGCCTGTGCTGCATTTCTGGATTTTACACTTTTTTCACATGGCCCTTTTGACCGGGGGGCAGTGAGACTTCATTGTAGTGCAGATTTCTTTAACATGCTTGCTTGGTTGGCCAAAAAGGGCGTATGCGTTTTTTCCTGAATATATTCAGGAAAAAACGCATACGCACTTTTTGGCCAAGTGCATCATTGTCGACGTTCTGCCTCTTTTCCTATGCTTTAAATGCAATTCCAGTCTACCCCCTGAAATCGTTTTCCTGCAATTCTGCCCTGCGTTCAAGTCCTCTTCGCAGCCTTCCTTCAATATATTTTTGGACGATAGCTGTAATTTATAACTCTGCAGGTTTGTGAATTACAGTGCCCCTGAGCTCCTTTCTTCAAATCGCTTTCTTGTGAGCTGGCCGCAAACCCGCAGGATTGCTTCAGGCCCTAATCTGGTTCCGGCACGGCATGGTGAGCCTTTGGTTAATTCCTCTTCCTGGTGGAAATGAGCATTAAATTTGCCCGTGCAGACAACTACAGCTAGTTTCTCATTGGTTCTCCCTATTCCTGTTCATGTTGCGCAGAAATTGCAAACTGTCCCAAACAGGAGGTTAAAGGCACTGACTCTCCAAGTGGGGAGAGTGTTAGTAAAGGGTCTGGAATTGTGAACCCGAGTAAAAGGGGACGAAAACTGAGATGCTTTTGAAAATGTTTCCCAGTCACATGGTGCACCATACTGTGGGTTTCCCATGCATGCTTTATCTGAAGGAAGAATCGCTTAAACCTGGAGAGTTGGGACCCATGGAATGGGTACCATGCAGTATGACTTCAAATGGTCTGCATTTGCTCATCGAACCTCACCAATGTTATCAGCCCGAAGTGTACAACCTTATGTCTCACTCAGCTCTGGGTGTAGATGAGGTAAATCCAGGTTGCATCACAAGCCATGAATGAATTATATAAGAATTGCTCTCTATTTCACTGTCATTGTGTTTTGTTTTTGTAATTCATTTTGATATTAGGATTTATCGGATTTTCTCTGCTGCCGTCATGCAGCTGTACAAACGCTTGATTCTCTTATGGAGACATATAAATCCATGGGTTTGAAGATTCTTACTAGTCAGGTGTATTCCTAGGTGTTGAATATAGGGTGTTTAGCCCATTTCGTTGAGCAAGGGGTAGGTCTTGACTATTACATATTTGACGTATGGAATGGTATCTGTGCTAATTTCTATCTCTGGTTTTAGGCAGCACCCCAACTCACCTTTCCCCTTATGCAAACATAAGTTTGTTTTCAAAATTTGAGATCCTGTTCTGTTTTGTAATTCAGTTCATGTGTAGCCAAGATTACATTCGGTGTATTAGTGATATCTTATGATGTTTCATTTTCTGTGTGACTTATTTCACTTACAATCATCGTACCTGAATCCACTCATTATGCCACGACGGGCCAGATGACATAGAATTCATTGGTGAGTGATATTCCATTGTACGTACGTACCACAACTTCTTTATCCATTTTTCACTTTCTGGGATATTTAACTTGTACCGTAGACGAGGTTCTTGTAAACAGAGCCGTCTGAATCTTTGGGGTGGCTGTGTGTTTTTGATTTTAATTTCCCTAAGCTATAGGACCATACGTGGAAGTGCCGTAGGCTCCGTTGCTTTGTTTTTTAGGTGTTTCAGGAAACACCATACACTTCTCCAGAGTGGCTGTTGGCAATTTACATCCCACCCATCAGCATAACAAGGCTCCCTGTTCTCCATGGCCTGTGCTGCATTTCTGGATTTTACACTTTTTTCAGATGGCCCTTTTGACCGGGGGGCAGTGAGACTTCATTGTAGTGCAGATTTCTTTAACATGCTTGCTTGGTTGGCCAAAAAGTGCGTATGCGTTTTTTCATGAATATATTCAGGAAAAAACGTATACGCCCTTTTTGGCCAAGTGGATCATTGTCGACGTTCTGCCTCTTTTCCTATGCTTTAAATGCAATTCCAGTCTACCCCCTGAAATCGATTTCCTGCAATTCTGCCCCGCTTTCCAGTCCTCTTCGCAGCCTTCCTTCAATATATTTTCGGACGATAGCTGTCATTTATAACTCTGCAGGTTTGTGAATTACAGTGCCCCTGAGCTCCTTTCTACAAATCGCGTTCTTGTGAGCTGGCCGCAAACCCGCAGGATTGCTTCAGGCCCTAATCTGTTTCCGGCTCGGCATGCTGAACCTTTGGTTAATTCCTCTTCCTGGTGGGAAATGAGCGTTAAATTGTCCCGTGCAGACACCTACAGCTAGTCTCTCATTGGTTCTCCCCATTCCTGTTCATCTCGCGCAGAAATTGCAAACTGTGCCAAACAGCAGGTTAAAGGCACTGACTCTCCAAGTGGGGAGAGTGTTAGTAAAGGGTCTGGAATTGTGAACCCGACTAAAAGGGGACGAAAACTGAGATGCATTTGAAAACGTTTCCCGGTCACATGGTGCACCATACTGTGGGTTTCCCATGCATGTTTTAGCTGAAGGAAGAATCGCTTAAACCTGGAGAGTTGGGACCCATGGAATGGGTACCATGCAGTATGACTTCAAATGGTCTGCATTTGCTCATCGAACCTCACCAATGCTATCAGCCTGAAGTGTCCAACCTTATGTCTCACTCAGCTCTGGGTGTAGATGAGGTAAATCCAGGTTGCATCACAAGCCCTGAATGAATTATTTAAGAATTGCTCTCTATTTCACTGTCATTCTGTTTTGTTTTTGTAATTCATTTTGATAACGGGATTTATCGGATTTTCACTGCTGCCTTCATGCAGCTGTACACACGCTTGATTCTCTTATGGAGACATACAAATCCAAGGGTTTGAATATTCTTTCTAGTCAGGTGTATTCCTAGACGTTGAATATAGGGTGTTTAGCCCATTTGGTTGAGCAAGGGGTAGGTCTTGACTATTACATATATGACGTATGGAATGGTATCTGTGCTAATTTCTATCTCTGGTTTTATGCATCACCCCAACTCACCTTTCCCCTTAAGCAAACATAAGTTGGTTTTCTAAATTTGAGACCCTGTTCTGTTTTGTAATTCAGTTCATGTGTAGCCAAGATTACATTCCGTGTATTAGTGACATCTTATGATGTTTCATTTTCTGTGTGAGTTATTTCACTTAGAATCATCGTACCTGAATCCACTCATTATGCCACGACGGGCCAGATGACATACATTTCATTGGTGAGTGATATTCAATTGTACGTACGTACCACAACTTCTTTATCCATTTCTCGCTTTATGGGATATTTAACTTGTACCGTAGACGAGGTTCTTGTAAACAGAGCCGACCGAAACTTTGGGGTGGCTGTGTGTTTTTGATTTTAATTTCCCTAAGCTATAGGACCATAAGTGGAAGTGCCGTAGGCTCCGTTGCTTTGTTTTTTAGGTGTTCCAGGAAACACCATACACTTCTCCAGAGTGGTTGTTGGCAATTTACATGCCGCCCATCAGCATAACTAGGCTCCCGGTTCTCCATGCCCTGTGCTGCCTTTCTGGATTTTACACTTTTTTCAGATGGCCCTTTTGACCGGGGGGCAGTGAGACTTCATTGTAGTGCAGATTTCTTTAACATGCTTGCTTCCTTGGCCAAAAAGGGCGTATGCGTTTTTTCCTGAATATATTCAGAAAAAACGCATACGCCCTTTTTGGCCAAGAGCATCATTGTCGACGTTCTGCCTCTTTTCCTATGCTTTAAATGCAATTCCCGTCTACCCCCTGAAATCGTTTTCCTGCAATTCTGCCCCGCTTACAAGTTCTCTTCGCAGCCTTCCTTCAATATATTTTTGGACGATAGCTGTCATTTATAACTCTGCAGGTTTGTGAGTTACAGTGCCCCTGAGCTCCTTTCTTCAACTCGCTATCTTGTGAGCTGGCCGCAAACCCGCTGGATTGCTTCAGGCCCTAATCTGGTTCCGGCAGGGCATGCTGAGCCTTTGGTTAATTCCTCTTCCTGGTGGGGAATGAGTGTTAAATTTGCCCGTGCAGACACCTACAGCTAATCTCTCATTGGTTCTCCCTCTTCCTGTTCTTCTTGAGCAGAAATTGCAAACTGTGCCCAACAGGAGGTTAAAGGCACTGACTCTCCAAGTAGGGAGAGTGTTAGTAAAGGGTCTGGAATTGTGAACCCGAGTAAAAGGGGACGAAAACTGCAATGCATTTGAAAACGTTTCCCGGTCACACGCTGCACCATACTGTGGGTTTCCCATGCATGTATTAGCTGAAGGAAGAATCCCTTAAACCTGGAGAGTTGGGACCCATGGAATGCGTACCATGCAGTATGCCTTCAAAGGGTCTGCATTTGTTCATCGAACCTCACCAATGCTATCAGCCCGAAGTCCCCAACCTTATGTCTCACTCAGCTCTGGATGTAGATGTGGAAAATCCAGGTTGCATCACAATCCCTGAATGAATTATTTAAGAATTGCTCCCTATTTCACTGTCCTTGTGTTTTGTTTTTGTAATTCATTTTGATAATGGGATTTATCGGATTTTCTCTGCTGCATTCATGCCGCTGTACACACGCTTCATTCTCTTATGGAGACATATAAATCCATGGGTTTGAAGATTCTTTCTAGTCAGGTGTATTTCTAGGCGTTGAATATGGCGTGTTTTTTCCATTTCGTTGAGCAAGGGGTAGGTCTTGACTATTACATATTTGACGTATGGAATGGTATCTGTGCTAATTTCTATCTCTGCTTTTATGCAGCACCCCAACTCAACTTTCCCCTTAAGCAAACATAAGTTGGTTTTCTAAATTTGAGGCCTTGTTATGTTTTGTAATTCAGTTCATGTGTAGCCAAGATTACATTCGGTGTATTAGTGATATCTTATGATGTTTCATTTTCTGTGAGACTTACTTCACTTAGAATCATCGTACCTGAATCCACTCATTATGCCGCGACGGGCCTGATGACATAGATTTCATTGGAGAGTGATATTCCATTGTACGTACGTAGCACAACTTCTTGATCCATTTTTTGCTTTCTGCGATATTTAACTTGTGCCGTACACGAGGTTCTTATAAACAGAGCCGTCCGACACTTTGGGGTGGCTGTGTGTTTCTGATTTTAATTTCCCTAAGCTATAGGACCATAAGTGGAAGTGCCGTAGGCTCCGTTGCTTTGTTTTTTAGGTGTTCCAGGAAATACCATACACTTCTCCAGAGTGACTCTTGGCAATTTACATCCCGCCCATCAGCATAACAAGGCTCCCTGTTCTCCATGGCCTGTGTTGCCTTTCTGGATTTTACACTTTTTTCAGATGGCCCTTTTGACCGGGGGGCAGTGAGACTTCACTGCACTGCAGATTTCTTTAACATGCTTGCTTTGTTGGCCAAAAAGTGCGTATGCGTTTTTTCCTGAATATATTCAGGAAAAAACACATACGCACTTTTTGGCCAAGAGCATCATTGTCGACGTTCTGCCTCTTTTCCTATGCTTTAAATGCAATTCCCGTCTACCCCCTGAAATCGTTTTCCTGCAATTCTGCCCCGCTTTCATGTCCTCTTCGCAGCCTTCCTTCAATGTATTTTTGGACGATAGCTGTCATTTATAACTCTGCAGGTTTGTGAGTTACAGTGCCCCTGAGCTCCTTTCTTCAAATCGCTTTCTTGTGAGCTGGCCGCAAACCCGCAGGATTGCTTCAGGCCCTAATCTGGTTCCGGCACGGCATGTTGAGCCTTAGGTTAATTCCTCTTCCTGGTGGGAAATGAGCGTTAAATTTGCCCGTGCATACACCTACAGCTAGTCTCTCATTGGTTCTCCCTATTCCTGTTCATCTTGCGCAGAAATTGCAAACTGTGCCATACAGGAGGTTAAAGCACTGACTCTCCAAGTGGGGAGAGTGTTCATAAAGGGTCTGGAATGGTGAACCCGAGTAAAAGTGGACGAAAACTGAGATGCATTTGAAAACGTTTGCCGGTCACACGGTGCACCATACTGTGGGTTTCCCATGCATGTTTTAGCTGAAGGAAGGATCCTTTAAACCTGGACAGTTGGGACCCTTGGAATGGGTACCATGCAGTATGACTTCAAAGTGTCTGCATTTGCTCACTGAACCTCACCAATGCTATCAGCCCGAAGTGCCCAACCTTATGTCTCACTCAGCTCTGGGTGTAGATGTGGTAAATCCAGGTTGCATCACAAACCCTGAATGAATTATTTAAGAATTGCTCTCTATTTCACTGTCCTTGTGTTTTGTTTTTGTAATATATTTTGATAATGGGATTTATCGGATTTTCTCTGCTGCATTCATTGCGCTGTACACACGCTTCATTCTCTTACGGAGACATATGAATCCATGGGTTTGAAGATTCTTACTAGTCAGGTGTATTCCTAGGCGTTGAATATGGGGTGTTTAGTCCATTTCGTTGAGCAAGGGGTAGGTCTTGACTATTACATATTTGGCTTATGAAAAGGTATCTGTGCTAATTTCTATCTCTGTTTTGATGCGGCACCCCAACTCACCTTTCCCCTTAAGCAAGCATAAGTTGGTTTTCTAAATTTGAGACCCTGTTCTGTTTTGTAATTCAGTTCATGTGTAGCCTAGTTTATATTCCGTGTATTAGTGATATCTTATGATGTTTCATTTTCTGTGTGACTTATTTCACTTAGAATCATGGTACCTGAATCCACTCATTATGCCGCGACGGGCCTGATGACATAGATTTCATTGCTCAGTGATATTCCATTGTACGTACGTACCACAACTTCTTTATCCATTTTTCACATTCTGGGATATTTAACTTGTACCGTAGACGAGGTTCTTGTAAACAGAGCCGACCGAAACTTTGGGGTGGCTGTGTGTTTTTGATTTTAATTTCCCTAAGCTATAGGACCATAAGTGGAAGTGCCGTAGGCTCCGTTGCTTTGTTTTTTAGGTGTTCCAGGAAACACCATACACTTCTCCAGAGTGGCTCTTGGCAATTTACATCCCACCCATCAGCATAACAAGGCTCCCTGTTCTCCATGTCCTGTGCTGCCTTTCTGGATTTTACACTTTTTTCAGATGGCCCTTTTGACCGGGGGGCAGTGAGACTTCATTGTAGTGCAGATTTCTTTAACATGCTTGCTTGGTTGGCCAAAAAGTGCGTATGCGTTTTTTCCTGAATATATTCAGGAAAAAACGCATACGCCCTTTTTGGCCAAGAGCATCATTGTCGACGTTCTGCCTCTTTTCCTATGTTTTAAATGCAATTCCCGTCTACCCCCTGAAATCGTTTTCCTGCAATTCTGCCCCGCTTACAAGTTCTCTTCGCAGCCTTCCTTCAATATATTTTTGGACAATAGCTGTCTTTTATAACTCTGCAGGTTTGTGAGTTACAGTGCCATTGAGCTCCTTTCTTCAACTCGCTATCTTGTGAGCTGGCCGCAAACCCGCAGGAATGCTTCAGGCCCTAATCTGGTTCCAGCACGTCATGTTGAGCCTTAGGTTAATTCCTCTTCATGGTGGGAAATGAGCATTAAATTTGCCCGTGCAGACACCTACAGCTAGTCTCTCATTCGTTCTCCCTATTCCTGTTCATCTTGCGCAAAAATTGCAAACTGTGCCAAACAGGAGGTTAAAGCACTAACTCTCCACGTGGGGAGAGTGTTCGTAAAGGGTCTGGAATGGTGAACCCGAGTAAAAGGGGACGAAAACTGAGATGCATTTGAAAACGTTTGCCGGTCACACGGTGCACCATACTGTGGGTTTCCCATGCATGTTTTAGCAGAAGGAAGAATCCCTTAAACCTGGAGTGTTGGGACCCTTGGAATGGGTACCATGCTGTTTGACTTCAAAGTGTCTGCATTTGCTCAGTGAACCTCACCAATGCTATCAGCCCGAAGTGCCCAACCTTATGTCTCACTCAGCTCTGGGTGTAGATGTGGTAAATCCAGGTTGCATCACAAACCCTGAATGAATTATTTAAGAATTGCTCTCTATTTCACTGTCCTTGTGTTTTGCTTTTGTAATATATTTTGATAATGGGATTTATCGGATTTTCTCTGCTGCATTCATGCCGCTGTACACACGCTTCATTCTCTTACGGAGACATATGAATCCATGGGTTTGAAGATTCTTACTAGTCAGGTGTATTCCTAGGTGTTGAATATGGGGTGTTTAGTCCATTTCGTTGAGCAAGGGGTAGGTCTTGACTATTATATATTTGGCTTATGAAAAGGTATCTGTGCTAATTTCTATCTCTGTTTTGATGCGGCACCCCAACTCACCTTTCCCCTTAAGCAAGCATAAGTTGGTTTTCTAAATTTGAGGCCCTGTTCTGTTTTGTAATTCAGTTCATGTGTAGCCTAGTTTATATTCCGTGTATTAGTGATATCTTATGATGTTTCATTTTCTGTGTGACTTATTTCACTTAGAATCATGGTACCTGAATCCACTCATTATGCCGCGACGGGCCTGATGACATAGATTTCATTGCTCAGTGATATTCCATTGTACGTACGTACCACAACTTCTGTATCCATTTTTCACATTCTGGGATATTTAACTTGTACCGTAGACGAGGTTCTTGTAAACAGAGCCGACCAAAACTTTGGGGTGGCTGTGTGTTTTTGATTTTAATTTTCCTAAGCTATAGGACCATAAGTGGAAGTGCCGTAGGCTCCGTTGCTTTGTTTTTTAGGTGTTCCAGGAAACACCATACACTTCTCCAGAGTGGCTGTTGGCAATTTACATCCCGCCCATCAGCATAACAAGGCTCCCGGTTCTCCATGCCCTGTGCTGCCTTTCTGGATTTTACACTTTTTTCAGATGGCCCTTTTGACCGGGGGGCAGTGAGACTTCATTGTAGTGCAGATTTCTTTAACATGCTTGCTTGGTTGGCCAAAAAGTGCGTATGCGTTTTTTCCTGAATATATTCAGAAAAAACGCATACGCCCTTTTTGGCCAAGAGCATCATTGTCTACGTTCTGCCTCTTTTCCTATGCTTTAAATGCAATTCCCGTCTACCCCCTGAAATCGTTTTCCTGCAATTCTGCCCCGCTTACAAGTTCTCTTCGCAGCCTTCCTTCAATATATTTTCGGACGATAGCTGTCATTTATAACTCTGCAGGTTTGTGAGTTACAGTGCCCCTGAGCTCCTTTCTTCAACTCGCTATCTTGTGAGCTGGCCGCAAACCCGCTGGATTGCTTCAGGCCCTAATCTGGTTCCGGCAGGGCATGCTGAGCCTTTGGTTAATTCCTCTTCCTGGTGGGGAATGAGTGTTAAATTTGCCCGTGCAGACACCTACAGCTAATCTCTCATTGGTTCTCCCTCTTCCTGTTCTTCTTGAGCAGAAATTGCAAACTGTGCCCAACAGGAGGTTAAAGGTACTGACTCTCCAAGTAGGGAGAGTGTTAGTAAAGGGTCTGGAATTGTGAACCCGAGTAAAAGGGGACGAAATCTGCAATGCATTTGAAAACGTTTCCCGGTCACACGCTGCACCATACTGTGGGTTTCCCATGCATGTATTAGCTGAAGGAAGAATCCCTTAAACCTGGAGAGTTGGGACCCATGGAATGCGTACCATGCAGTATGCCTTCAAAGGGTCTGCATTTGTTCATCGAACCGCACCAATGCTATCAGCCCGAAGTCCCCAACCTTATGTCTCACTCAGCTCTGGATGTAGATGTGGAAAATCCAGGTTGCATCACAATCCCTGAATGAATTATTTAAGAATTGCTCCCTATTTCACTGTCCTTGTGTTTTGTTTTTGTAATTCATTTTGATAATGGGATTTATCGGATTTTCTCTGCTGCATTCATGCCGCTGTACACACGCTTCATTCTCTTATGGAGACATATAAATCCATGGGTTTGAAGATTCTTTCTAGTCAGGTGTATTCCTAGGCGTTGAATATGGCGTGTTTTTTCCATTTCGTTGAGCAAGGGGTAGGTCTTGACTATTACATATTTGACGTATGGAATGGTATCTGTGCTAATTTCTATCTCTGCTTTTATGCAGCACCCCAACTCAACTTACCCCTTAAGCAAACATAAGTTGGTTTTCTAAATTTGAGGCCCTGTTATGTTTTGTAATTCAGTTCATGTGTAGCCAAGATTACATTCGGTGTATTAGTGATATCTTATGATGTTTCATTTTCTGTGAGACTTACTTCACTTAGAATCATCGTACCTGAATCCACTCATTATGCTGCGACGGGCCTGATGACATAGATTTCATTGGAGAGTGATATTCCATTGTACGTACGTAGCACAACTTCTTTATCCATTTTTTGCTTTCTGGGATATTTAACTTGTGCCGTACACGAGGTTCTTATAAACAGAGCCGTCCGACACTTTGGGGTGGCTGTGTGTTTCTGATTTTAATTTCCCTAAGCTATAGGACCATAAGTGGAAGTGCCGTAGGCTCCGTTGCTTTGTTTTTTAGGTGTTCCAGGAAATACCATACACTTCTCCAGAGTGACTCTTGGCAATTTACATCCCGCCCATCAGCATAACAAGGCTCCCTGTTCTCCATGGCCTGTGTTGCCTTTCTGGATTTTACACTTTTTTCAGATGGCCCTTTTGACCGGGGGGCAGTGAGACTTCACTGCACTGCAGATTTCTTTAACATGCTTGCTTTGTTGGCCAAAAAGTGCGTATGCGTTTTTTCCTGAATATATTCAGGAAAAAACACATACGCACTTTTTGGCCAAGAGCATCATTGTCGACGTTCTGCCTCTTTTCCTATGCTTTAAATGCAATTCCCGTCTACCCCCTGAAATCGTTTTCCTGCAATTCTGCCCCGCTTTCATGTCCTCTTCGCAGCCTTCCTTCAATGTATTTTTGGACGATAGCTGTCATTTATAACTCTGCAGGTTTGTGAGTTACAGTGCCCCTGAGCTCCTTTCTTCAAATCGCTTTCTTGTGAGCTGGCCGCAAACCCGCAGGATTGCTTCAGGCCCTAATCTGGTTCCGGCACGGCATGTTGAGCCTTAGGTTAATTCCTCTTCCTGGTGGGAAATGAGCGTTAAATTTGCCCGTGCATACACCTACAGCTAGTCTCTCATTGGTTCTCCCTATTCCTGTTCATCTTGCGCAGAAATTGCAAACTGTGCCATACAGGAGGTTAAAGCACTGACTCTCCAAGTGGGGAGAGTGTTCATAAAGGGTCTGGAATGGTGAACCCGAGTAAAAGTGGACGAAAACTGAGATGCATTTGAAAACGTTTGCCGGTCACACGGTGCACCATACTGTGGGTTTCCCATGCATGTTTTAGCTGAAGGAAGGATCCTTTAAACCTGGACAGTTGGGACCCTTGGAATGGGTACCATGCAGTATGACTTCAAAGTGTCTGCATTTGCTCACTGAACCTCACCAATGCTATCAGCCCGAAGTGCCCAACCTTATGTCTCACTCAGCTCTGGGTGTAGATGTGGTAAATCCAGGTTGCATCACAAACCCTGAATGAATTATTTAAGAATTGCTCTCTATTTCACTGTCCTTGTGTTTTGTTTTTGTAATTCATTTTGATAATGGGATTTATCGGATTTTCTCTGCTGCCTTCATGCAGCTGTACACACGCTTGATTCTCTTATGGAGACATATAAATCCATGGGTTTGAAGATTCTTACTAGCCAGGTGTATTCCTAGGCGTTGAATATAAGGTTGTTAGTCCATTTCGTTGAGCAAGGGGTAGGTCTTGACTATTACATATTTGACTTATGGAATGGTATCTGTGCGAATTTCTATCTCTGGTTTTATGCAGCACCCCAACTCACCTTTCCCCTTAAGCAAACATAAGTTGGTTTTCTAAATTTGAGAACCTGTTCTGTTTTGTAATTCAGTTCATGTGTAGCCAAGATTACATTCCGTGTATTAGTGATATCTTATGATGTTTCATTTTCTTTGTGACTTATTTCACTTAGAATCATCGTACCTGAATCCACTCATTATGCCACGACGGGCCTGATGACATAGATTTCATTGGTGAGTGATATTCCATTGTACGTATGTACCTCAACTTCTTTATCCATTTTTCGCTTTCTGGGATATTTAAATTGTACCGTAGACGAGGTTCTTGTAAACAGAGCCGGCTGAAACTTTCGGGTGGCTGTGTGTTTTTGATTTTAATTTCCCTAAGCTATAGGACCATATGTGGAAGTGCCATAGGCTCCGTTGCTTTGTTTTTTAGGTTTTCAGGAAACACCATACACTTCTCCAGATTGGCTCTTGGCAATTTACATCCCACCTATCAGCATAACAAGGCTCCCTGTTCTCCATGGCCTGTGCTGCCTTTCTGGATTTTACACTTTTTTCAGATGGCCCTTTTGATTGGGGGGCAGTGAGACTTCATTGTAGTGCAGATTTCTCTAACATGCTTGCTTGGTTGGCCAAAAAGGGCGTATGCGTTTTTTCCTGAATATATTCAGGAAAAAAGGCATACGCCCTTTTTGGCCACGTGCCTCATTGTCGACGTTCTGCCTCTTTTCCTATGCTTTAAATGCAATTCCACTCTACTCCCTGAAACCGCTTTCCTGCAATTCTGCCCCGATTTCAAGTCCTCTTCGCAGCCTTCCTTCAATATATTTTTGGACAATAGCTGTCATTTATAACTTTGCAGGTTTGAGAATTACAGTGCCCCTGAGCTCCTTTCTTCAAATCGCTTTCTTGTGAGCTGTCCGCAAACCCACAGGATTGCTTCAGGCCCTAATCTGGTTCTGGCAAGGCATGATGAGCGTTTGGTTAATTCCGCTTCCTAGTGGGAAATGAGCATTAAATTTGCCCGTGCAGACACCTACAGCTAGTCTCTCATTGGTTCTCCCTATTCCTGTTCATCTTGCGCAGAAATTGCAAACTGTGCCAAACAGCAGGTTAAAGGCACTGACTCTCCAAGTGGGGAGAGTGTTAGTAAAGGGTCAGGAATTGTGAACCCGACTAAAAGGGGACGAAAACTGAGATGCATTTGAAAACGTTTCCCGGTCACACGGTGCACCATACTGTGGGTTTCCCATGCATGTTTTAGCTGAAGGAAGAATCGCTTAAACCTGGAGAGTTGGGACCCATGGAATGGGTACTATGCAGTATGACTTCAAATGGTCTGCATTTGCTCATCGAACCTCACCAATGCTATCAACCTGAAGTGTCCAACCTTATGTCTCACTCAGCTCTGGGTGTAGATGAGGTAAATCCAGGTTGCATCACAAGCCCTGAATGAATTATTTAAGAATTGCTGTCTATTTCACTGTCATTGTGTTTTGTTTTTGTAATTCATTTTGATAATGGGATTTATCGGATTTTCTCTGCTGCCTTCATGCAGCTGTACACACGCTTGATTCTCTTATGGAGACATATAAATCCATGGGTTTGAAGATTCTTACTAGTCAGGTGTATTCCTAGGTGTTGAATAGAGGGTGTTTAGCCCATTTGGTTGAGCAAGGGGTAGGTCTTGACTATTACATATTTGACGTATGGAATGGTATCTGTGCTAATTTCTATCTCTGGTTTTATGCAGCACCCCAACTCACCTTTCCCCTTACGCAAACATAAGTTGGTTTTCTAAATTTGAGACCCTGTTCTGTTTTGTAATTCAGTTCATGTGTAGCCAAGATTACATTCGGTGTATTAGTGATATCTTATGATGTTTCATTTTCTGTGTGACTTATTTCACTTAGAATCATCGTACCTGAATCCACTCATTATGCCACGACGGGCCAGATGACATAGATTTCATTGGTGAGTGATATTCCATTGTACGTACGTACCACAACTTCTTTATCCATTTTTCGCTTTCTGGGATATTTAACTTGTACCGTAGACGAGGTTCTTGTAAACAGAGCCGTCTGAAACTTTGGGGTGGCTGTGTGTTTTTGATTTTAATTTCCCTAAGCTATAGGACCATAAGTGGAAGTGCCGTAGGCTCCGTTGCTTTGTTTTTTAGTGTTTCAGGAAACACCATACACTTCTCCAGAGTGGCTGTTGGCAATTTACATCCCACCCATCAGCATAACAAGGCTCCCTGTTCTCCTTGGCCTGTGATGCATTTCTGGATTTTACACTTTTTTCAGATGGCCCTTTTGACCGGGGGGCAGTGATACTTCATTGTAGTGCAGATTTCTTTAACATGCTTGCTTGGTTGGCCAAAAAGGGCGTATGCGTTTTTTCCTGAATATATTCAGGAAAAAACGCATACGCCCTTTTTGGCCAAGTGCATCATTGTCGACGTTCTGCCTCTTTTCCTATGCTTTAAATGCAATTCCAGTCTACCCCCTGAAATCGTTCTCCTGCAATTCTGCCCCGCTTTCAAGTCCTCTTCGCAGCCTTCCTTCAATATATTTTCGGAAGATAGCTGTCATTTATAACTCTGCAGGTTTGTGAATTACAGTGCCCCTGAGCTCCTTTCTTCAAATCGCTTTCTTGTGAGCTGGCCGCAAACCCGCAGGATTGCTTCAGGCCCTAATCTGGTTCCTGCACGGCATGCTGAGCCTTTGGTTAATTCCTCTTCTTGGTTGGATATGAGCGTTAAATTTGCCCGTGCAGACACCTACAGCTAGTCTCTCATTGGTTCTCCCTATTCCTGTTCATCTTGCGCAGAAATTGCAAACTGTGCCAAACAGGAGGTTAAAGGCACTGACTCTCCAAGTGGGGAGAGTGTTAGTAAAGGGTCTGGAATTGTGAACCCGAGTAAAAGGGGACAAAAACTGAGATGCATTTGAAAACGTTTCCCGGTCACATGGTGCACCATACTGTGGGTTTCCCATGCATGCTTTAGCTGAAGGAAGAATCACTTAAACCTGGAGAGTTGGGACCCATGGAATGGGTACCATGCAGTATGACTTCAAATGGTCTGCATTTGCTCATCGAACCTCACCAATGCTATCAGCCCGAAGTGTCCAACCTTATGTCTCACTCAGCTCTGGGTGTAGATGAGGTAAATCCAGGTTGCATCACAAGCCCTGAATGAATTATTTAAGAATTGCTCTCTATTTCACTGTCATTCTGTTTGGTTTTTGTAACTCATTTTGATAATGGGATTTATCGGATTTTCTCTGCTGCCTTCATGCAGCTGTACACACGCTTGATTCTCTTATGGAGACATATAAATCCATGGGTTTGAATATTCTTTCTAGTCAGGTGTATTCCTACACGTTGAATATAGGGTGTTTAGCCCATTTCGTTGAGCAAGGTGTAGGTCTTGACTATTACATATTTGACGTATGGAATGGTATCTGTGCTAATTTCTAACTCTGGTTTTATGCAGCACCCCATCTCACCTTTCCCCTTACGCAAACATAAGTTGGTTTTCTAAATTTGAGACCCTGTTCTGTTTTGTAATTCAGTTCATGTGTAGCCAAGATTACATTCCGTGCATTAGTGATGTCTTATGATGTTTCATTTTCTGTGTGACTTATTTCACTTAGAATCATCGTACCTGAATCCACTCATTAAGCCACGAAGGTCCAGATGACATAGATTTCATTGGTGAGTGATATTCCATTGTACGTACGTACCACAACTTCTTTATCCATTTCTCGCTTTCTGGGATATTTAACTTGTACCGTAGACGAGGTTCTTGTAAACAGAGCCGTCTGAAACTTTGGGGTGGCTCTGTGTTTTTGATTTTAATTTCCCTAAGCTATAGGACCATAAGTGGAAGTGCCGTAGGCTCCGTTGCTTTGTTTTTTAGGTGTTTCAGGAAACACCATACACTTCTCCAGAGTGGCTGTTGGCAATTTACATCCCACCCATCAGCATAACAAGGCTCCCTGTTCTCCATGGCCTGTGCTGCATTTCTGGATTTTACACTTTTTTCAGATGGCCCTTTTGACCGTGGGGCAGTGAGACTTCATTGTAGTGCAGATTTCTTTAACATGCTTGCTTGGTTGGCCAAAAAGGGCGTATGCGTTTTTTCCTGAATATATTCAGGAAAAAACGCATACGCCCTTTTTGGCCAAGTGCATCATTGTCGACGTTCTGCCTCTTTTCCTATGCTTTAAATGTAATTCCAGTCTACCCCCTGAAATCGTTTTCCTGCAATTCTGCCCCGCTTTCAAATCCTCTTCGCAGCCTTCCTTCAATATATTTTCGGACGATAGCTGTCATTTATAACTCTGCAGGTTTGTGAATTACAATGCCCCTGAGCTCCTTTCTTCAAATCGCTTTCTTGTGAGCTGGCCGCAAACCCGCAGGATTGCTTCAGGCCCTAATCTGGTTCCTGCACGGCATGCTGAGCCTTTGGTTAATTCCTCTTCCTGGTTGGAAATGAGCGTTAAATTTGCCCGTGCAGACACCTACAGCTAGTCTCTCATTGGTTCTCCCTATTCCTGTTCATCTTGCGCAGAAATTGCAAACTGTGCCAAACAGGAGGTTAAAGGCACTGACTCTCCAGGTGGGGAGAGTGTTAGTAAAGGGTCTGGAATTGTGAACCCGAGTAAAAGGGGACAAAAACTGAGATGCATTTGAAAACGTTTCCCGGTCACATGGTGCACCATACTGTGGGTTTCCCATGCATGCTTTAGCTGAAGGTAGAATCACTTAAACCTGGAGAGTTGGGACCCATGGAATGGGTACCAGGCAGTATGATTTCAAATGGTCTGCATTTGCTCATCGAACCTCACCAATGCTAACAGCCCGAAGTGTCCAACCTTATGTCTCACTCAGCTCTGGGTTTAGATGAGGTAAATCCAGGTTGCATCACAAGCCCTGAATGAATTATTTAAGAATTGCTCTCTATTTCACTGTCATTGTGTTTTGTTTTTGTAATTCATTTTGATAATGGGATTTATCAGATTTTCTCTGCTGCCTTCATGCAGCTGTACACAGGCTTGATTCACTTATGGAGACATATAAATCCATGGGTTTGAAGATTCTTACTAGTCAGGTGTATTCCTAGTCGTTGAATATAGTGTGTTTATCCCATTTCGTTGAGCAAGGGGTACGTCTGGACTATTACATATTTAACTTATGGAATGGTATCTGTGCTAATATCTATCTCTGGTTTTATGCAGCACCCCAACTCACCTTTCCCCTTAAGCAAACATAAGTTGGTTTTCTAAATTTGAGACCCTGTTCTGTTTTGTAATTCAGTTCATGTGTAGCCAAGATTACATTCAGTGTATTAGTGATATCTTATGATATTTCATTTTCTGTGTGACTTATTTCACTTAGAATCATCGTACCTGAATCCACTCATTATGCCACGATGGGCCAGATGACATAGATTTCATTGGTGAGTGATATTTTATTGTACGTACGTACCACAACTTCTTTATCCATTTTTCGCTTTCTGGGATATTTAACTTGTACCGTAGACTCGGTTCTTGTAAACAGAGCAGTCTGAAACTTTGGGGTGTCTGTGTGTTTTTCATTTTAATTTCCCTAAGCTATAGCACCATAAGTGGAAGTGCCGTAGGCTCCGTTGCTTTGTTTTTTAGGTGTTTCAGGAAACACCATACACTTCTCCAGAGTGGCTCTTGGCAATTTACATCCCACCCATCAGCATAACAAGGCTCCCTGTTCTCCATGGCCTGTGCTGCATTTCTGGATTTTACACTTTTTTCAGATGGCCCTTTGACCTGGGGTCAGTGAGACTTCATTGTAGTGCAGATTTCTTTAACATGCTTGCTTGGTTGGCCAAAAAGGGCGTATGCGTTTTTTCCTGAATATATTCAGGAAAAAACGCATACGCCCTTTTTGGCCAAGTGCATCATTGTCGACGTTCTGCCTCGTTTCCTATGATTTAAATGCAATTCCAGTCTACCCCCTGAAATCGTTTTCCTGCAATTCTGCCCCCTTTTCAAGTCCTCTTCGCAGACTTCCTTCAATATATTTTTGGACGATAGCTGTCATTTATAACTCTGCAGGTTTGTGAATTACAGTGCCCCTGAGCTCCTTTCTTCAAATCGCTTTCTTGTGAGCTGACCGCAAACCAGCAGGATTGCTTCAGGCCCTAATCTGTTTCCGGCACGGCATGCTGAGCCTTTGGTTACTTCCTCTTCCTGGTTGGAAATGAGCATTAAATTTGCCCGTGCAGACACCTACAGCTAGTCTCTCATTGGTTCTCCCTATTCCTGTTCATCTTGCGCAGAAATTGCAAACTGTGCCAAACAGGAGGTTAAAGGCACGGACTCTCCAAGTGGGGAGAGTTTTAGTAAAGGGTCTGGAATTGTGAACGCGAGTAAAAGAGGACAAAAACTGAGATGCATTTGAAAACGTTTCCCGGTCACACAGTGCACCATACTCTGGGTTTCCCATGCATGCTTTAGCTGACGGAAGAATCGCTTAAACCTGGAGAGTTGGGACCCATGGAATGGGTACCATGCAGTATGACTTCAAATGGTCTGCATTTGCTCATCTTACCTCACCAATGCTATCAGCCCGAAGTGTCCAACCTTATGTCTCACTCAGCTCTGGGTTTAGATGAGGTAAATCCAGGTTGCATCACAAGCCCTGAATGAATTATTTAAAAATTGCTCTCTATTTCACTGTCATTGTGTTTTGTTTTTGTAATTCATTTTGATAATGGGATTTATCGGATTTTCTCTGCTGCATTCATGCAGCTGTACACACGCTTGATTCTCTCATGGAGACATATAAATCCATGGGTTTGAAGATTCTTACTAGTCAGGTGTATTCCTAGGCGTTGAATATAGGGTGTTTAGCCCATTTCGTTGAGCAAGGGGTACGTCTGGACTATTACATATTTAACTTATGGAATGGTATCTGTGCTAATATCTATCTCTGGTTTTATGCAGCACCCCAACTCACCTTTCCCCTTAAGCAAACATAAGTTGGTTTTCTAAATTTGAGACCCTGTTCTGTTTTGTAATTCAGTTCATGTGTAGCCAAGATTACATTCGGTGTATTAGTGATATCTTATGATATTTCATTTTCTGTGTGACTTATTTCACTTAGAATCATCGTACCTGAATCCACTCATTATGCCACGATGGGCCAGATGACATAGATTTCATTGGTGAGTGATATTTTATTGTACGTACGTACCACAACTTCTTTATCCATTTTTCGCTTTCTGGGATATTTAACTTGTACCGTAGACGAGGTTCTTGTAAACAGAGCCGTCTGAAACTTTGGGGTGTCTGTGTGTTTTTCATTTTAATTTCCCTAAGCTATAGCACCATAAGTGGAAGTGCCGTAGGCTCCGTTGCTTTGTTTTTTAGGTGTTTCAGGAAACACCATACACTTCTCCAGAGTGGCTCTTGGCAATTTACATCCCACCCATCAGCATAACAAGGCTCCCTGTTCTCCATGGCCTGTGCTGCATTTCTGGATTTTACAGTTTTTTCAGATGGCCCTTTGACCTGGGGTCAGTGAGACTTCATTGTAGTGCAGATTTCTTTAACATGCTTGCTTGGTTGGCCAAAAAGGGCGTATGCGTTTTTTCCTGAATATATTCAGGAAAAAACGCATACGCCCTTTTTGGCCAAGTGCATCATTGTCGACGTTCTGCCTCGTTTCCTATGATTTAAATGCAATTCCAGTCTACCCCCTGAAATCGTTTTCCTGCAATTCTGCCCCCCTTTCAAGTCCTCTTCGCAGACTTCCTTCAATATATTTTTGGACGATAGCTGTCATTTATAACTCTGCAGGTTTGTGAATTACAGTGCCCCTGAGCTCCTTTCTTCAAATCGCTTTCTTGTGAGCTGACCGCAAACCAGCAGGATTGCTTCAGGCCCTAATCTGTTTCCGGCACGGCATGCTGAGCCTTTGGTTACTTCCTCTTCCTGGTTGGAAATGAGCATTAAATTTGCCCGTGCAGACACCTACAGCTAGTCTCTCATTGGTTCTCCCTATTCCTGTTCATCTTGCGCAGAAATTGCAAACTGTGACAAACAGGAGTTTAAAGGCACTGACTCTCCAAGTGGGGAGAGTGTTAGTAAAGGGTCTGGAATTGTGAACCCGAGTAAAAGGGGACAAAATCTGAGATGCATTTGAAAATGTTTCCCGGTCACACGGTGCACCATACTGTGGGTTTCCCATGCATGCTTTAGCTGAAGGAAGAATCGCTTAAACCTGGAGAGTTGGGACCCATGGAATGGGTACCATGCAGTATGACTTCAAATGGTCTGCATTTGCTCATCGAACCTCACCAATGCTATCAGCCCGAAGTGTCCAACCTTATGTCTCACTCAGCTCTGGGTTCAGATGAGGTAAATCCAGGTTGCATCACAAGCCCTGAATGAATTATTTAAGAATTGCTCTCTATTTCACTGTCATTGTGTTTTGTTTTTGTAATTCATTTTGATAATAGGATTTATCGGATTTTCTCTGCTGCCTTCATGCAGCTGTACACACGCTTGATTCTCTTATGGAGACATATAAATCCATGGGTTTGAAGATTGTTACTAGTCAGGTGTATTCCTAGGCGTTGAATAGAGGGTGTTTAGCCCATTTCGTTGAGCAAGTGGTAGGTCTTGACTATTACATATTTGACTTATGGAATGGTATCTGTGCTAACTTCTATCTCTGGTTTTATGCAGCACCCCAACTCACCTTTCCCCTTAAGCAAACATAAGTTGGTTTTCTAAATTTGAGACCCTGTTCTGTTTTGTAATTCAGTTCATGTGTAGCCAAGATTACATTCCGTGTATTAGTGATATCTTATGATGTTTCATTTTCTGTGTGACTTATTACACTTAGAATCATCGTACCTGAATCCACTCATTATGCCACGACGGGCCAGATGACATAGATTTCATTGGTGAGTGATATTCCATTGTACGTACGTACCACAACTTCTTTATCCATTTTTCGCTTTCTGGGATATTTAACTTGTACCGTAGACGAGGTTCTTGTAAACAGATCCGTCTGAAACTTTGGGGTGGCTGTGTGTTTTTGATTTTAATTTCCCTAAGCTATAGGACCATAAGTGGAAGTGCCGTAGGCTCCATTGCTTTGTTTTTTAGGTGTTTCAGGAAACACCATACACTTCTCCAGAGTGGCTCTTGGCAATTTACATCCCACCCATCAGCATAACAAGGCTCCCTGTTCTCCATGGCCTGTGCTGCCTTTCTGGATTTTACACTTTTTTCAGATGACACTTTTGACCGGGGGGCAGTGAGACTTCATTGTAGTGCAGATTTCTTTAACATGCTTGCTTGGTTGGCCAAAAAGGGCGTATGCGTTTTTTCCTGAATATATTCAGGAAAAAACGAATACGTCCTTTTTGGCCAAGTGCATCATTGTCGACGTTCTGCCTCTTTTCCTATGTTTAAATGCAATTACAGTCTACCCCCTGAAATCGTTTTCGTGCAATTCTACCCCACTTTCAAGTCCTCTTCGCAGCCTTCCTTCAATATATTTTTGGACGATAGCTGTCATTTATAACTCTGCAGGTTTGTGAATTACAGTGTCCCTGAGCTCCTTTCTTCAAATCGCTTTCTTGTGAGCTGGCCGCAAACCCGCAGGATTGATTCAGGCCCTAATCTGTTTCCGACACGGCATGCTGAGCCTTTGGTTAATCCCTCTTCCTGGTGGGAAATGAGTATTAAATTTGCCCGTGCAGACACCTACAGCTAGTCTCTCATTGGTTCTCCCTATTCCTGTTTATTTGGTCAGAATTTGCAAACTGTGCCAAACAGGAGGTTAAAGGCACTGACTCTCCAAGTGGGGAGAGTGTTAGTAAAGTGTCTGGAATTGTGAACCCGAGTAAAAGGGGATGAAAACTGAGGTGCATTTGAAAACGTTTCCCAGTCACACGGTGCACCATACTGTGGGTTTCCCATGCATGTTTTAGCTGAAGGAAGAATCCCTTAATCCTGGAGAGTTGGGACCCTTGGAATGGTTACCATGCAGTATGACTTCAATGCGTCTGCATTTGCTCACTGAACCTCACCAATGCTATCAGCCCGAAGTGCCCAACCTTATGTCTCACTCAGCTCTGGGTGTAGATGTGGTAAATCCAGGTTGCATCACAAACCCTGAATGAATTATTAAAGAATTGCTCACTATTTCACTGTCCTTGTGTTTTGTTTTTGTAATATATTTTGATAATGGGATTTATCGGATTTTCTCTGCTGCATTCATGCCGCTGTATACACGCTTCATTCTCTTACGGAGACATATGAATCCATGGGTTTAAAGATTCTTACTAGTCAGGTGTATTACTAGGCGTTGAATATGGGGTGTTTAGTCCATTTCGTTGAGCAAGGGGTAGGTCTTGACTATTACATATTTGGCTTATGAAAAGGTATCTGTGCTAATTTCTATCTCTGTTTTGATGTGGCACCGCAACTCACCTTTCCCCTTAAGCAAGCATAAGTTGGTTTTCTAAATTTGAGGCCCTGTTTTGTTTTGTAATTCAGTTCATGTGTAGCCTAGTTTATATTCCGTGTATTCGTGATATCTTAAGATGTTTCATTTTCTGTGTGACTTATTTCACTTAGAATCATGGTACCTGAATCCACTCATTATGCCGCGACGGGCCTGATGACATAGATTTCATTGCTCAGTGATATTCCATTGTACGTACGTACCACAACTTCTTTATCCATTTTTCACATTCTGGGATATTTAACATGTACCGTAGACGAGGTTCTTGTAAACAGAGCCGACCGAAACTTTGGGGTGGCTGTGTGTTTTTGATTTTAATTTCCCTAAGCTATAGGAACATAAGTGGAAGTGCCGTAGGCTCCGTTGCTTTGTTTTTTAGGTGTTCCAGGAAACACCATACACTTCTCCAGAGTGACTGTTGGCAATTTACATCCCGCCCATCAGCATAACAAGGCTCCCGGTTCTCCATGCCCTGTGCTGCCTTTCTAGATTTTACACTTTTTTCAGATGGCCCTTTTGACCGGGGGGCAGTGAGACTTCATTGTAGTGCAGATTTCATTAACATGCTTGCTTGGTTGGCCAAAAAGTGCGTATGCGTTTTTTCCTGAATATATTCAGGAAAAAACGCATACGCCCTTTTTGGCCAAGAGCATCATTGTCGACGTTCTGCCTCTTTTCCTATGCTTTAAATGCAATTCCCGTCTACCCCCTGAAATCGTTTTCCTGCAATTCTGCCCCGCTTACAAGTTCTCTTCGCAGCCTTCCTTCAATATATTTTTGGACGATAGCTGTCATTTATAACTCTGCAGGTTTGTGAGTTACAGTGCCCCTGAGCTCCTTTCTTCAACTCACTATCTTGTGAGCTGGTCGCAAACCCGCTGGATTGCTTCAGGCCCTAATCTGGTTCCGGCAGGGAATGCTGAGCCTTTGGTTAATTCCTCTTCCTGGTGGGGAATGAGCGTTAAATTTGCCCGTGCAGACACCTACAGCTAATCTCTCATTGGTTCTCCCTCTTCCTGTTCTTCTTGAGCAGAAATTGCAAACTGTGCCCAACAGGAGGTTAAAGGCACTGACTCTCCAAGTAGGGAGAGTGTTAGTAAAGGGTCTGGAATTGTGAACCCGAGTAAAAGGGGACGAAAACTGCAATGCATTTGAAAACGTTTCCCGGTCACACGCTGCACCATACTGTGGGTTTCCCATGCATGTATTAGCTGAAGGAAGAATCCCTTAAACCTGGAGAGTTGGGACCCATGGAATGCGTACCATGCAGTATGCCTTCAAAGGGTCTGCATTTGTTCATCGAACCTCACCAATGCTATCAGCCCGAAGTCCCCAACCTTATGTCTCACTCAGCTCTGGATGTAGATGTGGTAAATCCAGGTTGCATCACAATCCCTGAATGAATTATTTAAGAATTGCTCCCTATTTCACTGTCCTTGTGTTTTGTTTTTGTAATTCATTTTGATAATGGGATTTATCGGATTTTCTCTGCTGCATTCATGCCGCTGTACACACGCTTCATTCTCTTATGGAGACATATAAATCCATGGGTTTGAAGATTCTTACTAGTCAGGTGTATTCCTAGGCATTGAATATGGCGTGTTTTGTCCATTTCGTTGAGCAAGGGGTAGGTCTTGACTATTACATATTTGACGAATGGAATGGTATCTGTGCTAATTTCTATCTCTGGTTTTATGCAGCACCCCAACTCACCTTTCCCCTTAAGCAAGCATAAGTTGGTTTTCTAAATTTGAGGCCCTGTTCTGTTTTGTAATTCAGTTCATGTGTAGCCAAGTATACATTCCGTGTATTAGTGATATCTTATGATGTTTCATTTTCTGTGTGACTTATTTCAGTTAGAATCATGGTACCTAAATCCACTCATTATGCCGCGACGGGCCTGATGACATAGATTTCATTGCTGAGTGATATTCCATTGTACGTACGTACCACATCTTCTTTATCAATTTTTCACATTCTGGGATATTTAACTTCTACCGTAGACGAGGTTCTTGTAAACAGCGCCGTCCAAAACTTTGGGGTGGCTGTGAATTTTTAATTTTAATTTCCCTAATCTATAGGACCATAAGTGGAATTGCCGTAGGCTCCGTTGCTTTGTTTTTTAGGTGTTCCAGGAAATACCATACACTTCTCCAGAGTGGCTGTTAGTAATTTACATCCCGCCCATCAGCATAACAAGGCTCCCTGTTCTCCATGGCCTGTGCTGCCTTTCTGGATTTTACACTTTTTTCAGATGGCCGTTTTGACCGGGGGGCAGTGAGACTTCATTGTAGTGCAGATTTCTTTAAAATGCTTGCTTGGTTGGCCAAAAAGGTCGTATGTGTTTTTTCCTGAATATATTCAGGAAAAAACGCATACGCACTTTTTGGCCAAGAGCATCATTGTCGACGTTCTGCCTCTTTTCCTATGCTTTAAGTGCAATTCCCGTCTACCCCCTGAAATCATTTTCCTGCAATTCTGCCCCGCTTACAAGTTCTCTTCGCAGCCTTCCTTCAGTATATTTTTGGACGATAGCTGTCATTTATAACTCTGCAGGTTTGTGAGTTACAGTGTCCCTGAGCTCTTTTCTTCAACTCGCTATCTTGTGAGCTGGTCGCAAACCCGCAGGATTGCTTCAGGCCCTAATCTGCTTCCAGCACGGCATGTTGAGCCTTAGGTTATTTCCTCTTCCTGGCGGGAAATGAGCGTTAAATTTGCCCGTGCAGACACCTACAGCTAGTCTCTCATTGGTTCTCCCTATTCCTGTTCATCTTGAGCAGAAATTGCAAACTGTGCCAAAGAGGAGGTTAAAGCACTGACTCTCCAAGTAGAGAGAGTGTTACTAAAGGGTCTGGAATGGTGAACCCGAGTAAAAGGGGAGGAAAACTGAGATGCATTTGAAAACGTTTGCCGGTCACACGGTGCACCATACTGTGGGTTTCCCATGCATGTTTTAGCTGAAGGAAGAATCCCTTAAACCTGGAGAGTTGGGACCCTTGGAATGGGTACCATGCAGCATGACTTCAAAGTGTCTGCATTTGCTCACTGAACCTCACCAATGCTATCAGCCCGAAGTGCCCAACCTTATGTCTCACTCAGCTCTGGGTGTAGATGTGGTAAATCCAGGTTGCATCACAAACCCTGAATGAATTATTTAAGAATTGCTCTCTATTTCACTGTCCTTGTGTTTTGCTTTTGTAATATATTTTGATAATGGGATTTATCGGATTTTCTCTGCTGCATTCATGCCGCTGTACACACGCTTCATTCTCTTACGGAGACATATGATTCCATGGGTTTGAAGATTCTTACTAGTCAGGTGTATTCCTAGGCGTTGAATATGGGGTGTTTAGTCCATTTCGTTGAGCAAGGGGTAGGTCTTGACTATTACATATTTGGCTTATGAAAAGGTATCTGTGCTAATTTCTATCTCTGTTTTGATGCGGCACCCCAACTCACCTTTCCCCTTAAGCAAGCATAAGTTGGTTTTCTAAATTTGAGGCCCTGTTCTGTTTTGTAATTCAGTTCATGTGTAGCCTAGTTTATATTCCGTGTATTAGTGATATCTTATGATGTTTCATTTTCTGTGTGACTTATTTCACTTAGAATCATGGTACCTGAATCCACTCATTATGCCGCGACGGGCCTGATGACATAGATTTCATTGCTCAGTGATATTCCATTGTACGTACGTACCACAACTTCTTTATCCATTTTTCACATTCTGGGATATTTAACTTGTACCGTAGATGAGGTTCTTGTAAACAGAGCCGACCGAAACTTTGGGGTGGCTGTGTGTTTTTGATTTTAATTTCCCTAAGCTATAGGACCATAAGTGGAAGTGCCGTAGGCTCCGTTGCTTTGTTTTTTAGGTGTTCCAGGAAACACCCTACACTTCTCCAGAGTGGCTGTTGGCAATTTACATCCCGCCCATCAGCATAACAAGGCTCCCAGTTCTCCATGCCCTGTGCTGCCTTTCTGGATTTTACACTTTTTTCAGATGGCCCTTTTGACCGGGGGGCAGTGAGACTTCATTGTAGTGCAGATTTCTTTAACATGCTTGCTTGGTTGGCCAAAAAGGCCGTATGCGTTTTTTCCTGAATATATTCAGGGAAAAACGCATACGCCCTTTTTGGCCAAGTGCATCATTGTCGACGTTCTGCCTCTTTTCCTATGCTTAAAATGCAATTCCAGTCTACCCCCTGAAATCATTTTCCTGCAATTCTTCCCCGCTTTCAAGTCCTCTTCGCAGCCTTCCTTCAATATATTTTTGGACGATAGCTTTCATTTATAACTGTGCAGGTTTGTGAATTACAGTGCCCCTGAGCTCCTTTCTTCATATCGCTTTCTTTTGAGCTGGCCGCAAACCCGCAGGATTGCTTCAGGCCCTAATTTGTTCTGGCACGGCATGCTGAGCCTTTGGTTAATTCCTCTTCCTGGCTGGAAATGAGCGTTAAATTTGCCCGTGCAGACACCTACAGCTAGTCTCTACTTGGTTCTCTCTATTCCTGTTCATCTTGCGCAGAAATTGCAAACTGTGCCAAACAGGAGGTTAAAGGCACTGACTCTCCAAGTGGGGAGAGTGTTAGTAAAGTGTCTGGAATTGTGAACCCGAGTAAAAGGGGATGAAAACTGAGGTGCATTTGAAAACGTTTCCCAGTCACACGGTGCACCATACTGTGGGTTTCCCATGCATGCTTTAGCTGAAGGAAGAATCGCTTAAACCTGGAGAGTTGGGACCCATGGAATGGGTACCATGCAGTATGACTTCAAATGGTCTGCATTTGCTCATCGAACCTCACCAATGCTATCAGCCCGAAGTGTCCAACCTTATGTCTCACTCAGCTCTGGGTTCAGATGAGGTAAATCCAGGTTGCATCACAAGCCCTGAATGAATTATTTAAGAATTGCTCTCTATTTCACTGTCATTGTGTTTTGTTTTTGTAATTCATTTTGATAATAGGATTTATCGGATTTTCTCTGCTGCCTTCATGCAGCTGTACACACGCTTGATTCTCTTATGGAGACATATAAATCCATGGGTTTGAAGATTCTTACTAGTCAGGTGTATTCCTAGGCGTTGAATAGAGGGTGTTTAGCCCATTTCGTTGAGCAAGTGGTAGGTCTTGACTATTAAATATTTGACTTATGGAATGGTATCTGTGCTAACTTCTATCTCTGGTTTTATGCAGCACCCCAACTCACCTTTCCCCTTAAGCAAACATAAGTTGGTTTTCTAAATTTGAGACCCTGTTCTGTTTTGTAATTCAGTTCATGTGTAGCCAAGATTACATTCCGTGTATTAGTGATATCTTATGATGTTTCATTTTCTGTGTGACTTATTACACTTAGAATCATCGTACCTGAATCCACTCATTATGGCACGACGGGCCAGATGACATAGATTTCATTGGTGAGTGATATTCCATTGTACGTATGTACCACAACTTCTTTATCGATTTTTCGCTTTCTGGGATATTTTACTTGTACCGTAGACGAGGTTCTTGTAAACAGAGCCGTCTGAAACATTGGGGTGGCTGTGTGTTTTTGATTTTAATTCCCCTAAGCTATAGGACCATAAGTGGAAGTGCCGTAGGCTCCGTTGCTTTGTTTTTTAGGTGTTTCAGGAAACACCATACAATTCTCCAGAGTGGCTGTTGGCAATTTACATCCCACCCATCAGCATAACAAGGCTCCCTGTTCTCCATGGCCTGTGCTGCCTTTCTGGATTTTACACTTTTTTCAGATGACCCTTTTGACCGGGGGGCAGTGAGACTTCATTGTAGTGCAGATTTCTTTAACATGCTTGCTTGGTTGGCCAAAAAGGGCGTATGCGTTTTTTCCTGAATATATTCAGGAAAAAACGCATATGCCCTTTTTGGCCAAGTGCATCATTGTCGACGTTCTGCCTCTTTTCCTATGCTTTAAATGCAATTCCAGTCTACCCCCTGAAATCGTTTTCCTGCAATTCTGCCCCGCTTTCAAGTCCTCTTCGCAGCCTTCCTTCAATATATTTTTGACGAAAGCTGTCATTTATAACTCTGCAGGTTTGTGAATTACTTGGCCCTTGAGCTCCTTTCTTCAAATCGCTTTCTTGTGAGCTGGCCGCAAACCCGCAGGATTGCTTCAGGCCCTAATCTGCTTCCGGCACGGCATGCTGAGCCTTTGGTTAATTCCTCTTCCTGGTTGGAAATGAGCATTAAATTTGCCCGTGCAGACACCTACAGCTAGTCTCTCATTGGTTCTCCCTATTCCTGTTTATTTGGTCAGAATTTGCAAACTGTGCCAAACAGGAGGTTAAAGGCACTGACTCTCCAAGTGGGGAGAGTTTTAGTAAAGGGTCTGGAATTGTGAACCCGAGTAAAAGGGGACAGAGACTGAGATGCATTTGAAAACGTTTCCCGGTCACACGGTGCACCATACAGTGTGTTTCCCATGCATGCTTTAGCTGAAGAAAGAATCGCTTAAACCTGGAGAGTTGGGACCCATGGACTGGGTACCATGCAGTATGACTTCAAATGGTCTGCATTTGCTCATTGAACCTCACCAATGCTATCAGCCCGAAGTGTCCAACCTTATGTCTCACTCAGCTCTGGATATAGATGAGGTAAATCCACGTTGCATCACAAGCCCTGAATGAATTATTTAAGAATTGCTCTCTATTTCACTGTCATTGTGTTTTGTTTTTGTAATTCATTTTGATAATAGGATTTATCGGATTTTCTCTGCTGCCTTCATGCAGCTGTACACACGCTTGATTCTCTTATGGAGACATATAAATCCATGGGTTTGAAGATTCTTACTCGTCAGGTGTATTCCTAGGCGTTGAATATAGGGTGTTTAGCCCATTTCGTTGAGCAAGGGGTAGGTCTTGACTATTACGTATTTGACGTATGGAATGGTATCTGTGCTAAGTTCTATCTCTGGTTTTATGCAGCACCCCAACTCACCTTTCCCCTTAAGCAAACATAAGTTGGTTTTCTAAATTTGAGGCCCTGTTCTGTTTTGTAATTCAGTTCATGTGTAGCCAAGATTATATTTGGTGTATTAGTGATATCTTATGATGTTTCATTTTCTGTGTGACTTATTTCACTTAGAATCATCATACCTGAATCCACTCATTATGCCAGGACGGGCCAGATGACATAGACTTCATTGGTGAGTGGTATTCCATTGTACGTACGTACCACAACTTCTTTATACATTTTTCCCTTTCTGGGATATTTAACTTGTACCGTAGACGAGGTTCTTGTAAACAGAGCCGTCTGAAACTTTGGGGTGGCTGTGTGTTTTTGATTTTAATTTCCCTAAGCTATAGGACCATAAGTGGAAGTGCCGTAGGCTCCGTTGCTTTGTTTTTTAGGTGTTTCAGGAAACACCATACACTTCTCCAGAGTGGCTGTTGGCAATTTACATCCCACCCATCAGCATAACAAGGCTCCCTGTTCTCCATGGCCTGTGCTGCATTTCTGGATTTTACACTTTTTTCAGATGGCCCTTTTGACCGGGGGGCAGTGAGACTTCATTGTAGTGCAGATTTCTTTAACATGCTTGCTTGGTTGGCCAAAAAGTGCGTATCCGTTTTTTCCTGAATATATTCAGGAAAAAACGCATACGCCCTTTTTGGCCAAGTGCATCATTGTCGACGTTCTGCCTCTTTTCCTATGCTTTAAATGCAATTCCAGTCTACCCCCTGAAATCGTTTTCCTGCAATTCTGCCCCGCATTCAAGTCCTCTTCGCAGCCTTCCTTCAATATATTTTTGGACGATAGCTGTCATTTATAACTGTGCAGGTTTGTGAATTACAGTGCCCCTGAGCTCCTTTCTTCAAATCGCTTTCTTGTGAGCTGGCCGCAAACCCGCAGGATTGCTTCAGGCCCTAATCTGGTTCCGGCACGGCATGCTGAGCCTTTTGTTAATTCCTCTTCCTGGTTGGAAATGAGCGTTAAATTTGCCCGTGCAGACACCTACAGCTAGTCTCTCATTGGTTCTCCTTATTCCTGTTCATCTTGCGCAAAAATTGCAAACTGTGCCAAACAGGAGGTTAAAGGCACTGACTCTCCAAGTGGGGAGAGTGTTAGTAAAGGGTCTGGAATTGTGAACCCGAGTAAAAGGGGACAAATCTGAGATGCATTTAAAACGTTTCCCGGTCACACGGTGCACCATACTGTGGGTTTCCCATGCATGCTTTAGCTGAAGGAAGAATCGCTTAAACCTGGAGAGTTGGGACCCATGGAATGGGTACCATGCAGTATGACTTCAAATGGTCTGCATTTGCTCATCGAACCTCACCAATGCTATCAGCCCGAAGTGTCCAACCTTATGTCTCACTCAGCTCTGGGTTTAGATGAGGTAAATCCAGGTTGCATCACAAGCCCTGAATGAATTATTTAAGAATTGCGCTCTATTTCACTGTCATTGTGTTTTGTTTTTGTAATTCATTTTGATAATAGGATTTATCGGATTTTCTCTGCTGCCTTCATGCAGCTGTACACACGCTTGATTCTCTTATGGAGACATATAAATCCATGGGTTTGCAGATTCTTACTAGTAAGGTGTATTCCTAGGCGTTGAATATAGGGTGTTTAGCCCATTTCGTTGAGCAAGTGGTACGTCTTGACTATTACGTATTTGACATATGGAATGGTATCTGTGCTAATTTCTAACTCTGGTTTTATGCAGCACCCCAACTCACCTTTCCCCTTACGCAAACATAAGTTGGTTTTCTAAATTTGAGACCTTGTTCTGTTTTGTAATTCAGTTCATGTGTAGCCAAGTTTACATTCCGTGTATTAGTGATATGATGTTTCATTTTCTGTGTGACTTATTTCACTTAGAATCATTGTACCTGAATCCACTCATTATGCCACGACGGGCCTGATGATATAGATTTCATTGGTGAGTGATATTCCATTGTACGTACGTACCACAATTTCTTTATCCATTTTTCCCTTTCTGGGATATTTAACTTGTACCGTAGACGAGGTTCTTGTGAAGAGAGCTGTCTGAAACTTTGGGGTGGCTGTGTGTTTTTGATTTTAATTTCTCAAAACTATAGGACCATAAGTGGAAGTGCCGTAGGCTCTCTTGCTTTGTATTTTAGGTGTTTCAGGAAACACCATACACTTCTCCAGAGTGGCTGTTGGCAATTTACATCCCACCCATCAGCATAACAAGGCTCCCTGTTCTCCATGGCCTGTACTGCCTTTCTGGATTTTACACTTTTTTCAGATGGCCCTTTTGACCGGGGGGCAGTGAGACTTCATTGTAGTGCAGATTTCTTTAACATGCTTGCTTGGTTTGCCAAAAGGGCGTATGCGTTTTTTCCTGAACATATTCTGGAAAAAACGCATACGCCCTTTTTGTCCAAGTGCATCATTGTTGACGTTCTTCCTCTTTTCCTATGCTTTAAGTGCAATTCCTGTCTACCCCCTGAAATCGTTGTCCTGCAATTCTGCCCCGCTTTCAAGTCCTCTTCGCAGCCTTGCTTCAATATAGTTTTGGACGATACCTGTCATTTATAACTCTGCAGGTTTGTGAATTACAGTGCCCCTGAGCTCCTTTCTTTAAATCGCTTTCTTGTGAGCTGGCCGCAAACCCGCAGGATTGCTTCAGGCCATAATCTGGTTCCGGCATGGCATGCTGAGCCTGTGGTTAATTCCTCTTCCCGGTGGGAAGTGAGCGTTAAATTTGCCCGTGCAGACACCTACAGCTAGTCTCTCATTGGTTCTCCCTATTCCTGTTCATCTTGCGCAGAAATTGCAAACTGTGCCAAACAGCAGGTTAAAGGCACTGGCTCTCCAAGTGGGGAGAGTGTTAGTAAAGGGTCTGGAATTGTGAACCCGAGGAAATGGGGACGAAAACTGAGATGCATTTGAAAAGGTTTCCCGGTCACACGGTGCACCATACTGTGGGTTTCCCATGCATGTTTTAGCTGAAGGAAGAATCGCTTAAACCTGGAGAGTTGGGACCCATGGAATGGGTACCATGCAGTATGACTCAATTGGTCTGCATTTGCTCATCGAACCTCACCAATGCTATCAGCCCGAAGTGTCCAACCTTATGTCTCACTCAGCTCTGGGTTTAGATGAGGTAAATCCAGGTTGCATCACAAGCCCTGAATGAATTATTTAAGAATTGCTCTCTATTTCACTGCCATTGTGTTTTGTTTTTGTAATTCATTTTGATAATAGGATTTATCGGATTTTCTCTGCTGCCTTCATGCAGCTGTACACACGCTTGATTCTCTTATGGAGATATATAAATCCATGGGTTTGAAGATTCTTACTAGTCAGGGGTATTCCTAGGCGTTGAATATAGGGTGTTTAGCCCATTTCGTTGAGCAAGGGGTAGGTCTTGACTATTACGTATTTGACGTATGGAATGGTATCTGTGCTAATTTCTAACTCTGGTTTTATGCAGCACCCCATCTCACCTTTCCCCTTACGCAAACATAAGTTGGTTTTCTACATTTGAGACCCTGTTCTGTTTTGTAATTCAGTTCATGTGTAGCCAAGATTACATTCCGTGTATTAGTGATATCTTATGATGTTTCATTTTCTGTGTGACTTATTTCACTTAGAATCATCGTACCTGAATCCACTCATTATGCCACGACGGGCCAAATGACATAGATTTCATTGGTGAGTGATATTCCATTGTACGTACGTACCACAACTTCTTTATCCATTTTTCGCATTCTGGGATATTTAACTTGTACCGTAGACGAGTTTCTTGCAAACAGAGCCGTCTGAAACATTGGGGTGTCTGTGTGTTTTTCATTTTAATTTCCCTAAGCTATAGGACCATAAGTGGAATTGCCTTAGGCTCCGTTGCTTTGTTTTTTAGGTGTTTCAGGAAACACCATACACTTCTTCAGAGTGGCTCTTAGCAATTTACATCCCACCCATCAGCATAACAAGGCTCCCTGTTCTCCATGGTCTGTGCTGCATTTCTGGATTTTACACATTTTTCAGATCGCCCTTTTGACCGGGGGGCAGTGAGACTTCATTGTAGTGCAGATTTCTTTAACATGCTTGCTTGGTTTGCCAAAAGGGCGTATGCGTTTTTTCCTGAATATATTCCGGAAAAAACGCATACGCCCTTTTTGTCCTAGTGCATCATTGTTGACGTTCTGCCTCTTTTCCTATGCTTTAAGTGCAATTCCAGTCTACCCCCTGAAATCGTTTTCCTGCAATTCTGCCCCGCTTTAAAGTCCTCTTCGCAGCCTTGCTTCAATATAGTTTTGGACGATAGCTGTCATTTATAACTCTGCAGGTTTGTGAATTACAGTGCCCCTGAGCTCCTTTCTTCAAATCGCTTTCTTGTGAGCTGGCCTCAAACCCGCAGGATTGCTTCAGGCCATAATCTGGTTCCTGCATGGCAGGCTGAGCCTTTGGTTAATTCCTCTTCCCGGTGGGAAGTGAGCGTTAAATTTGCCCGTGCAGACACCTACAGCTAGTCTCTCATTGGTTCTCCCTATTCCTGTTCATCTTGCGCAGAATTTGCAAACTGTGCCAAACAGCAGGTTAAAGGCACTGACTCTCCAAGTGGGGAGAGTGTTAGTAAAGGGTCTGGAATTGTGAACCCGAGTAAAAGGGGACGGAAACTGAGATTCATTTGAAAACGTTTCCCGGTCACACGGTGTACCATACTGTGGGTTTCCCATGCATGTTTTAGCTGAAGGAAGAATCGCTTAAACCAGGAGATTTGCGACCCTTGGAATTGGTACCATGCAGTATGACTTCAAATGGTCTGCATTTGCTCATCGAACCTCACCAATGTTATCAGCCCGAAGTGTCCAACCTTATGTCTCACACAGCTCTGGGTGTAGATGAGGTAAATGCAGGTTGCATCACAAGCCCTGAGTGAATTATTTAAGAATTGCTCTCTATTTCACTGTCATTGTGTTTTGTTTTTGTAATTCATTTTGATAATAGGATTTATCGGATTTTCTCTGCTGCCTTCATGCAGCTGTACACACGCTTGATTCTCTTATGGAGACATATAAATCCATGGGTTTGAAGATTCTTACTAGTCTGGTGTATTCCTAGGCATTGAATAGAGGGTGTTTAGCCCATTTCGTTCAGCAAGGGGTAGGTCTTGACTATTACGTATGTGACGTATGGAATGGTATCTGTGCTAATTTCTATCTCTGGTTTTATGCAGCACCCCAAATCACCTTTCCCCTTAAGCAAACATAAGTTGGTTTTCAAAATTTGAGACCCTGTTCTGTTTTGTAATTCAGTTCATGTGTAGCCAAGATTACATTCCGTGTATTAGTGATATGATGTTTCATTTTCTGTGTGACTTATTTCACTTAGAATCATTGTACCTGAATCCACTCATTATGCCACGACGGGCCTGATGATATAGATTTCATTGGTGAGTGATATTCCATTGTACGTACGTACCACAATTTCTTTATCCATTTTTCGCTTTCTGGGATATTTAACTTGTACCGTAAACGAGGTTCTTGGGAAGAGAGCCATCTGAAACTTTGGGGTGGCTGTGTGTTTTTGATTTTAATTTCCCTAAGTTATAGGACCATAAGTGGAAGTGCCGTAGGCTCCGTTGCTTTGTTTTTTAGGTGTTTCAGGAAACACCATACACTTCTCCAGAGTGGCTCTTGGCAATTTACATCCCACCCATCAGCATAACAAGGCTCCCTGTTCTCCATGGCCTGTGCTGCCTTTCTGGATTTTACACTTTTTTCAGATGGCCCTTTTGACCGGGCGGCAGTGAGACTTCATTTTAGTGCAGATTTCTTTAACATGCTTGCTTTGTTGGCCAGAAAGTGCGTATGCGTTTTTTCCTGAATATATTCAGGAAAAAACGCATACGCCCTTTTTGGTCAAGTGCATCATTGTCGACGTTCTGCCTCTTTTCCTATGCTTTAAATGCAATTCCAGTCTGCACCCTGAAATCGTTGTCCTGCAATACTGCCCCGCTTTCAAGTCCTCTTCGCAGCCTTCCTTCAATATATTTTTGGACGATAGCTGTCATTTATAACTCTGCAGGTTTGTGAATTACAGTGCCCCTGAGCTCCTTTCTTCAAATCGCCTTCTTGTGAGCTGGCCGCAAACCCGCAGGATTGCTTCAGGCCCTAATCTGGTTCAGGCACGGCATGCTGAGCCTTTGGTTAATTCCTCTTCCTGGTTGGAAATGAGCGTTAAATTTGCCCGTGCAGACACCTACAGCTAGTCTCTCATTGGTTCTCCTTATTCCTGTTCATCTTGCGCAAAAATTGCAAAGTGTGCCAAACAGGATGTTAAAGGCACTGACTCTCCCAGTGGGGAGAGTGTTAGTAAAGGGTCTGGAATTGTGTACCCGAGTAAAAGGGGACAAAAACTGAGATGCATTTGAAAAACTTTCCCGGTCACACGGTGCACCAAACTGTGGGATTCCCATGCATGTTTTAGGTGAAGGAAGAATCGCTTAAACCTGGACAGTTGGGACCCAGGAAAAAACTCGTACGCCCTTTTTGGCCAAGTGCATCATTGTTGACGTTCTGCCTCTTTTCCTATGCTTTAAATGCAATTCCAGTCTACCCCCTGAAATCGTTGTCCTGCAATTCTGCCCCGCTTTCAAGTCCTCTTCGCAGCCTTCCTTCAATATATTTTTGGACGATAGCTGGCATTTATAACTCTGCAGGTTTGTGAATTACAGTGCCCCTGAGCTCCTTTCTTCAAATCGCTTTCTTGTGAGCTGGCCGCAAACCCGCAGGATTGCTTCAGGCCCTAATCACTTTCCGGCACGGCATGCTGAGCCTTTGGTTAATTCCTCGTCCTGGTGGGAAATGAGCATTAAATTTGCCCGTGCAGACACCTACAGCTAGTCTCTCATTGGTTCTCCTTATTCCTGTTCATCTTAAGCAGAAATTGCAAACTGTGCCAAACAGCAGGTTAAAGGCACTGACTCTCCAAGTGGGGAGAGTGTTAGTAAAGGGTCTGGAATTGTGAACCCGAGTAAAAGGGGACGAAAACTGAGATGCATTTGAAAACGTTTCCCGGTCACATGGTGCACCATACTGTGGGTTTCCCATGCATGTTTTAGCTGAAGGAAGAATTGCTTAAACCTGGAGAGTTGGGACCCACGGAATGGGTACCATGCAGTATGACTTGAAATGGTCTGCATTTGCTCATCGAACCTCACCAATGCTATCAGCCCGAAGTGTCCAACCTTATGTCTCACTCAGCTCTGGGTTTTGATGAGGTAAATCCAGGTTGCATCACAAGCCCTGAATGAATTATTTAAGAATTGCTCTCTATTTCACTGTCATTGTGTTTTGTTTTTGTAATTCATTTTGATAATAGGATTTATCGGATTTTCTCTGCTGCCTTCATGCAGCTGTACACACGCTTGATTCTCTTATGGAGACATATAAATCCATGGGTTTGAAGATTCAAACTAGTCAGTTGTATTCCTAGGCGTTGAATATAGGGTGTTTAGCCCATTTCGTTGAGCAAGGGGTAGGTCTTGACTATTACATATTTGACGTGTGGAATGGTATCTGTGCTAATTTCTATCTCTGGTTTTATGCAGCACCCCAACTCACCTTTCCCCTTAAGCATACATAAGTTGGTTTTCTAAATTTGAGACCCTGTTCTGTTTTGTAATTCAGTTCATGTGTAGCCAAGATTACATTCCGTGTATTAGTGACATCTTATGATGTTTCATTTTCTGTGTGACTTATTTCACTTAGAATCATCGTACCTGAATCCACTCATTATGCCACGACGGGCCAGGTGACATAGATTTCAGTGGTGAGTGATATTCCATTGTACGTACGTACCACAACTTCTTTATCCATTTTTCGCTTTCTGGGATATTTAACTTGTACCGTAGACGAGGTTCTTGTAAACAGAGCCGTCTGAAACTTTGGGGTGGCTGTGTGTTTTTGATTTTAATTTCCCTAAGCTATAGGACCATAAGTGGAAGTGCCGTAGGTTCCGTTGCGTTGTTTTTTAGGTGTTTCAGGAAACACCATACACTTCTCCAGAGTGGCTCTTGGCAATTTACATCCCACCCATCAGCATAACAAGGCTCCCTGTTCTCCATGGCCTGTGCTGCATTTCTGGATTTTACACTTTTTTCAGATGGCCCTTTTGACCGGGGGGCAGTGAGACTTCATTGTAGTGCAGATTCCTTTAACATGCTTGCTTGGTTGTCCAAAAAGGGCGTATGCGTTTTTTCCTGAATATATTCAGGAAAAAACGCATACGCCCTTTTTGGCCAAGTGCATCATTGTCGACGTTCTGCCTCTTTTCCTATGCTTTAAATGCAATTCCAGTCTACCCCCTGAAATCGTTTTCCTGCAATTCTGTCCTGCGTTCAAGTCCTCTTCGCAGCCTTCCTTCAATATATTTTTGGACGATAGCTGTCATTTATAACTCTGCAGGTTTGTGAATTACAGTGCCCCTGAACTCCTTTCTTCAAATCGCTTTCTTGTGAGCTGGCCGAAAACCCGCAGGATTGCTTCAGGCCCTAATCTGGTTCCGGCACGGCATGGTGAGCCTTTGGTTAATTCCTCTTCCTGGTTGGAAATGAGCGTTAAATTTGCCCGTGCAGACACCTACAGCTAGTCTCTCATTGGTTCTCCTTATTCCTGTACATCTTGCGCAAAAATTGCAAACTGTGCCAAACAGGATGTTAAAGGCAATGACTCTCCAAGTGGGGAGAGTGTTAGTAAAGGGTCTGGAATTGTGAACCCGAGTAAAAGGGGACAAAAACTGAGATGCATTTGAAAACGTTTCCCGGTCACACGGTGCACCATACTGTGGGTTTCCCATGCATGCTTTAGCTGAAGGAAGAATCGCTTAAACCTGGAGTGTTGGGACCCATGGAATGGGTAACATGCATTATGACTTCAAATGGTCTGCATTTGCTCATCGAACCTCACCAATGCTATCAGCCCGAAGTGTCCAACCTTATGTCTCACTCAGCTCTGGGTTTTGATGAGGTAAATCCAGGTTGCATCACAAGCCCTGAATGAATTATTTAAGAATTGCTCTCTATTTCACTGTCATTGTGTTTTGTTTTTGTAATTCATTTTGATAATAGGATTTATCGGATTTTCTCTGCTGCCTTCATGCAGCTGTACACACGCTTGATTCTCTTATGGAGACATATAAATCCATGGGTTTGAAGATTCTTACTAGTCAGGTGTATTCCTAGGCGTTGAATATAGGTTGTTTAGCCCATTTCGTTGAGCAAGTTGTACGTCTTGACTATTACGTATTTGATATATGGAATGGTATCTGTGCTAATTTCTAACTCTGGTTTTATGCAGCACCCCAACTCACCTTTCCCCTTACGCAAACATAAGTTGGTTTTCTAAATTTGAGACCCTGTTCTGTTTTGTAATTCAGTTCATGTGTAGCCAAGATTACATTCCGTGTATTAGTGATATGATGTTTCATTTTCTCTGTGACTTATTTCACTTAGAATCATTGTACCTGAATCCACTCATTATGCCACGATGGGCCTGATGATATAGATTTCATTGGTGAGTGATATACCATTGTACGTACGTACCACAATTTCTTTATCCATTTTTTGCTTTCTGGGATATTTAACTTGTACCGTAGACGAGGTTCTTGTGAAGAGAGCCGTCTGAAACTTTGGGGTGGCTGTGTGTTTTTGATTTTAATTTCCCTAAGCTATAGGACCATAAGTGGACGTGCCGTAGGCTCTCTTGCTTTGTTTTTTAGGTGTTCCAGGAAACACCATACACTTCTCCAGAGTGTCTCTTCGCAATTTACATCCCACCCATCAGCATAACAAGGCTCCCTGTTCTCCATGGCCTGTACTGCCTTTCTGGATTTTACACTTTTTTCAGATGGCCCTTTTGTCCGGGGGGCAGTGAGACTTCATTGTAGTGCAGATTTCTTTAACATGCTTACTTGGTTGGCCAGAACGTGCGTATGCGTTTTTTCCTGAATATATTCCGGAAAAAACGCATACGCCCTTTTTGGCCAAGTGCATCATTGTCGACGTTCTGCCTCTTTTCCTATGCTTTAAATGCAATTGCAGTCTACACCCTGAAATCGTTTTCCTGCAATTCTGCCCCGCTTTCAAGTCCTCTTCGCAGCCTTCCTTCAATATATTATTGGACGATAGCTGTCATTTATAACTCTGCAGGTTTGTGAATTACAGTGCCCCTGAGCTCCTTTCTTCAAATCGCTTTCTTGTGAGCTGGCCGCAAACCCACAGGATTGCTTCAGGCCCTAATCTGGTTCCGGCACGGCATGCTGAGCCTTTGGTTAATTCCTATTCCTGGTGGGAAATGAACATTAAATTTGCCCGTGCAGACACCTACAGCTAGTCTCTCATTGGTTCTCCCTATTCCTGTTCATCTTGCGCAGAAATTGCAAACTGGGCCAAACAGCAGGTTAAAGGCACTGGCTCTCCAAGTGGGGAGAGTGTTAGTAAAGCGTCTGGAATTGTGAACCCGACTAAATGGGGACGAAAACTGAGATGCATTTGAAAACGTTTCCCGGTCACACAGTGCACCATACTGTGGGTTTCCCATGCATGTTTTAGCTGAAGGAAGAATCGCTTAAACCTGGAGAGTTGGGACCCACGGAATGGGTACCATGCAGTATGACTTCAAATGGTCTGCATTTGCTCATCGAACCTCACCAATGCTATCATCCCGAAGTGTCCCACCTTATGTCTCACTCAGCTCTGGGTGTAGATTAGGTAAATCCAGGTTGCATCACAAGCCCTGAATGAATTATTTAAGAATTGCTCTCTATTTCACTGTCATTGTGTTTTCTTTTTATAATTCATTTTGATAATGGGATTTATCGGATTATCTCTGCTGCCTTCATGCAGCTGTACACACGCTTGATTCTCTTATGGAGACAAATAAATCCATGTGTTTGAAGATTCTTTCTAGTCAGGTGTATTCCTAGGCGTTGAATATAGGGTGTTTAGCCCATTTGGTTGAGCAAGGGGTAGGTCTTGACTATTACATATTTGACGTATGGAATGGTATCTGTGCTAATTCCTATCTCTGGTTTTATGCAGGACCCCAACTCACCTTTCCCCTTAAGCAAACATAAGTTGGTTTTCTTAATTTGAGACCCTGTTCTGTTTTGTAATTCAGTTCATGTGTAGCCAAGAATACATTCCGTGTATTAGTGACATCTTATGATATTTCATTTTCTGTGTGATTTATTTCACTTAGAATCATCGTACCTGAATACACTCATTATGGCACGACGGGCCAGATGACATAGATTTCATTGTTGAGTGATATTCCATTGTACGTACGTACCACAACTTCTTTATCCATTTTTCGCTTTCTGGGATATTTAACTTGTACCGTAGACGAGGTTCTTGTAAACAGAGCCGTCTGAAACTTTGGGGTGGCTGTGTGTTTTTGATTTTAATTTCCCTAAGCTATAGGACCATAAGTGGAAGTGCCGTAGGCTCCGTTGCTTTGTTTTTTAGGTGTTTCAGGAAACACCATACACTTCTCCAGAGTGGCTGTTGGCAATTTACATCCGACCCATCAGCATAACAAGGCTCCCTGTTCTCCATTGCCTGTGCTGCATTTCTGGATGTTACACTTTTTTCAGATGGCCCTTTTGACCGTGGGGCAGTGAGACTTCATTGTAGTGCAGATTTCTTTACACGCTTGCTTGGTTGGCCAAAAAGTGCGTATGCGTTTATTCCTGAATATATTCAGGAAAAAACGCATACGCCCTTTTTGGCCAAGTGCATCATTTTCGACATTCTGCTATTTTCCTAAGCTTTAGGTGGATTTCCTGTCTACACCCTGAAGTCGTTTTCCTGCAATTCTGCCCCGCTTTCAAGTCCTCTTCGAAGACTTACTTCAGTACATTTTTGTACGATAGCTGTCATTCATAACTCTGCAGGTTTGTGAATTACAGTGCCCCTGAGCTCCTTTCTTCAACTCGTTTTCTTGTTAGGTGGCCGCAAAACTGCAGGATTGCTTCAGGCCCTAATCTGTTTCAGGCAGGGCACGCTGAGCCTTTGGTTAATTCCTCTTCCTGGTGGGAAATGAGCGTTCCATTTGCCCGTGCAGACACTTACAGCTAGTCTCTCATTGGTTCTCCCTATTCCTGTTCATCTTGCGCAGAAATTGCAAACTGTGCCAAAGAGGAGGTTAAAGGCACTGACTCTCCAAGTGGGGAGAGTGTTAGTAAAGCGTCTGGAATGGTGAACCCGAGTACCAGGGGACGAAAACTGAGATGCATTTCAAAACGTTTCCCAATCACACGGTGTACCTTACTCTGGGTTTGCCATGCATGGTTTAGTTGAAGGAAGAATCCCTTAAACCTGGAGAGTTGGGACCCATGGAATGGGTACCATACAGTATGACTTCAAAGGGTCTGCATTTGCTCACCGAACCTCACCAATGCTATGAGCCCGAAGTGTCCAGCCTTATGTCTCACCCAGGTCTGGTTGTAGATGTGGTAAATCAGATTGCATCACAAGCCCTGAATGAATTATTTAAGAATTGCTCTCTATTTCACTGTCATTGTGTTTTTTTTTGAAATTTATTTTGATAATGGGATTTATCGGATTTTCACTGCTGCGTTTAGGCCGCTGTACACACGCTTGATTTCCTTATGGAGACATATAAATCCATGGGTTTTAAGATTCTTACTTGTCAGGTATATTCCAAGGCGTTGAATATGGGGTGTTGAGTCCATTTCGTTGAGCAAGGCGTAAGTCTTTTCTATTATATATTTGGCTTATGGAACGGTATCTGTGCTAATTGCAATCTCTGGTTTTATGCAGAACCCCAACACACCTTTCCCCATAAGCAAACATAAGTTGGTTTTCTAAATTTGAGACCCTGTTCTGTTTTGTAATTCAGTTCATGTGTAGCCAAGTTTACATTCCGTGTATTAGTGATATCTTATGATGTTTGTTTTTCTGTGTGACTTATTTCTCGTAGAATCATCGTACCTGAATCCACTCATTATTCCGCTACGGGCCTGATGACGTAGATTTCATTGCTGAGTGATATTCCATTGTACGTACGTACAACAACTTCTTTATTCATTTTTTGCTTTCTCGGATATTTAACTTGCATCGTACACGAGGTTCTTGTAAACAGAGCCGTACCAAAATTTGGGGTGGCTGTGTGTGTTTGATTTTAATTTCCCTAAGCTATACGACCATAAGTGGAAGTGCCATAGGCTGTGTTTCTTTGTTTCCTACGTGTTTCAGGAAACAGCATACACTTCTCCAGAGTGGCTGTTGGCAATTTACATCCCGCCCATCAGCATAACAAGGCTCCCTGTTCTCCATGCCCTGTCCTGCCTTTCTGGATTTTACACCTTTTTCAGATGGCCCTTTTCACCGGGGGGCCGTGAGACTTCATTGTAGTGCAGATTTCCTTTACACGCTTGCTTGGTTGGCCAAAAAGTGCGTATGCGTTTTTTCCTGAATATATTCAGGAAAAGAACGCATACGACCTTTTTGGCCAAGTGCATCATTGTCGACATTCTGCCTCTTTTCCTATGCTTTAAGTGCAATTCCAGTCTACCCCCTGAAATCGTTTTCCTGAAATTCTGCCCCTTTTTCAAGTCCTCTTCGAAGACTAACTTCAATATATTTTTGGACGATAGCTCTCATTCATAACTCTGCAGGTTTGTGAATTACAGTGCCCCTGAGCTCCTTTCTTCAACTCGCTTTCTTGTGAGCTGGCCGCAAAACCGCAGGATTGCTTCAGGCCCTAATCTTTTTCCAGCAGGCACGCTGAGCCTTTGGTTAATTCCTCTTCCTGGTGGGAAATGAGCGTTCCATTTGCCCGTGCACACACCTACAGCTAGTCTCTCATTGGTTCTCCTTATTCCTGATGATCTTGCGCAGAAATTGCAAACTGTGCCAAACAGGAGGTTAAAGGCACTGACTCTCCAAGTGGGGAGAGTGTTAGTAAGGCGTCAGGAACGGTGACCCCAAGTACCAGGGTACGAAATCTAAGATGCTTTTGAAAACGTTTCCCAATCACACGGTGGACCATACTCTGGGTTTCCCATGCATGTTTTAGCTGAAGGAAGAATCCCTTAAACCTGGAGAGTTGGGACACATGGAATGGGTACCATGCAGTATGACTCCAAAGGGCCTGCGTTTGCTCACCGAATCTCACCAATGCTATCAGACCGAAGTGTCCAGCCTTATTTCTCACCCAGCTCTGGGTGTAGATGTGGAAATCAAGGTTGCATCACAAGCCCTGAATGAATTATGTAAGAATTGCTCTCTATTTCACGGTCATTGTGTTTTGTTTTTGAAATTTATTTTGGTAATGGGATTTATCGGATTTTCACTGCTGCGTTTAGGCCGCTGTACACATGCTTGATTTCCTTATGGAGACATATAAATCCATGGGTTTTAAGATTCTTACTTGTCAGGTATATTCCCAGGCGTTGAATATGGGGTGTTGAGTCCATTTCGTTGAGCAAGGAGTAGGTCTTCTCTATTATATATTTGGCCTATGGAACGGTATCTGTGTTAATTTCAATCTCTGGTTTAATGCAGCACCCCAACTCACCTTTCCCCATAAGCAAGCATAAGTTGGTTTTCTAAATTTGAGACCCTGTTCTGTTTTGTAATTCAGTTCATGTGTAGCCAAGTTTACATTCCGTGTATTAGTAATACCTTATGATGTTTCTTTTTCTGTGTGACTTATTTCACTTAGAATCCTCCTACCTGAATCCACTCATTATGCCGCTATGGCCCTGATGACATAGATTTCATTGCTGAGTGATATTACATTGTACGTACGTACCACAACTTCTTTATCCATTTTTGCATTCTGGGATATTTAACTTGTACCGTAGACGAGGTTCTTGTAAACAGTGCCGTCCAAAACTTTGGGGTGGCTGTGTGTTTTTGATTTTAATTTCCCTAAGGTATAGGACCATAAGTGGTAGTGCCGTATGCACCGTTACTTTGTTTTTTAGGTGTTTCAGGAAACACCATACACTTCTCCAGAGTGGCTGTTGGCAATTTACATCCCGCCCATCAGCATAACAAGGCTCCATGTTCTCCATGGCCTGTGCTGACTTTTTGGATTTTACACTTTTTTCAGATGGCCCTTTTGACTGGGGGGCAGTGAGACTTCATTGTAGTGCAGATTTCTTTAACGTGCATGCTAGGTTGGCCAAAAAGTGCATATGCATTTTTTCCTGAATATATTCAGGAGAAACGCATACGCCCATTTTGGCCAAGTGCATCGTTGTCAAGGTTCTGCCTCTTTTCCTATGCTTTAAATGCAATTCCAGTCTACCCCCTGAAATCGTTTTCCTGCAATTCTGCCCCGCTTTCAAGTCCTGTTCCAAGACTTACTTCAATATATTTTTGGACGATAGCTGTCATTTGTAACTCTGCAGGTTTGTGAATTACAGTGTCCCTGAGCTCCTTTCTTCAACTCGCTATCTTGTGAGCTGGTCGCAAACCCGCAAGATTGCTTCAGGCCCTAATCTTGTTCGGGCAGGGCATGCTGAGCCTTTGGTTAATTCCTCTTCCTGGTTGGAAATGACCGTTAAATTTGCCCGTGCAGACACCTACAGCTAGTCTCTCATTGGTTCTCCCCATTCCTGTTCATCTTGCGCAGAAATTGCAAACTGTGCCAAACAGGAGTTTAAAGGCACTGACTCTCCAAGTGGGGAGAGTGTTAGTAAAGCATCTGGAATGGTGAACCCGTGTAAAAGGGGACGAAACCTGAGATGCATTGGAAAACGTTTCTCGGTCACACGGTGCACCATACTGTGGGTTTCCCAGGCATGTTTTAGCTGAAGGAAGAATCCCTTAAACCTGGAGAGTTGGGACCCTTGGAATGGGTACTTCAAGGGGTCTGCATTTGCTCACGACACCTCACCAATGCTATCAGCCTGGTGTCCAGCCTTATGTCTCACTCAGCTCTGGGTGTAGATGTGGTAAATCCAGTTTGCATCACAGGCCCTGAATGAATTATTTAAGAATTGCTCTCTATTTCACTGTCATTGTGTTTTTTGTTTCTGTAATTTATTTTGATAATGGGATTTATCGTATTTTCACTGCTGTGTTCATGCCTCTGTAGACACGCTTGATTCTCTTACGGAGACATATAAACCCATGGGTTTGAAGATTCTTACTAGTCAGGTATATTCCTAGGCGTTGAATATGGGGTGTTGAGTCCATTTTGTTGAGCAAGCAGTAGGTCTTGACTTACATATTTGGATTATGGACCAGTATCTGTGCTAATTTCAATCTCTGGTTTTATGCAGCACCCCAACTCACCTTTATCCTTAAGCAAGAATAAGTTGGTTTTCTATATTTGAGACCCTGTTCTGTTTCGTAATTCAGTTCATGTGTAGCCAAGTTTACATTCCATGTATTAGTGATATAGTATGTCTTTTTCTTTTTGAATTCTGTGACTTTGAATGATCATACGTAACTCCTCTGGAGTTGTTTCAAGTGGCCATATTGCATTGATTTCCAGGCTGAGTCATATTCCACTCTACATAAGCACCACATCTGTATCCATTTTTTCCCTCCAGAGACATTTAAGTTATATCCTAGTCGAGGATCTTTTAAACAGTGAGGCGGTATACATTGGGGTGCCTGTGTCCTCTCGATTTTTGTTTTTCCCATGATATACGTCCATGAGTGCAAGCGCCCTGTGCTCTGTAGCTCATTTTTTAGATGCTTTAGTAAACACAGTACACTTCTCCAGAGTGACCGTTGGCAATATACATTTCCAGTATAAGCCTCACAGGGCTCCCTTTTCTCCTTGCCCTGTCCTGCATTTCTGGTGTTTACACTTTATGAGGACGGCTCTTCTGACTGATGCGAAGTGATATGTTTTGTAGTATTGATTTCCAGTGCCCACCTGTTTGGTTGGCTAAAAAAGTGTATGCCCTTTTCTTGAATATATACAGAAAATGACGCATACACCCTTTTTGGCCAACTGCAATGTTGGCAATGTTCAGCCCCTTTTCTTGTGCTTAATGGCGAGTCCTTTCTACCTCTTCCAATCCCTTTCCTGCCATTCTCTGTTGCTTACAAGTCCTTTTCTCTGACTTTCCTCAAGACATTTTTCAGTGATAGATATTTTCAACTCTGCAGTTTCGTGAATTTTAGTGCCACTGAGCTCCATTTTTCAACTTGTGTTTATGGGAACTGGCCACAAAGCAGCGGGATTTCCTCAAGCCCTATTCTGTTTCCATGGGCAACCCTAGCCTTTGGTCAATTCGTCTTCCTGATTGGAAATTAGAGTGACATGTGCCTGTCCGAACACCTAGGACTTGTCTCTCATTGTTCCTCCTCCTTCTGCTTCATCCTCTGGACAAATTCCAAACTGTATGCAACAGGATGTTGACAGTGCTGACATCTCCAAGTGGGGAGACTGTTCGTAAAGACGCTGGAGGGGTGAACCCGAGCACCAGGAGAAGAGGAGATGAGATGCCTTTTCCAAACTCTTCCCGATCAGACAGTATACCATCCTCTGGGTGTGACAGGCATGCTTTAGCTGTAGGAAGGGTCCCATTCATGTGAGGAGAACACCAGGGCTTTTTCAAAATCAGTGTCTCTCCGCAACCCAAAGTGGGGAATGTTTTAAGCTACGGCTACACATATGTTCATTAAGGGCCTTAGGAAGTAGGCAGAGTCCAAACTTTAGATGATTGAAGTCTTCAGGGTCAGAAGCACTCACCACCGGCTTCCCTTAGGTTCCATTTTAACTGTCATTGATAGATGATGTCAATAAAATATCTATTCTTTTTCAGATTATTTCCCCTTATAGGTTATTGCAAAATATTGAGTGTAGTTCCCTGTGCTATACAGCAGTTCCTTGTTGATGATCGATTTTATACATAGCAGTGTGTATGTGTTAATCCCAAACTGTTAATTTATCCCTCCTCTCACCTTTCCCCTTTGGTAATAATAAATTATAAGACTTTATACTTCTCAGAAATGGGGGAGCTGAAAGAGAGGTATCATTGTCAATGGAAAAGCATTTAAAACAAGATTGAAGCTTTAACCAAGATTATTAGATGTACATCCTTGGAAAGAAATCACTTCGTTTCTCTAATATTGACCTGACATATAAGACAAACCTTTTCACTGAACTTGCTTATAATAAAGTGATGGAAATACCAAATGGAAGTGTTAGAAACATCTTATTTTACCCGAGCCTTATACACTGTTCTATGTTAATTACAGTTTGGCTGACACATCTGTTCATTGAAGTTACAATGTTCTGAATTTCTGTTACTGATCCTCCAGAGTGGACCCCAACAAGTGTCCCCCTGCCCAGGGTCATTGGAGCCAACAGATCGAGACTGAGTTTGGTTCAGAAGCAAAGGAAACTTTATATTTTGATCAGAGAATGGAGAGGTGAGAGCATGTGCTACCCGGTGGGCTGTGGGCTGGGCTGCTGTGTAGAGATCCTGTCAGAGTCAGTCAGAGGGAGGGGGCGGAGCTCTTGAGGGCCCGGCTGGCTGCAGCTCAGGCTCTATATCACGGAGTGTGCACTGTGCCCCAGGAGCTGAGTTGTCGACCCAGCCATTCTGCACTAGGAAATCAGGTCTGAAGTGCCGGGTGTGGAACCTCTGTATGCGGGACCCTAGGAGCACGTGTAATTAGACAAAGCACAAAGGATAAAAAAGGTTAGACTTTATTTTATTGCCCAGATTCTATTTTTCTCTCCCAGGGATTTTTAAGGGGCTTTGCCTCGGACAAACCCCTCTTCTGCCTTTTGTCCCTTCCTCATTCTTGGAGTGCTGAGGGTGCAGACCCTTCTTCTGTAACTGCTGAGTGCTGAGTTAGGAGCCCTCATACCCGTGGGCGAGGGTCAGAACTTCTCCCCAGCAGCCTCCAGGTGACGTTGATTGTCCCCAGGCCTCCTGCCTCCCTGCTCGTCCGCCTGAGCACCAATATTGGAAGTTTTATAGATTCTAATGACCTTTAAGGGTCCAGGAAGGAGATGTGCAGTGACGCTGTGAGGTCCAGTTTCACCCCGCCCCTCATTTGTTCGGCCACCTTAGGCTGACCGTTTCTGCCAGCGTAGATGCTCTGACCAGTAGTCTGCGCTTTCTTCAATTAGGCCCCTGAATTAACGTAAAAACAGCACCAGGTGTCAGGACCCTGTCCGCTCAACTCCCAGACAGTCCAGGGTCAGTGGTGATGAAGGACCATGATGGCCACTGAGTCAACAGCCTTTTGAAGTAAACAGGAGTCCAGCCGGTCTTATTGGCCACCATTATCACAGTGTCTGTAGGCTTTTCTATGGTGACAGCATGATATACGGTTCCCCCACCAAGATTATTAGGTCCGATCTGGAGGCAGTAAGTCCTGCAAACAGTAGTCTACTCTTTTGGGACACACTCTTGTTGTTTTATGAGAGAAACTCCAGGTCAAGTGATGGTCACATGAGTCGTCATGGTGCCCCGTTGCCCCCGGTTATCTCTCTGGAGGTTGGAGTTGGAGGGCCTCCTCACTCGAGGTCAGTGTGCCCACGGAGCAAACCCTGCAACTTCAGGGCATGGTTGGGGGTTAGGATCACCACGTGGGACCCTTTTCCCTTAGGAGGGAGGTGGCCTTTTGGGCTGCTGATTTCCAGGTTTTTAGATACTGCCAGTATCTTGGACAGATGTGGCAGTGGGCCAAGCCCCTTGGTGACTGTAGTTTATCCTACCTGGATGGCATTTTTGCATTGTTCCATTTCAAGTGGTCCCAGTTTTTGCACTAATCCTCCAATGGCGATTCACTTTTCACCAGGAATGTAAAGATCAAAGGGTTTAGCTAAATTAGGGAGTTCCAGGGCAAGGGTCTGAATTGACTGCTCTTTCCATTCTTGAAAGGCCACTTCTGGATTCTATTCAAAAGGATCATCATCTTTTCCTTTCAGTGTTTCATATAGAGACCCAGCTAGTAGACTGTAGTTAGGGATCAAGAAGCAGCAAACCCTGGCCTCCCCAGGAACCCCTAAGCTGTCTTCTAGTTTTAGATATGGGTAAGGCTGTAAATTGTTTCTTCCCTTTCCTGGGATGGGCTTCTCCGACCTTCTGTGAGAATGAAGCCCAGGCAGGTCGCCGTAGTCTGTGATATTTGAGCTTTTTCTTGGACAACTTGTATCCTTTATTGGCTTGGTAGTTCAGAGGTCCCCTTAGTAGGGCTGGTGATCAGAATGTCGTCTGCATATTGAAGGAGTGTTTCCTTTTCCAGTGGTAGAACTTTTAGGTCTTTAGCTGAGCTTTCCCCAAAGATGGTGTGGGAATTTTTGAACCCTTGGGGCAAGACGGCCCAGAAGTATTGTTTTAGTTGTATGTTGAGTCCTGCCACTCACAAGCCAAAATTTCTTGTGACTCTGACACTAATGGAATACAAAAGAAGGCATCATTGAAGACTAATACAGAATACCATGTCCTGGTGGTTGGTAGAATGACCAGCAGGGTGTAGGATTTAGGAACTACTGGAGGTATATCCTCGGTGGCTTCACTGACTGTCCTGACATCCTTTACCAGGGCTCCAGCAGCCCATGGGGCTCTCGAGATCAGGCCAATCCCAGGATATTTAGATCACCTGCGCAGGTACCCTACCCCCACCCCAGAACACGGGGCTCTCATGGTCAGGCCCCTCTCAGGATACAGAGCTACCCTTGCAGTTACGGTGGCAGGGCTGGGCACACAGGAACCGTGCACATCGCCCTCATTGCAGAGCACTCCCAGCTCACCTGTCACTCAGATCTGACACAGAGCACCTCAGAGCAGGACTTGAACTAACAAACAGCAGCTCCGACAGGTCTGTGACCCTGGGCATCACTCTGTGTGGCCTCCCTCCACCTGGTCTTCCAGAGACTTCCACTGCACCCGGGGCACCAGGCCTCTGTCTCCACCCAACACCCACCCCTCCTCTCCCTGACTCCTGGGTTCCTCTCATTAGGAGAGGGTTTTCTTGAAGTTGTCTGCCACTCATGGGCCAGATAATATAATTAGAAAACAAGCCAGAGCTGCAGCCCCTTGTCTATCCTGACTCTCAGGAGCCCACACCTGTTCCTTGGACCTGGCCGATTCAGAAAGTTCCATTTTCTGCAACTGTGAGCCCCTGAGGGGTGATTATTGGCTGGCCTGGGAAGCCTGACCATGCCGGCCAGTCCTCCTCAGGTGTGCCTGGGTTGAGATCAATATAAACACCACTCCAGGCAGCAAGAGCCCCTGCAGCTGTGCCTGACGCCATTTTCTCTGCCCAGTCAGCAGTCTCGGGGCTGGGCTGGTGGGAGGGAGTGAGAGGCCACGGCTTTGTGGGTGGCCCAGTGTGAGTGGGGCTCTGCTGGACTTTCTGCAGCAGTTGCCAAGATGCCACCTGCTAAAGAAGAGGATGTGTCACCCATACCTGCCGCTGGAATTTCTCCCTGGGCAGAGGTGAGTAAGGAAGAAAGCATTGGGGGCCAGGACAGGAGGGGTATCTCAGGCAGGGAAATGGAAAGCTTCCAGAAGAGCACCCAGGGCCAGGACCATCCTGTCTGGCCTGCAGGCACCAAGTCGGCTGGCATGCTGTCGCTCATGTGGCTCCATGGCCCTTCCTCTAGGCTTTCAAGTCCTTGTACATATTCAGGTGTTTTACCTGGGAAGGGTGGGAACATTTCAGCAGCAGCTGGTCTGGGGCTCGGCCCACGTTTACTCACAGATGCCTCGGCACGGGCCCCCAGCTTTGCAATGAGGACGCTTGTTGCGTGGGGCCTGCTGGCTGAATGGGAGATGATTCCCCACCACTGACCAACTTCAGAATTGTTTACAACTGGAGCAAGGGCCCTGATACGGTTTTCCTCTGTGTAACTGGTGGGTTCTGTTTTTTTTTCTTTTTTTCGTTTTTGGTTCAAGGTAGATTTTATTCCTCTTTTTTGTAATTACAGATATAAGCATGGAAATAATTTATTCATATAAATACATGTATGTGAAGGGAAGAATATTTTTTCTGTTTTACTTTTTGTAATTTTGAATTTTATTTTATTTTTTTATACAGCAGGTTCTTTTTGGTTACCTATTTTATACATAGAAATGTATACATGCCAATCCCAATCTCTCAACTCCTCCCACCACCACCCCCCTAACAGCTTTCCCCCCTTGGTGTCCATATGTTTGTTGTCTACATCTGTTGCTCTATTTCTGCCTTGCAAAACGGTTCATCTGTACAACTTTTCTAGGTTCCACATATATGCATTTATATACAGGATTTGTTTTTCTCTTTCTGACTTACTTCACTCTGTATGACAGTCTCTAGATCCATCAACGTCTCTACAAATGACCCAATTTCATTCCTTTTTATGGCTTAGTAATATTCCATTTTATATATGTACCTCATCTTTATGCATTCGTCTGTCTGTGGGCATTTAGGTTGCTTCCATTACCTGGATATTGTAAATAGTGATGCAATGAACATTGCGGTGAATGTCTCTTTTCGTTTTATGGTTTTGTCTGGGTATATGCCCAGTAGTGGGATTGCTGTATTATATGGTAATTCTATTCTTAGTTTTATAAGAAACTCCATAATGTTCTCCACAGTGACGGCATCAATTTACATTCCCAACAATAGTGGAAGAGGTTTCCTTATCTCCGCACCCTTTCCAGCATTTGTTGTTTGTAGATTTTCTGATGATGCCCATTCTAACAGGTGTGAGGTGATACACCATGGATTAGTCTATTTCGTTGAGCAAAGAATAGGTCTTGTCTATTACATATTTGGCTTATGGAACGGTATGTGTGCTCATTTCAATCTCTGGTTTTATACAGCACCCCAACTCAACTTTCCCCTTAAGCAAGCATAAGTTTTTATCTAAATGTGAAACTCTGTTCGGTTTTGTAATTCAGTTTATGTGTAGCCAAGTTTACACTTCCTCTATTTGTGATATCTTATGATAATTATGTTTCTCTGTGTGACATATTTCTCTTAGAATCATCATACTTAAATCCACTCAATTTGCTGCTACAGGCCTGATGACATTGATTTCATTGCTGAGTGATATTCCGTTGTACGTAAGTAGGACAACTCCTTTATCCATTTTTTTCTTTCTGGGATATTTAGTTTGTACTGGACTCGAGGTTCTTGTAAACACAGCAGCCCTGGATATTGTGTTGGCTGTGTCTTGTTGATTTTAATTTTCCTAAGCTTAGGGCCAAAAGTGGAAGTGCCCTAGGCTCTGTAGCTTTGTTTTTTAGATGTTTCAGCATACACCATAAACATCACCAGAGTGTCTGTTGGCAATTTACATCCCGTCCATCAGCATAACAAGGCTCCCTGTTCTCCATGGCCTGTCCTGTGTTTCTGGGTTTTACACTTTTTTCAGATGGCTCTTTTGACGAATGGGAAATGAGAGTTCATTGTAGTGCGGATTTCCATTGCTCGAATTCTTGGTTGGCCACAAAGGGCATATGCGTTTTTTCCTGAATATATTCAGGAAAAAATGTATACGCACTTTTTGTCCAAGTGCATCACTGTCAAAGATCTGCCGCTTTTCACATGCTTTAAATGCAATTCCAATCTACCTCCTGAAATATGATTCCTGCAATTCTGCCTCGTTTTCAAGTCCTCTGTGCAGACTTACTTCAATATATTTTTGCCAATAGCTGTCATTTATAATTCTGCAGGTTTGTGAATTACAGTGCCTGTGATTTCCTTTCTTAACTCGTTTCCTTGAAAGCTGGCCACAGAACCGCAGGTTTGCTTCAGGCCGTAATCAGGGTCCCGCACGGCACTCTGAGCCTTTGGTTAATTCCTCTTCCTGGTGGGAAATTAGAGTTAAATGTGCCCCTTCAGACACCTGCCTCACTCCCAGCCCCTTGATGATGTGTGTCCTCTGGTTTGAGGCCACATGTGCTGGGTTCCTCACCTTTCGCAGATGTGGCCCCACTGGTGTGCGGACACTCCTGCCTGGTTCCCATCCCCTTGGTGATGTGAGCCCTCCAGTGAGAGTCTGATCCTGGTTGGGCTCCTCACACTTCTGTGAGGTGGGCCCTCTTCTCTGAGGTCACTCCTGCCTGGCTGACACACCCCGCCTTGGCGACGTCGGCCCTCTGGTGGCAGTTGGAGCCCGCTGGGAGCCTCCTCCCCTCAGTGATGAGGCCCTCTGGCATCAGGCCCTAACTGCTGGTTACCCACATTTTCTGATACGTGCTAAGTGGTGTGAGGGCACTCCTGCCAGGTTCCCATCCCCATGTGCCTTCTGCTCTATGGTCCCAACACCTGTGTTGTTCACAGTTTCAGGATGTTGGCTCTCTGGTGTTAGTTCACTCAGGCCTAGATCCCATAGACTCTGTGCTCTGAGCCGCCTGCTGGGAGGTTCCTACTGCTGGATTCCTTACCATTTTTATTCTTTGGGTCCTGTGTTTTCATGCTCCTCCTTCCTGACTCACTCCCAGCCCTTTTGTGATGTAGGTCCTCTGGTTTGAGGCCACATGTGCCGGTTTCCTCACCTTTATTGATGTGGCCCCACTGGTGTGAGGACACTCCTGCCTGGTTCACATCCCCTTGGTGATGGGGGCCCTCTGGTGAGAGTCTGATCCTGGCTGGATTCCTCACCCTTCTGGGAGGTGGGCCCTCTGCTGTGAGGTCACTCCTGCCTGGCTGGCACACATCACCTTGGCGATGTGCGACCTCAGTTGGGAGTTGGTGCCTGCTGGGAGTCTCCTCCCCTCGGTAATGAGGGCCCTCTGGCGTCAGGCCCTAACTCATGGGCTCCCAAAATTTTCTGATATGTGCCCTGTCGTGCGAGTACACTCCTGCCACGTTCCCATCCCCATGGGGATGTGGGCCTTCTGCTCTGAGGTCCCACCAGCTGGGTTGCTCACAGTGTCATGATGTGAGCCCTCTGCTGTGAGTTCACTGTGGCCTGGATCCCATAGACTCCGTACTCTGGGCCACCTGCTGGGGGGTTCCAACTGCTGGATTCCTCACATTTTTTATTCTGTGGGCCCTGTGTTTTTAGGCTACTCCTGCCTGCCTCACTCGGAGCACCTTGGAAATGTGGGTCCTCTGGTTTAGGCCACATGTGCTGGGTTCCTCACCTTTCTATAATGTGGCCACACTGGTGTGAGGACACTCCTGCCTTGTTCCGGTCCCCTTGGTGATGTGGGCTCTCTGGTGAGAGTCTTATCCTGGCTGGTTTCCTCACCCTTCTGTGAGGTAGGCCCTCTGCTGTGAGGTCACTCCTGCCTGACTGGCACACGTCACCTTGGCGACGTGGGCCCTCAGTTGGGAGTTGGTGCCTGCTGGGAGTCTCCTCCCCTCGGTAATGAGGGCCCTCTGGCGTCAGGCTCTAACTCCTGGGCTCCCAAAATTTTCTGATGTGCGCCCTGTGGTGTGAGTACACTCCTGCCAGGTTTCCAACCCCATGGGAATATGGGCCTTCTGCTCTGAGGTCCCAACGGTGGGTGGCTCAGTTTCATGATGAGGGCCCTCTGGTGTGAGTTCACTCCGGCCTGGATCCCATAGCCTCGCTGCTCCTGGCCGCCTGCGGGGAGGTTCCAACTGCAGGATTCCTCACCTTTATCTTCTATGGGCCCTCTGTTTGGAGACTCCTCCTGCCTGACTCACTCCCAGCCCCTTGGTGATGTGTGTCCTCTGGTTTGAGGCCACGTGTGCTGGGTCCCTCACCTTTCGATGATGTGGCCCCACTGGTGTGAGGACACTCCTGCCTGGTTTCTATCCCCTTGTTGATGTGGGCCCTCTGGTGAGAGTCTGATCCTGGCTGGGTTCCTCACCCTTCTGTGAGGTGGGCCCTCTGCTGTGAGGTCACTACTGACTGGCTGGCACACCCCGCCTTGGTGACATCGGCCCTCTTGTGGCAGTTGGAGCCTGCTGGGAGCCACCTCCCCTCGGTGATGAGGGCTCTCTAGCGTCAGGCCGTAACTTCTGGGTACCCACTTTTTCTGATACGTGCTAAGTGGTGCGAGGACACTCTTGCCATGTTCCCAACCCCATGGGGATGTGGGCCTTCTGCTGTGAGGTCCCAATGGCTGGGTTGCTCACAGTTTCATGATATGGGCCCTCTGCTGTGAGTTCACTGCAGCCTGGATCGCATAGACTCGGTGCTCTGGGCCGCCTGCTGGGAGGTTCCCACTGCAGGATTCCTCAGCTTTTGTATTCTATGGGTCCTGTGTTGTGAGGTTACTCCTGCATGCCTCACTCCGAGCCCCTTGGAGATGTGGGTCTTCTGGTTTTGGCCACATGTGCTGGGTTCCTCACCTTTCTATGATGTGGTCACGCTGGTGTGCAGACAGTCCTGCCTGGTTCTGATCCTCTTGGTGATGTGGGCCCTCTGGTGAGAGTCTAATCCTCTTTGGGTTCCTCACACTTTTTTGAGGTTGGCCCTCTGCTCTGAGGTCACTCCTGCCTGGCTGGCACACCCCGCATTGGCGACGTTGGCCCTCTTGTAGCAGTTGGAGCCTGCTGGGAGCCTCTTCTCCTCGGTGATGAGGGCCCTCTGGCGTCAGGCCCTAACTGCTGGGCTCCCCACATTTTCTGATGTGTGCCCACTGGTACGATGACACTCCTGCTTGGTTCGCTTCCTCATGGGGATGTGGGCCTTGTGCTCTGAGGTCACAATGGCTAGGTTGCTCACAGTTTCATGATGAGGGCCCTCTGTTGTGAGTTCATCATCGCCTGGATCCCATAGCCTCGGTGCTCTGGGCCGCCTGCTGGGATGTTCCAACTGCTGGATTCCTCACCTTTTTTATACAATGGGCCACGTGTTTTGAGGTTCATCCTGCCTGCCTCGCTCTGAGACCCATGGAGATGTGGGTCCTCTGGTTTGAGGCCACATGTGCTGGGTACCTCATCTTGCGAAGATGTGGCCCCACGGGTGTGAAGACACTCCTGCCTGGTTCCCAGCCCATTGCTGATGTGGGCCCTCTGTTGAGAGTCTGATAATGGCTGGGTCCCTTACCCTTCTGTGATGTGGGCCCTCTGATGTGAGGTCACTCCTGCCTAGCTGGCTCACGTCACCTTGGCGATGTGGACCCTCTGTTGGCCACTGAAGCATACTGGGAGCCCCCTACCCTCTTTAAGGAGGGCCTTGGAAAAAACGCATATGCACTTTTTGAACAAGTGCATCATTGTCGAGGTTCTGCCTCTTCTCCTATGCTTTCAGTGCACTTTCCGTCTACCTCCTGAAATCGTTTTCCTGGAATTCTGCCCCACTTTCAAGTCCTCTTTGCAGCCTTTTTTCAATATATTTTTGGACGATAGTTGTCATTCATAACTCTTCAGGTTTGTGAATTACAGTGCCCCTGAGCTCCTTTCTTCAACTCGCTATCTTGTGAGCTGCCTGCACACCCACAGTATTGCTTCAGGCCCTAATCTGGTTCCGGCAGGGCATGCTGAGCCTTTGGTTAATTCCTCTTCCTGGTGGGAAATGAGCGTTCCATTTGCCAGTGCAGACACCTACAGTTAGTCTCTCATTGGTTTTCCCTATTCCTGTTCATCTTGCGCAGAAATTGCAAACTGTGCCAAACAGGAGGTTAAAGGCACTGACTCTCCAAGTGGGGACAGTGTTAGTTAAGCGTCTGGAATGGTGAAGCTGAGTATAAAGGGACGAATACTGAAATGCATTTGAAAATGTTTCCCAATCACATGGTGGACCATACTCTGGGTTTCCCATACATGATTTAGCGGAAGGAAGAATCCCTTAAACCTGGAGAGTTGGGACCTATGGAATGGGTACCATGCAGTATGATTTCAAAGGGTCTGCATTTGCTCACCAAACCTCACCAATGCTCTCAGGCCGAAGTGTCCGGCCTTATGTCTCCCCAGCTCTGGGTGTAGTTGTGGTAAATCCAGGTTGCATCAGAAGCCCTGAGTGAATTATTTAACAATTGCTCTCTATTTCACTGTCATTGTGATTTGTTTTTGAAATTTATTTTGATAATGGGATTTATCGGATTTTCACTGCTGCGTTTAGGCCACTGAACACACGCTTGATTCTCTTACGGAGACATATAAATCCATGGGTTTTAATATTCTTGCTAGCCAGGTATATTCCAAGGCGTTGAATATGGGGTGTTGAGTCCATTTCGTTGAGCAAGGAGTAGGTCTTGTCTATTATATATTTGGCTTATGGAACGGTATCTGTGCGAACTTCAATCTCTGTTTTTATGCAGCACCCCAACTCACCTTTCCCAAAAAGCAAGCATAAGTTGGTTTTCTAAATTTGAGACCCTGTTTTGTTTTGTAATTCAGTTCATGTGTAGCCAAGTTTACATTCCGTGTATTAGTGATAACTTATGATGTTTCTTTTTCTGTGTGACCTATTGCACGTAGAATCATCGTAACTGAATCCACTCATTATGCCGCTACGGGCCTGATGACATAGATTTCATTGCTGAGTGATATTCCATTGTACGTACGTACCACAACTTCTTTATCCATTTTTCGCTCTCTGGGATATTCAACTTCTACCGTAGATGAGGTTCTTGTAAACAGAGCCGTTCCAAACTTTCGGGTGGCTGCGTGGTTTGATTTTAATTTCCCTAAACTATAGGACCATAAGTGGAATTGCCATAGGCTGTGTTGCTTTGTTTCTTACATGTTTCAGGAAACACCATACAGTTCTCCAGAGTGGTTGTTGGCAATTCACCTCCCGCCCATCAGTATAACAATGCTCCCTCTTCTCCATGGCCTGTCCTGCCTTTCTGGATTTTACACTTTTTTCAGATGACCCTTTTGACCGGGGGGCAGTGAGACTTCATTGTAGTGCAGATTTCCTTTACACGCTTGCTTGGTTGGCCAAAAAGGGCGTATGCGTTTTTTCCTGAATATATTCAGGAAAAAACGCATACGCCCTTTTTGGCCAAGTGCATCATTGTCGCCGTTCTGCCTCTTTTCCTATGCCTTAAGTGCAATTCCAGCCTACCCCCTGAAATCGTTTTCCTGAATTTCTGCCCCGCTTTCAAGTCCTCTTCGCAGACTTACTTCAATATATTTTTGGACGATAGCTGTCATTTATAACTCTGCAGGTTTGTGAATTACAGTGTCCCTGAGCTCCTTTCTTCAACTAGCTTTCTTGTGAGCTGGCCGCAAAACCGCAGGATTGCTTCAGGCCCTAATCTGGTTCCGGCAGTGCGTGCTGAGCCTTCGGTTAATTCCTCTTCCTGGTGGGAAATGAGCGTTGCATTTGCCCGTGCAGACACCTACAGCTAGTCTCTCATTGGTTCTCCCTATTCCTGTTCATCTTGCGCAGAAATTGCAAACTGTGCAAAACAGGAGGTTAAAGGCACTGACTCTCCAAGTGGGGAGAGTGTTAGTTAAGCGTCTGGAATGGTGAACCCCAGTATAAAGGGTCGAAAACTGAGATGCATTTGAAAACGTTTCCCAATCACATGGTGGACAATACTCTGGGTTTCCCATACATGATTTAGCGGAAGGAAGAATCCCTTAAACCTGGAGAGTTGGGACCCATGGAATGGGTACCATGCAGTATGACTTCAAAGGGTCTGCAATTGGTCACCGAACCTCACCAATGCTATCAGGGTGAAGTGTCCGGCCTTATGTCTCCCCAGCTCTGGGAGTACATGTGGTAAATCCAGTATGCCTCAGAAGCCCTGAGTGAATTATTTAAGAATTGCTCTCTATTTCACTGTCATTGTGTTTTGTTTTTGAAATTTATTTTGATAATGGGATTTATCGGATTTTCACTGTTGCCTTTAGGCCACTGAACACATGCTTGATTCTCTTACGGACACATATAAATCCATGAGTTTTAAGATTCTTGCTAGGCAGGTATATTCCTAGGCGTTGAATATGGGGTGTTGAGTCCATTTCGTTGAGCAAGCAGTAGGTCTTGTCTATTACATATTTGGCTTATGGAACGGTATCTGTGCGAATTTCAATCTCTGTTTTTATGCAGCACCCGAACTCACCTTTCCAAAAAAGCAAGCATATGTTGGTTTTCTAAATTTGAGACACTGTTCTGTTTTGTAATTCAGTTCATGTGTAGCCAAGTTTACATTCCGTGTATTAGTGATATCTTATGATGTTTCTTTTTCTGTGTGACCTATTGCACGTAGAATCATCGTACCTGAATCCACTCATTATGCCGCTACGGGCCTGATGACATAGATTTCATTGCTGAGTGATATTCCATTGTACGTAAGAACCACAACTTCTTTATCCATTTTCCGCCCTCTGGGATATTAAACTTGTACCGTAGACGAGGTTCTTGTAAACAGAGCCGTTCCAAATTTTGGGGTTGCTGTGTGGTTTTGATTTTAATTTCCCTATGCTATAGGACCATAAGTGGAAGTGCCATAGGCTGTGTTGCTTTGTTTCTTACGTGTTTCAGGAAACACCATACACTTCTCCAGAGTGGCTGTTGGCAATTCTCATCCCGCCGATCAGGATAACAATGCTCCCTCTTCTCCATGGCCTGTCCTGCCTTTCTGGATTTTACACTTTTTTCAGATGTCCCTTTTGACCGGGGGGCAGTGAGACTTCATTGTAGTGCAGATTTCCTTTACACGCTGGCTTGGTTGGCCAAAAAGTGCGTATGCGTTTTTTCCTGATTATATTCAGGAAAAAACGCATACGCCCGTTTTGGCCAAGTGCATCATTGTCGCCGTTCCCCGTCTTTTCCTAGGCTTTAAGTGCAATTCCAGTATACCGACTGAAATCGTTTTCCTGAAATTCTGCCCCGCTTTCAAGTCCTCTTTGAAGACTTACTTCAATATGTTTTTGGACGATAGCTGTCTTTCATAACTCTGCAGGTTTGTGAATTACAGTGCCCTTGAGCTCCTTTCTTCAACTCGCTATCTTGTGAGCTGGCCGCAAACCCGCAGGATTACTTCAGGCCCTAATCTGGTTCCGGCATGGCATGCTGAGCCTGTGGTTAATTCCTCTTCCTGGTGGGAAATGAGCGTTAAATTTGCCCGTGCAGACACCTACAGCTAGTCTCTCATTGGTTCTCCCTATTCCTGTTCATGTTGCGCAGAAATTGCAAACTGTGCGAAACAGGAGGTTAAAGGCCCTGACTCTCCAAGTGGGGAGAGTGTGAGTAAAGGGTCTGGAATGGTGAACCCGAGTAAAAGGGGACGAAAACTGAGATACATTTAAAACGTCTCCCGGTCACACGGTGCACCGTACTGTGGGTTTCCGACGCATGTTTTAGCTGAAGGAAGAATCCCTTAAACCTGGAGAGTTGGGACCCATGGCACGGGTACCATGCAGTATGACTTCAAAGGGTCTGCATTTGCTCATCGAACCTCACCAATGCTATCAGCCCGATGTGCCCAACCTTATGTCACACTCAGCTCTGGGTGTAGATGTGGTAAATCCAGGTTGCATCACAAGCCCTGAATGAATTATTTAAGAATTGCTCTCTATTTCACTGTCCTTGTGTTTTGTTTTTGTAATTCATTTTGATAATGGGATTTATCGGATTTTCTCTGCTGCATTCATGCAGCTGTACACACGCTTGATTCTCTTATGGAGACATATAAATCCATGGGTTTTAAGATTCTTACTTGTCAGGTATATTCCCAGGAGTTGAATATGTGGTGTCGAGTCCATTTCGTTGAGCAAGGACTAGGTCTTTTCTATTATATATTTGGTTTATGCAACGGTATCTGTGCTAATTTCAATCTCTGGTTTTATGCAACACCCCAACACACCTTTCCCCTTAAGCAAGCATAAGTTGATTTTCTAAATTTGAGACCCTGTTCTGTTTTGTAATTCAGTTCATGTGTAGCCAAGTTTACATTCCGTGTATTAGTGATATCTTATGATGTTTCTTTTTCTGTGTGACTTATTTCAGTTAGAATCATGGTACCTGAATCCACTCATTATGCCGCGACGGGCCTGATGACATAGATTTCATTGCTGAGTGATATTCCATTGTACGTACGTACCACATCTTCTTTATCAATTTTTCACATTCTGGGGTATTTAACTTGTACCGTAGACGAGGTTCTTGTAAACAGAGCCGTCCGAAACTTTGGGGTGGCTGTGAGTTTTTGATTTTAATTTCCCTAAGCTATAGGACCATAAGTGGAATTGCCGTAGGCTTCGTTGCTTTGTTTTTTAGGTGTTCCAGGAAACACCATACACTTCTCCAGAGTGGCTGTTAGTAATTTACATCCCGCCCATCAGCATAACAAGGCTCCCTGTTCTCCATGGCCTGTGCTGCCTTTCTGGATTTTACAGTTTTTTCAGATGGCCGTTTTGACCGGGGGGCAGTGAGACTTCATTGTAGTGCAGATTTCTTTAAAATGCTTGCTTGGTTGGCCAAAAAGTGCGTATGCGTTTTTTCCTGAATATATTCAGGAAAAAACGCATACGCCCTTTTTGGCCAAGAGCATCATTGTCGACGTTCTGCCTCTTTTCCTATGCTTTAAATGCAATTCCCGTCTACCCCCTGAAATCATTTTCCTGCAATTCTGCCCCGCTTACAAGTTCTCTTCGCAGCCTTCCTTCAATATATTTTTGGACGATAGCTGTCATTTATAACTCTGCAGGTTTGTGAGTTTCAGTGTCCCTGAGCTCCTTTCTTCAACTCGCTATCTTGTGAGCTGGCCGAAAACCCGCAGGATTGCTTCAGGCCCTAATCTGGTTCCAGCACGGCATGTTGAGCCTTAGGTTATTTCCTCTTCCTGGCGGGAAATGAGCGTTAAATTTGCCCGTGCAGACACCTACAGCTAGTCTCTCATTGGATCTCCCTATTCCTGTTCATCTTGAGCAGAAATTGCAAACTGTGCCAAAGAGGAGGTTAAAGCACTGACTCTCCAAGTAGGGAGACTGTTAGTAAAGGGTGTGGAATGGTGAACCCGAGTAAAAGGGGAGGAAAACTGAGATGCATTTGAAAACGTTTGCCGGTCACACGGTGCACCATACTGTGGGTTTCCCATGCATGTTTTAGCTGAAGGAAGAATCCCTTAATCCTGGAGAGTTGGGACCCTTGGAATGGGTACCATGCAGTATGACTTCAATGCGTCTGCATTTGCTCACTGAACCTCACCAATGCTATCAGCCCGAAGTGCCCAACCTTATGTCTCACTCAGCTCTGGGTGTAGATGTGGTAAATCCAGGTTGCATCACAAACCCTGAATGAATTATTAAAGAATTGCTCTCTATTTCACTGTCCTTGTGTTTTGTTTTTGTAATATATTTTGATAATGGGATTTATCGGATTTTCTCTGCTGCATTCATGCCGCTGTACACACGCTTCATTCTCTTACGGAGACATATGAATCCATGGGTTTGAATATTCTTACTAGTCAGGTGTATTCCTAGGCGTTGAATATGGGGTGTTTAGTCCATTTCGTTGAGCAAGGGTTAGGTCTTGACTATTACATATTTGGCTTATGAAAAGGTATCTGTGCTAATTTCTATCTCTGTTTTGATGTGGCACCGCAACTCACCTTTCCCCTTAAGCAAGCATAAGTTGGTTTTCTAAATTTGAGACCCTGTTCTGTTTTGTAATTCAGTTCATGTGTAGCCAAGATTACATTCCGTGTATTAGTGATATCTTATGATGTTTCATTTTCTGTGTGACTTATTACACTTAGAATCATCGTACCTGAATCCACTCATTATGCCACGACGGGCCAGATGACATAGATTTCATTGGTGAGTGATATTCCATTGTACGTACGTACCACAACTTCTTTATCCATTTTTCGCTTTCTGGGATATTTAACTTGTACCGTAGATGAGGTTCTTGTAAACAGAGCCGTCTGAAACTTTGGGGTGGCTGTGTGTTTTTTATTTTAATTTCCCTAAGCTATAGGACCATAAGTGGAAGTGCCGTAGGCTCCGTTGCTTTGTTTTTTAGGTGTTTCAGGAAACACCATACACTTCTCCAGAGTGGCTGTTGGCAATTTACATCCCGCCCATCAGCATAACAAGGCTCCCTGTTCTCCATGGCTTGTGCTGCATTTCTGGATTTTCACTTTTTTCAGATGGCCCTTTTGACCGGGGGGCAGTGAGACTTCATTGTAGTGCAGATTTCTTTAATATGCTTGCTTGGTTGGCCAAAAAGGGCCTATGCGTTTTTTCCTGAATATATTGAGGAAAAAACGCATACGCCCTTTTTGGCCAAGTGCATCATTGTCGACGTTCTGCCTCTTTTCCTATGATTTAAATGCAATTCCAGTCTACCCCCTGAAATCTTTTTCCAGCAATTCTGCCCTGCTTTCAAGTCCTCTTCGCAGCCTTCCTTCAATATACTTTTGGACGATAGCTGTCATTTATAACTCTGCAGGTTTGTGAATTACTTGGCCCCTGAGCTCCTTTCATCAAATCGCTTTCTTGTGAGCTGGCCGCAAACCCGCAGGATTGCTTCAGGCCGTAATCTGGTTCTGGCAAGGCATGCTGAGCGTTTGGTTAATTTCACTTCCTGGTGGGAAATGAGCATTAAATTTGCCCGTGAAGACACCTACAGGTAGTCTCTCATTCGTTCTCCCTATTCCTGTTCATCTTGCGCAGAAATTGCAAACTGTGCCAAACAGGAGGTTAAAGGCACTGACTCTCCAAGTGGGGAGAGTGTTAGTAAAGGGTCTGGAATTGTGAACCCGAGTAAAAGGGGACGAAAACTGAGATGCATTTGAAAACGTTTCCCTGTGACACGGTGCACCATACTGTCGGTTTCCCATGCATGTTTTAGCTGAAGGAAGAATCGCTTAAACCTGGAGAGTTCGGACCCATGGAATGGGTACCATGCAGTATGACTTCAAATGGTCTGCATTTGCTCATTGAACCTCACCAATGCTATCAGCCCGAAGTGTCCACCCTTATGTCTCACTCAGCTCTGGGTGTAGATGAGGTAAATCCAGGTTGCATCACAAGCCCTGAATGAATTATTTACGAATTGCTCTCTATTTCACTGTCATTGTGTTTTGTTTTTGTAATTCATTTTGATAATGGGATTTATCGGATTTTTTCTGCTGCATTCATGCAGCTATACACATGCTTGATTCTCCTATGGAGACATATAAATCCATGGGTTTGAAGATTCTTACTAGTCAGGTGTATTCCAAGGCGTTGAATATAGGGTGTTTATCCCATTTCGTTGAGCAAGGGGTAGGTCTGGACTATTACATATTTAACTTATGGAATGGTATCTGTGCTAATATCTATCCCTGGTTTTATGCAGCACCCCAACTCACCTTTCCCCTTAAGCAAACATAAGTTGGTTTTCTAAATTTGAGACCCTGTTCTGTTTTGTAATTCACTTCATGTGTAGCCAAGATTACATTCCGTGTATTAGTGATATCATATGATGTTACATTTTCTGTGTGACTTATTTCACTTAGAATCATCGTACCTGAATCCACTCATTATGCCACGATGGGCCACATGACATAGATTTCATTGGTGAGTGATATTCCATTGTACGTGCGTACCACACTTTCTTTATCCATTTTTCGCTTTCTGGGATATTTAACTTGTACCGTAAACGAGGTTCTTGTAAACAGAGCCGTCTGAAACTTTGGGGTGGCTGTGTGTTTTTGATTTTAATTTCCCTAAGCTATAGGACCATAAGTGGAAGTGCCGTAGGCTCCGTTGCTTTGTTTTTTAGGTGTTTCAGGAAACACCATACACTTCTCCAGAGTGGCTGTTGGCAATTTACATCCCACCCATCAGCATAACAAGGCTCCCTGTTCTCCATGGCCTGTGCTGCATTTCTGGATTTTACACTTTTTTCAGATAGCCCTTTTGACCGGGGGGCAGTGAGACTTCATTGTAGTGCAGATTTCTTTAACATGCTTGCTTGGTTGGCCAAACAGGGCGTATGCGTTTTTACCTGAATATGTTCAGGAAAAAACGCATACGCCCTTTTTGGCCAAGTGCATCATTGTCAAAGTTCTGCCTCTTTTCCTATGCTTTAAATGCAATTCCAGTCTACCCCCTGAAATCGTTTTCCTGCAATTCTGCCCCGCTTTCAAGTCCTCTTCGCAGCCTTCCTTCAATATATTTTTGGACGATAGCTGTCATTTATAACTCTGCAGGTTTTTGAATTACACTGCCCCTGAGCTCCTGTCTTCAAATCGCTTTCTTGTGAGCTGGCCGCAAACCCGCAGGATTGCTTCAGGCCCTAATCTGGTTCCGGCACGGCATGCTGAGCCTTTGGTTAATTCATCTTCCTGGTTGGAAATGAGCGTTAAATTTGCCCGTGCAGACACCTACAGCTAGTCTCTCATTGGTTCTCCCTATTCCTGTTTATCTTGCTCAGAAATTGCAAACTGTGCCAAACAGGAGGTTAAAGGCACTGACTCTCCAAGTGGGGAGAGTGTTAGTAAAGGGTCTGGAATTGTGAACCCGAGTAAAAGGGGATGAAATCTGAGATGCATTTGAAAATGTTTCCCAGTCACACGGTGCACCATACTGTGGGTTTCCCATGCATGCTTTAGCTGAAGGAAGAATCGCTTAAACCTGGAGAGTTGGGACCCATGGAATGGGTACCATGCAGTATGACTTCAAGTGGTCTGCATTTGCTCATCGAACCTCACCAATGCTATCAGCCCGAAGTGTCCAACCTTATGTCTCACTCAGCTCTGGGTTCAGATGAGGTAAATCCAGGTTGCATCACAAGCCCTGAATGAATTATTTAAGAATTGCTCTCTATTTCACTGTCATTGTGTTTTGTTTTTGTAATTCATTTTGATAATAGGATTTATCGGATTTTCTCTGCTGCTTTCATGCAGCTGTACACACGCTTGATTCTCTTATGGAGACATATAAATCCATGGGTTTGAAGATTCTTACTAGTCAGGTGTATTCCTAGGCGTTGAATAGAGGGTGTTTAGCCCATTTCGTTGAGCAAGGGGTAGGTTTTTACTATTACGTATTTGACGTAGGGAATGGTATGTGTGCTAACTTCTATCTCTGGTTTTATGCAGCCCCCCAACTCACCTTTCCCCTTAAGCAAACATAAGTTGGTTTTCTAAATTTGAGACCCTGTTCTGTTTTGTAATTCAGTTCATGTGTAGCCAAGATTACATTCCGTGTATTAGTGATATCTTATGATATTTCATTTTCTGTGTGACTTATTTCACTTAGAATCATTGTACCTGAATTCAATCATTATGCCACGACGGGCCTGATAATATAGATTTCATTGGTGAGTGATATTCCATTGTACGTACGTACCACAACTTCTTTATCCATTTTTCGCTTTCTGGGATATTTAACTTGTACCGTAGAAGATGTTCTTGTAAACAGAGCCGTCTGAAACTTCGGGGCGGCTCTGTGTTTTTGATTTTAATTTCCCTAAGCTATAGGACCATAAGTGGAACTGCCGTAGGCTCCGTTGCTTTGTTTTTTAGGTGTTTCAGGAAACACCATACACTTCTCCAGAGTGGCTGTTGGCAATTTACATCCCACCCATCAGCATAACATGGCTCCCTGTTCTCCATGGCCTGTGCTGCCTTTCTGGATTTTACACTTTTTTCAGGTGACCCTTTTGACCGTGGGGCAGTGAGACTTCATTGTAGTGCAGATTTCTTTAACATGCTTGCTTGGTTGGCCAAAAAGGGCATATGCGTTTTTTCCTGAATATATTCAGGAAAAAACGCATATGCCCTTTTTGGCCACGTGCATCATTGTCGACGTTCTGCCTCTTTTCCTATGCTTTAAATGCAATTCCACTCTACTCCCTGAAACCGCTTTCCTGCAATTCTGCCCAATTTCAAGTCCTCTTCGCAGCCTTCCTTCAATATATTTTTGGACAATAGCTGTCATTTATAACTTTGCAGGATTGAGAATTACAGTGTTCCTGAGCTCCTTTCTTCAAATCGCTTTCTTGTGAGCTGGCCGCAAACCCGCAGGATTGATTCAGGCCCTAATCTGGTTCCGGCACGGCATGCTGACCGTTTGGTTAATTCCTATTCCTGGTTGGAAATGAGCGTTAAATTTGCCCGTGCAGACACCTACAGCTAGTCTCTCATTGGTTCTCCCTATTCCTGTTCATCTTGCGCAGAAATTGCAAACTGTGCCAAACAGGAGTTTAAAGGCACTGACTCTCCAAGTAGGGAGAGTGTTAGTAAAGGGTCTGGAATGGTGAAGCCGAGTAAAAGGGGCCGAAAACTGAGATGCATTTGAAAACGTTTCCCGGTCACACGGTGCACCATACTGTGGGTTTCCCATGCATGTTTTAGCTGAAGGAAGAATCGCTTAAACCTGGAGAGTTGGGACCCATGGAATGGGTACCATGCAGTATGACATCAAATGGTCTGCATTTGCTCATCGAACCACACCAATGCTATCAGCCTGAAGTGTCCAACCTTATGTCTCACTCAGCTCTGGGTGTAGATGAGGTAAATCCAGGTTGCATCACAAGCCCTGAATGAATTATTTAAGCATTGCTCTCTATTTCACTCTCATTGTGTTTTGTTTTTTAATACATTTTGATAATAGGATTTATCGGATTTTCTCTGCTGCCTTCATGCAGCTGCACACACGCTTGATTCTCTTATGGAGACATATAAATCCATGGGTTTGAAGATTCTTACTAGTCAGATGTGTTCCTAGGCGTTGAATATAGGGTGATTAGCCCATTTCGTTGAGCAAGTGGTAGGTCTTGACTATTACATATTTGACTTATGGAATGGTATCTGTGCTAATTTCTATCTCTGGTTTTATGCAGCACCCAACTCACCTTTCCCATTAAGCAAACATAAGTTGGTTTTCTAAATTTGAGACCCTGTTCTGTTTTGTAATTCAGTTCATGTGTAGCCAAGATTACATTCCGTGTATTAGTGATATCTTATGATGTTTCATTTTCTGTGTGACTTATTTCACTTGGAATCATCGTACCTGAATCCACTCATTATGCCAGGACATGCCAGATGACATAGACTTCATTGGTGAGTGATATTCCATTGTACGTACGTACCACAACTTCTTTATACATTTTTCCCTTTCTGGGATATTTAACTTGTACCGTAGACGAGGTTCTTGTAAACAGAGCCGTCTGAAACTTTGGGGTGGCTGTGTGTTTTTGATTTTAATTTCCCTAAGCTATAGGACCATAAGTGGAAGTGCCGTAGGCTCCGTTGCTTTGTTTTTTAGGTGTTTCAGGAAACACCATACAATTCTCCAGAGTGGCTGTTGGCAATTTACATCCCACCCATCAGCATAACAAGGCTCCCTGTTCTCCATGGCCTGTGCTGCCTTTCTGGATTTTACACTTTTTTCAGATGGCCCTTTTGACCGGGGGGCAGTGAGACTTCATTGTAGTGCAGATTTCTTTAACATGCTTGCTTGGTTGGCCAAAAAGTGCGTATGCGATTTTTCCTGAATATATTGAGGAAAAAACGCATACGCCCTTTTTGGCCAAGTGCATCATTGTCGACGTTCTGCCTCTTTTCCTATGCTTTAAATGCAATTCCAGTCTACCCCCTGAAATCGTTTTCCTGCAATTCTGCCCGCTTTCAAGTCCTCTTCGCAGCATTCCTTCAATATATTTTTGGACGATAGCTGTCATTTATAACTCTGCAGGTTTGTGAATTACTTGGCCCCTGAGCTCCTTTCTTCAAATCGCTTTCTTGTGAGCTGGCCGCAAACCCGCAGGATTGCTTCAGGCCCTAATCTGGTTCCGGCACGGCATGCTGAGCCTTTGGTTAATTCCTCTTCCTGGTTGGAAATGAGCATTAAATTTGCCCGTGCAGACACCTACAGCTAGTCTCTCATTGGTTCTCCCTATTCCTGTATATTTGTTCAGAATTTGCAAACTGTGCCAAACAGGAGGTTAAAGGCACTGACTCTCCAAGTGGGGAGAGTGTTAATAAAGTGTCTGGAATTGTGAACCCGAGTAAAAGGGTATGAAAACTGAGATGCATTTGCAAACGTTTCCCAGTCACACAGTGCACCATACTGTGTGTTTCCCATGCATGCTTTACCTGAAGGAAGAATCGCTTAAACCTGGAGATTTGGGACCCATGGAATGGGTACCATGCAGTATGACTTCAAATAGTCTGAATTTGCTCATCGAACCTCACCAATGCTATCAGCCCGAAGTGTCAAACATTATGTCTCACTCAGCTCTGGGTTCAGATGAGGTAAATCCAGGTTGCATCACAAGCCCTGAATGAATTATTTAAGAATTGCTCTCTATTTCACTGTCATTGTGTTTTGTTCTTGTAATTCATTTTGATAATAGGATTTATCGCATTTTCTCTGCTGCCTTCATGCAGCTGTACACACGCTTGATTCTCTTATGGAGACATATAAATCCATGGGTTTGAAGATTCTTACTAGTCAGGTGTATACCTAGGCATTGAATAGAGGGTGTTTAGCCCATTTCGTTGAGCAAGGGGTAGGTTTTTTCTATTACGTATTTGACGTATGGAATGGTATCTGTGCTAACTTCTATCTCTGGTTTTATGCAGCACCCCAACTCACCTTTCCCCTTACGCAAACATAAGTTGGTTTTCTAAATTTGAGACCCTGTTCTGTTTTGTAAATCAGTTCATGTTGTAGCCAAGATTACATTCCGTGTATTAGTGATATCTTATGATGTTTCATTTTCTGTGTGACTTATTTCACTTAGAATAATCGTACCTGAATCCACTCATTATGCCACGATGGGCCAGATGACATAGATTTCATTGATGAGTGATATTCCATTGTGCGTACGTACCACAACTTCTTTATCCATTTTTCGCTTTCTGGGATATTTTACTTGTACCGTAGACGAGGTTCTTGTAAACAGAGCCGTCTGAAACTTTGGGGTGGCTGTGTGTTTTTGATTTTAATTTCCCTAAGCTATAGGACCATAAGTGGAAGTGCCGTAGGCTCCGTTGCTTCGTTTTTTAGGTGTTTCAGGAAACACCATACACTTCTCCAGAGTGGCTCTTGGCAATTTACATCCCACCCATCAGCATAACAAGGCTCCCTGTTCTCCATGGCATGTGCTGCATTTCTGGATTTTACACTTTTTTCAGATAGCCCTTTTGACCGGGGGGCAGTGAGACTTCATTGTAGTGCAGATTTCTTTAACATGCTTGCTTGGTTGGCCAAAAAGTGCGTATGCGTTTTTTCCTGAATATATTCAGGAAAAAACGCATACGCCCTTTTTGGCCAAGTGCATCATTGTCAACGTTCTGCCTCTTTTCCTATGCTTTAAATGCAATTCCTGTCTAACCCCTGAAATCGTTTTCCTGCAATTCTGCCCCGCTTTCAAGTCCTCTTCGCAGCCTTCCTTCAATATATTTTGGGACGATAGCTGTCATTTATAACTCTGCAGGTTTGTGAATTACACTGACCCTGAGCTCCTGTCTTCAAATCGCTTTCTTGTGAGCTGGCCGCAAACCCGCAGCATTGCTTCAGGCCCTAATCTGGTTCCAGCACGGCATGCTGAGCCTTTGGTTAATTCCACTTCCTGGTGGGAAATGAGCATTAAATTTGCCCGTGCAGACACCTACAGGTAGTCTCTCATTCGTTCTCCCTATTCCTGTTCATCTTGCGCAGAAATTGCAAACTGTGCCAAACAGGAGGTTAAAGGCACTGACTCTCCAAGTGGGGAGAGTGTTAGTAAAGGGTCTGGAATTGTGAACCCGAGTAAAAGGGGACGAAAACTGAGATGCATTTGAAAACGTTTCCCGGTCACACGGTGCACCATACTGTCGGTTTCCCATGCATGTTTTAGCTGAAGGAAGAATCGCTTAAACCTGGAGAGTTCGGACCCATGGAATAGGTACCATGCAGTATGACTTCAAATGGTCTGCATTTGCTCATCGAACCTCACCAATGCTATCAGCCCGAAGTGTCCAACCTTATGTCTCACTCAGCTCTGGGTGTAGATGAGGTAAATCCAGGTTGCATCACAAGCCTTGAATGAATTATTTAAGAATTGCTCTCTATTTCACTGTCATTGTGTTTTGTTTCTGTAATTCATTTTGATAATGGGATTTATCGGATTTTCTCTGCTGCATTCATGCAGCTATACACACGCTTGATTCTCTTATGGAGACATATAAATCCATGGGTTTGAAGATTCTTACTAGTCAGGTGTATTCCTAGGCGTTGAATATAGGGTGTTTATCCCATTTCGTTGAGCAAGGGGTAGGTCTGGACTATTACATATTTAACTTATGGAATGGTATCTGTGCTAATATCTATCTCTGGTTTTATGCAGCACCCCAACTCACCTTTCCCCTTAAGCTTACATAAGTTGGTTTTCTAAATTTGAGACCCTGTTCTGTTTTGTAATTCAGTTCATGTGTAGCCAAGATTACATTCCGTGTATTAGTGATAACTTATGATATTTCATTTTCTGTGTGACTTATTTCACTTAGAATCATTGTACCTGAATTCAATCATTATGCCACGAGGGGCCTGATGATATAGATTTCATTGGTGAGTGATATTCCATTGTATGTACGTACCACAACTTCTTTATCCATTTTTCGCTTTCTGGGATATTTTACTTGTACCGTAGAAGATGTTCTTGTAAACAGAGCCGTCTGAAACTTTGGGGCGGCTGTGTGTTTTTGATTTTAATTTCCCTAAGCTATAGGACCATAAGTGGAAGTGCCGTAGGCTCCGTTGCTTTGTTTTTTAGGTGTTTCAGGAAACACCATACACTTCTCCAGAGTGGCTGTTGGCAATTTACATCCCACCCATCAGCATAACATGGCTCCCTGTTCTCCATGGCCTGTGCTGCCTTTCTGGATTTTACACTTTTTTCAGATGACCCTTTTGACCGGGGAGGAGTGAGACTTCATTGTAGTGCAGATTTCTTTAACATGCTTGCTTGGTTGGCCAAAAAGGGCGTATGCGTTTTTTCCTGAATATATTCAGGAAAAAACGCATACGCCCTTTTTGGACACGTGCATCATTGTCGACATTCTGCCTCTTTTCCTATGCTTTAAATGCAATTCCACTCTACTCCCTGAAACTGCTTTCCTGCAATTCTGCCCTGATTTCAAGTCCTCTTCGCAGCCTTCCTTCAATATATTTTTGGACAATAGCTATCATGTATAACTTTGCAGGATTGAGAATTACAGTGCCCCTGAGCTCCTTTCTTCAAATCGCTTTCTTGTGAGCTGGCCGCAAACCCACAGGATTGATTCAGGCCGTAATCTGGTTCCGGCACGGCATGCTGAGCCTTTGGTTAATTCCTCTTCCTGGTTGGAAATGAGCGTTAAATTTGCCCGTGCAGACACCTACAGCTAGTCTCTCATTGGTTCTCCCTATTCCTGTTCATCTTGCGCAGAAATTGCAAACTCTCCCAAACAGCAGGTTAAAGGCACTGACTCTCCAAGTGGGGAGAGTGTTAGTAAAGGGTCTGGAATGGTGAAGCCGAGTAAAAGGGGCCGAAAACTGAGATGCATTTGAAAACGTTTCCCAGTCACACGGTGCACCATACTGTGGGTTTCCCATGCATGTTTTAGCTGAAGGAAGAATCGCTTAAACCTGGAGAGTTGGGACCCATGGAATGGGTACCATGCAGTATGACATCAAATGGTCTGCATTTGCTCATCGAACCAAACCAATGCTATCAGCCTGAAGTGTCCAACCTTATGTCTCACTCAGCTCTGGGTGTAGATGAGGTAAATCCAGGTTGTATCACAAGCCCTGAATGAATTATTTAAGCATTGCTCTCTATTTCACTGTCATTGTGTTTTGTTTTTTAATAAATTTTGATAATGGGATTTATCGGATTTTCTCTGCTGCCTTCATGCAGCTGCACACACGCTTGATTCTCTTATGGAGACATATAAATCCATGGGTTTGAAGATTCTTACTAGTCAGGTGTATTCGTAGGCGTTGAATATAGGGTGTTTAGCCCATTTCGTTGAGCAAGGGGTAGGTCTTGACTATTACATATTTGACGTAAGGAATGGTATCTGTGCTAATTTCTATGTCTGGTTTTATGCAGCACCCCAACTCACCTTTCCCCTTAAGCAAACATAAGTTGGTTTTCTAAATTTGAGACCCTGTTCTGTTTTGTAATTCAGTTCATGTGTAGCCAAGTTTACATTCGGTGTATTACTGATATATTATGATGTTTCATTTTCTGTGGGATTTATTTCACTTAGAATCATCGTACCTGAACCACTTATTATGCCACGACGGGCCAGATGACATAGATTTCATTGGTGAGTGATATTCCATTGTACGTACGTACCACAACTTCTTTATCCATTTTTCGCTTTCTGGGATATTTAACTTGTACCATACACGAGGTTCTTGTAAACAGAGCCGTCTGAAACGTTGGGGTGTCTGTGTGTTTTTGATTTTAATTTCCCTAAGCTATAGGACCATAAGTGGAAGTGCCGTAGGCTCCGTTGCTTTGTTTTTTAGGTGTTTCAGGAAACACCATACACTTCTCCAGAGTGGCTGTTGGCAATTTACATCCCACCCATCAGCATAACAAGGCTCCCTGTTCTCCATGGCCTGTGCTGCCTTTCTGTATTTTACACTTTTTTCAGATGACCCTTTTGACCGGGGGGCAGTGAGACTTCATTGTAGTGCAGATTTCTTTAACATGCTTGCTTGGTTGGCCAAAAACGGCGTATGCGTTTTTTCCTGAATATATTCAGGAAAAAACGCATACGCCCTTTTTGGACACGTGCATCATTGTCGACGTTCTGCCTCTTTTCCTATGCTTTAAATGCAATTCCACTGTACTCCCTGAAACCGCTTTCCTGCAATTCTGCCCTGATTTCAAGTCCTCTTCGCAGCCTTCCTTCAATATATTTTTGGACAATAGCTGTCATTTATAACTTTGCAGGATTGAGAATTACAGTGCCCCTGAGCTCCTTTCTTCAAATCGCTTTCTTGTGAGCTGGCCGCAAACCCGCAGGATTGATTCAGGCCGTAATCTGGTTCCGGCACGGCATGCTGAGCCTTTGGTTAATTCCTCTTCCTGGTTGGAAATGAGCGTTAAATTTGCCCGTGCAGACACCTACAGCTAGTCTCTCATTGGTTCTCCCTATTCCTGTTCATCTTGCGCAGAAATTGCAAACTCTCCCAAACAGCAGGTTAAAGGCACTGACTCTCCAAGTAGGGAGAGTGTTAGTAAAGGGTCTGGAATTGTGAACCCGAGTAAAAGGGGACGAAAACTGCAATACATTTGAAAACGTTTCCCGGTCACACGCTGCACCATACTGTGGGTTTCCCATGCATGTATTAGCTGAAGGAAGAATCCCTTAAACCTGGAGAGTTGGGACCCATGGAATGCGTACCATGCAGTATGCCTTCAAAGGGTCTGCATTTGTTCATCGAACCTCACCAATGCTATCAGCACGAAGTCTCCAACCTTATGTCTCACTCAGCTCTGGATGTAGATGTGGTAAATCCAGGTTGCATCACAATCCCTGAATGAATTATTTAAGAATTGCTCCCTATTTCCCTGTCCTTGTGTTTTGTTTTTGTAATTCATTTTGATAATGGGATTTATCGGATTTTCTCTGCTGCATTCATGCCGCTGTACACACGCTTCATTCTCTTATGGAGACATATAAATCCATGGGTTTGAAGATTCTTACTAGTCAGGTGTATTCCTAGGCGTTGAATATGGCGTGTTTTGTCCATTTCGTTGAGCAAGGGGTAGGTCTTGACTATTACATATTTGACGAATGGAATGGTATCTGTGCTAATTTCTATCTCTGGTTTTATGCAGCACCCCAACTCACCTTTCCCCTTAAGCAAGCATAAGTTGGTTTTCTAAATTTGAGGCCCTGTTCTGTTTTGTAATTCAGTTCATGTGTAGCCAAGTTTACATTCCGTGTATTAGTGATATCTTATGATGTTTCATTTTCTGTGTGACTTATTTCACTTAGAATCATCGTACCTGAATCCACTCATTATGCCGCGACGTGCCTGATGACATTGATTTCATTGCTCAGTGATATTCCATTGTACGTACGTACCACAACTTCTTTATCCATTTTTCACATTCTGGGATATTTAACTTGTACCGTAGACGAGGTTCCTGTAAACAGAGCTGACCGAAACTTTGGGGTGGCTGTGTGTTTTTGATTTTAATTTCCCTAAGCTATAGGACCATAAGTGGAAGTGCCGTAGGCTCCGTTGCTTTGTTTTTTAGGTGTTCCAGGAAACACCCTACACTTCTCCAGTGTGTCTGTTGGCAATTTACATCCCACCAATCAGCATAACAAGGCTCCCGGTTCTCCATGCCCTGTGCTGCCTTTCTGGATTTTACACTTTTTTCAGATGGCCCTTTTGCCCGGGGGGCAGTGAGACTTCATTGTAGTGCAGATTTCTTTAACATGCTTGCTTCGTTCGCCAAAAAGGGCGTATGCGTTTTTTCCTGAATATATTCAGAAAAAACGCATACGCCCTTTTTGGCCAAGAGCATCATTGTCTACGTTCTGCCTCTTTTCCTATGCTTTAAATGCAATTCCCGTCTACCCCCTGAAATCGTTTTCCTGCAATTCTGCCCCGCTTACAAGTTCTCTTCGCAGCCTTCCTTCAATATATTTTTGGACGATAGCTGTCATTTATAACTCTGCAGGTTTGTGAGTTACAGTGCCCCTGAGCTCCTTTCTTCAACTCGCTATCTTGTGAGCTGGCCGCAAACCCGCTGGATTGCTTCAGGCCCTAATCTGGTTCCGGCAGGGCATGCTGAGCCTTTGGTTAATTCCTCTTCCTGGTGGGGAATGAGTGTTAAATTTGCCCGTGCAGACACCTACAGCTAATCTCTCATTGGTTCTCCCTCTTCCTGTTCTTCTTGAGCAGAAATTGCAAACTGTGCCCAACAGGAGGTTAAAGGCACTGACTCTCCAAGTAGGGAGAGTGTTAGTAAAGGGTCTGGAATTGTGAACCCGAGTAAAAGGGGACGAAATCTGCAATGCATTTGAAAACGTTTCCCGGTCACACGCTGCACCATACTGTGGGTTTCCCATGCATGTATTAGCTGAAGGAAGAATCCCTTAAACCTGGAGAGTTGGGACCCATGGAATGCGTACCATGCAGTATGCCTTCAAAGGGTCTGCATTTGTTCATCGAACCGCACCAATGCTATCAGCCCGAAGTCCCCAACCTTATGTCTCACTCAGCTCTGGATGTAGATGTGGAAAATCCAGGTTGCATCACAATCCCTGAATGAATTATTTAAGAATTGCTCCCTATTTCACTGTCCTTGTGTTTTGTTTTTGTAATTCATTTTGATAATGGGATTTATCGGATTTTCTCTGCTGCATTCATGCCGCTGTACACACGCTTCATTCTCTTATGGAGACATATAAATCCATGGGTTTGAAGATTCTTTCTAGTCAGGTGTATTCCTAGGCGTTGAATATGGCGTGTTTTTTCCATTTCGTTGAGCAAGGGGTAGGTCTTGACTATTACATATTTGACGTATGGAATGGTATCTGTGCTAATTTCTATCTCTGCTTTTATGCAGCACCCCAACTCAACTTTCCCCTTAAGCAAACATAAGTTGGTTTTCTAAATTTGAGGCCCTGTTCTGTTTTGTAATTCAGTTCATGTGTAGCCAAGATTACATTCGGTGTATTAGTGATATCTTATGATGTTTCATTTTCTGTGAGACTTACTTCACTTAGAATCATCGTACCTGAATCCACTCATTATGCCGCGACGGGCCTGATGACATAGATTTCATTGGAGAGTGATATTCCATTGTACGTACGTAGCACAACTTCTTTATCCATTTTTTGCTTTCTGGGATATTTAACTTGTGCCGTACACGAGGTTCTTATAAACAGAGCCGTCCGACACTTTGGGGTGGCTGTGTGTTTCTGATTTTAATTTCCCTAAGCTATAGGACCATAAGTGGAAGTGCCGTAGGCTCCGTTGCTTTGTTTTTTAGGTGTTCCAGGAAATACCATACACTTCTCCAGAGTGACTCTTGGCAATTTACATCCCGCCCATCAGCATAACAAGGCTCCCTGTTCTCCATGGCCTGTGTTGCCTTTCTGGATTTTACACTTTTTTCAGATGGCCCTTTTGACCGGGGGGCAGTGAGACTTCACTGCACTGCAGATTTCTTTAACATGCTTGCTTTGTTGGCCAAAAAGTGCGTATGCTTTTTTTCCTGAATATATTCAGGAAAAAACACATACGCACTTTTTGGCCAAGAGCATCATTGTCGACGTTCTGCCTCTTTTCCTATGCTTTAAATGCAATTCCCGTCTACCCCCTGAAATCGTTTTCCTGCAATTCTGCCCCGCTTTCATGTCCTCTTCGCAGCCTTCCTTCCATGTATTTTTGGACGATAGCTGTCATTTATAACTCTGCAGGTTTGTGAGTTACAGTGCCCCTGAGCTCCTTTCTTCAAATCGCTTTCTTGTGAGCTGGCCGCAAACCCGCAGGATTGCTTCAGGCCCTAATATGGTTCCGGCACGGCATGTTGAGCGTTAGGTTAATTCCTCTTCCTGGTGGGAAATGAGCGTTAAATTTTCCCGTGCATACACCTACAGCTAGTCTCTCATTGGTTCTCCCTATTCCTGTTCATCTTGCGCAGAAATTGCAAACTGTGCCATACAGGAGGTTAAAGCACTGACTCTGCAAGTGGGGAGAGTGTTCATAAAGGGTCTGGAATGGTGAACCCGAGTAAAAGTGGACGAAAACTGAGATGCATTTGAAAACGTTTGCCGGTCACACGGTGCACCATACTGTGGGTTTCCCATGCATGTTTTAGCTGAAGGAAGGATCCTTTAAACCTGGACAGTTGGGACCCTTGGAATGGGTACCATGCAGTATGACTTCAAAGTGTCTGCATTTGCTCACTGAACCTCACCAATGCTATCAGCCCGAAGTGCCCAACCTTATGTCTCACTCAGCTCTGGGTGTAGATGTGGTAAATCCAGGTTGCATCACAAACCCTGAATGAATTATTTAAGAATTGCTCTCTATTTCACTGTCCTTGTGTTTTGTTTTTGTAATATATTTTGATAATGGGATTTATCGGATTTTCTCTGCTGCATTCATTGCGCTGTACACACGCTTCATTCTCTTACGGAGACATATGAATCCATGGGTTTGAAGATTCTTACTAGTCAGGTGTATTCCTAGGCGTTGAATATGGGGTGTTTAGTCCATTTCGTTGAGCAAGGGTTAGGTCTTGACTATTACATATTTGGCTTATGAAAAGGTATCTGTGCTAATTTCTATCTCTGTTTTGATGCGGCACCCCAACTCAACTTTCCCCTTAAGCAAGCATAAGTTGGTTTTCTAAATTTGAGGCCCTGTTCTGTTTTGTAATTCAGTTCATGTGTAGCCTAGTTTCTATTCCGTGTATTAGTGATATCTTATGATGTTTCATTTTCTGTGTGACTTATTTCACTTAGAATCATGGTACCTGAATCCACTCATTATGCCGCGACGGGCCTGATGACATAGATTTCATTGCTCAGTGATATTCCATTGTACGTACGTACCACAACTTCTTTATCCATTTTTCACATTCTGGGATATTTAACTTGTACCGTAGACGAGGTTCTTGTAAACAGAGCCGACCGAAACTTTGGGGTGGCTGTGTGTTTTTGATTTTAATTTCCCTAAGCTATAGGACCATAAGTGGAAGTGCCGTAGGCTCCGTTGCTTTGTTTTTTAGGTGTTCCAGGAAACACCATACACTTCTCCAGAGTGGCTCTTGGCAATTTACATCCCACCCATCAGCATAACAAGGCTCCCTGTTCTCCATGTCCTGTGCTGCCTTTCTGGATTTTACACTTTTTTCAGATGGCCCTTTTGACCGGGGGGCAGTGAGACTTCATTGTAGTGCAGATTTCTTTAACATGCTTGCTTGGTTGGCCAAAAAGTGCGTATGCGTTTTTTCCTGAATATATTCAGGAAAAAACGCATACGCCCTTTTTGGCCAAGAGCATCATTGTCGACGTTCTGCCTCGTTTACTATGCTTTAAATGCAATTCCCGTCTACCCCCTGAAATCGTTTTCCTGCAATTCTGCCCCGCTTACAAGTTCTCTTCGCAGCCTTCCTTCAATATATTTTTGGACAATAGCTGTCTTTTATAACTCTGCAGGTTTGTGAGTTACAGTGCCATTGAGCTCCTTTCTTCAACTCGCTATCTTGTGAGCTGGCCGCAAACCCGCAGGAATGCTTCAGGCCCTAATCTGGTTCCAGCACGTCATGTTGAGCCTTAGGTTAATTCCTCTTCATGGTGGGAAATGAGCATTAAATTTGCCCGTGCAGACACCTACAGCTAGTCTCTCATTCGTTCTCCCTATTCCTGTTCATCTTGCGCAAAAATTGCAAACTGTGCCAAACAGGAGGTTAAAGCACTAACTCTCCACGTGGGGAGAGTGTTCGTAAAGGGTCTGGAATGGTGAACCCGAGTAAAAGGGGACGAAAACTGAGATGCATTTGAAAACGTTTGCCGGTCACACGGTGCACCATACTGTGGGTTTCCCATGCATGTTTTAGCAGAAGGAAGAATCCCTTAAACCTGGAGTGTTGGGACCCTTGGAATGGGTACCATGCTGTTTGACTTCAAAGTGTCTGCATTTGCTCAGTGAACCTCACCAATGCTATCAGCCCGAAGTGCCCAACCTTATGTCTCACTCAGCTCTGGGTGTAGATGTGGTAAATCCAGGTTGCATCACAAACCCTGAATGAATTATTTAAGAATTGCTCTCTATTTCACTGTCCTTGTGTTTTGCTTTTGTAATATATTTTGATAATGGGATTTATCGGATTTGCTCTGCTGCATTCATGCCGCTGTACACACGCTTCATTCTCTTACGGAGACATATGAATCCATGGGTTTGAAGATTCTTACTAGTCAGGTGTATTCCTAGGTGTTGAATATGGGGTGTTTAGTCCATTTCGTTGAGCAAGGGGTAGGTCTTGACTATTACATATTTGGCTTATGAAAAGGTATCTGTGCTAATTTCTATCTCTGTTTTGATGCGGCACCCCAACTCACCTTTCCCCTTAAGCAAGCATAAGTTGGTTTTCTAAATTTGAGGCCCTGTTCTGTTTTGTAATTCAGTTCATGTGTAGCCTAGTTTCTATTCCGTGTATTAGTGATATCTTATGATGTTTCATTTTCTGTGTGACTTATTTCACTTAGAATCATGGTACCTGAATCCACTCATTATGCCGCGACGGGCCTGATGACATAGATTTCATTGCTCAGTGATATTCCATTGTACGTACGTACCACAACTTCTTTATCCATTTTTCACATTCTGGGATATTTAACTTGTACCGTAGACGAGGTTCTTGTAAACAGAGCCGACCGAAACTTTGGGGTGGCTGTGTGTTTTTGATTTTAATTTCCCTAAGCTATAGGACCATAAGTGGAAGTGCCGTAGGCTCCGTTGCTTTGTTTTTTAGGTGTTCCAGGAAACACCATACACTTCTCCAGAGTGGCTCTTGGCAATTTACATCCCACCCATCAGCATAACAAGGCTCCCTGTTCTCCATGTCCTGTGCTGCCTTTCTGGATTTTACACTTTTTTCAGATGGCCCTTTTGACCGGGGGGCAGTGAGACTTCATTGTAGTGCAGATTTCTTTAACATGCTTGCTTGGTTGGCCAAAAAGTGCGTATGCGTTTTTTCCTGAATATATTCAGGAAAAAACGCATACGCCCTTTTTGGCCAAGAGCATCATTGTCGACGTTCTGCCTCGTTTACTATGCTTTAAATGCAATTCCCGTCTACCCCCTGAAATCGTTTTCCTGCAATTCTGCCCCGCTTACAAGTTCTCTTCGCAGCCTTCCTTCAATATATTTTTGGACAATAGCTGTCTTTTATAACTCTGCAGGTTTGTGAGTTACAGTGCCATTGAGCTCCTTTCTTCAACTCGCTATCTTGTGAGCTGGCCGCAAACCCGCAGGAATGCTTCAGGCCCTAATCTGGTTCCAGCACGTCATGTTGAGCCTTAGGTTAATTCCTCTTCATGGTGGGAAATGAGCATTAAATTTGCCCGTGCAGACACCTACAGCTAGTCTCTCATTCGTTCTCCCTATTCCTGTTCATCTTGCGCAAAAATTGCAAACTGTGCCAAACAGGAGGTTAAAGCACTAACTCTCCACGTGGGGAGAGTGTTCGTAAAGGGTCTGGAATGGTGAACCCGAGTAAAAGGGGACGAAAACTGAGATGCATTTGAAAACGTTTGCCGGTCACACGGTGCACCATACTGTGGGTTTCCCATGCATGTTTTAGCAGAAGGAAGAATCCCTTAAACCTGGAGTGTTGGGACCCTTGGAATGGGTACCATGCTGTTTGACTTCAAAGTGTCTGCATTTGCTCAGTGAACCTCACCAATGCTATCAGCCCGAAGTGCCCAACCTTATGTCTCACTCAGCTCTGGGTGTAGATGTGGTAAATCCAGGTTGCATCACAAACCCTGAATGAATTATTTAAGAATTGCTCTCTATTTCACTGTCCTTGTGTTTTGCTTTTGTAATATATTTTGATAATGGGATTTATCGGATTTGCTCTGCTGCATTCATGCCGCTGTACACACGCTTCATTCTCTTACGGAGACATATGAATCCATGGGTTTGAAGATTCTTACTAGTCAGGTGTATTCCTAGGTGTTGAATATGGGGTGTTTAGTCCATTTCGTTGAGCAAGGGGTAGGTCTTGACTATTACATATTTGGCTTATGAAAAGGTATCTGTGCTAATTTCTATCTCTGTTTTGATGCGGCACCCCAACTCACCTTTCCCCTTAAGCAAGCATAAGTTGGTTTTCTAAATTTGAGGCCCTGTTCTGTTTTGTAATTCAGTTCATGTGTAGCCTAGTTTCTATTCCGTGTATTAGTGATATCTTATGATGTTTCATTTTCTGTGTGACTTATTTCACTTAGAATCATCTTACCTGAATCCACTCATTATGCCGCGACGGGCCTGATGACATAGATTTCATTGCTCAGTGATATTCCATTGTACGTACGTACCACAACTTCTTTATCCATTTTTCACATTCTGGGATATTTAACTTGTACCGTAGACGAGGTTCTTGTAAACAGAGCCGACCAAAACTTTGGGGTGGCTGTGTGTTTTTGATTTTAATTTTCCTAAGCTATAGGACCATAAGTGGAAGTGCCGTAGGCTCCGTTGCTTTGTTTTTTAGGTGTTCCAGGAAACACCATACACTTCTCCAGAGTGGCTGTTGGCAATTTACATCCCGCCCATCAGCATAACAAGGCTCCCGGTTCTCCATGCCCTGTGCTGCCTTTCTGGATTTTACACTTTTTTCAGATGGCCCTTTTGACCGGGGGGCAGTGAGACTTCATTGTAGTGCAGATTTCTTTAACATGCTTGCTTCGTTCGCCAAAAAGGGCGTATGCGTTTTTTCCTGAATATATTCAGAAAAAACGCATACGCCCTTTTTGGCCAAGAGCATCATTGTCTACGTTCTGCCTCTTTTCCTATGCTTTAAATGCAATTCCCGTCTACCCCCTGAAATCGTTTTCCTGCAATTCTGCCCCGCTTACAAGTTCTCTTCGCAGCCTTCCTTCAATATATTTTTGGACGATAGCTGTCATTTATAACTCTGCAGGTTTGTGAGTTACAGTGCCCCTGAGCTCCTTTCTTCAACTCGCTATCTTGTGAGCTGGCCGCAAACCCGCTGGATTGCTTCAGGCCCTAATCTGGTTCCGGCAGGGCATGCTGAGCCTTTGGTTAATTCCTCTTCCTGGTGGGGAATGAGTGTTAAATTTGCCCGTGCAGACACCTACAGCTAATCTCTCATTGGTTCTCCCTCTTCCTGTTCTTCTTGAGCAGAAATTGCAAACTGTGCCCAACAGGAGGTTAAAGGCACTGACTCTCCAAGTAGGGAGAGTGTTAGTAAAGGGTCTGGAATTGTGAACCCGAGTAAAAGGGGACGAAATCTGCAATGCATTTGAAAACGTTTCCCGGTCACACGCTGCACCATACTGTGGGTTTCCCATGCATGTATTAGCTGAAGGAAGAATCCCTTAAACCTGGAGAGTTGGGACCCATGGAATGCGTACCATGCAGTATGCCTTCAAAGGGTCTGCATTTGTTCATCGAACCGCACCAATGCTATCAGCCCGAAGTCCCCAACCTTATGTCTCACTCAGCTCTGGATGTAGATGTGGAAAATCCAGGTTGCATCACAATCCCTGAATGAATTATTTAAGAATTGCTCCCTATTTCACTGTCCTTGTGTTTTGTTTTTGTAATTCATTTTGATAATGGGATTTATCGGATTTTCTCTGCTGCATTCATGCCGCTGTACACACGCTTCATTCTCTTATGGAGACATATAAATCCATGGGTTTGAAGATTCTTTCTAGTCAGGTGTATTCCTAGGCGTTGAATATGGCGTGTTTTTTCCATTTCGTTGAGCAAGGGGTAGGTCTTGACTATTACATATTTGACGTATGGAATGGTATCTGTGCTAATTTCTATCTCTGCTTTTATGCAGCACCCCAACTCAACTTTCCCCTTAAGCAAACATAAGTTGGTTTTCTAAATTTGAGGCCCTGTTATGTTTTGTAATTCAGTTCATGTGTAGCCAAGATTACATTCGGTGTATTAGTGATATCTTATGATGTTTCATTTTCTGTGAGACTTACTTCACTTAGAATCATCGTACCTGAATCCACTCATTATGCCGCGACGGGCCTGATGACATAGATTTCATTGGAGAGTGATATTCCATTGTACGTACGTAGCACAACTTCTTTATCCATTTTTTGCTTTCTGGGATATTTAACTTGTGCCGTACACGAGGTTCTTATAAACAGAGCCGTCCGACACTTTGGGGTGGCTGTGTGTTTCTGATTTTAATTTCCCTAAGCTATAGGACCATAAGTGGAAGTGCCGTAGGCTCCGTTGCTTTGTTTTTTAGGTGTTCCAGGAAATACCATACACTTCTCCAGAGTGACTCTTGGCAATTTACATCCCGCCCATCAGCATAACAAGGCTCCCTGTTCTCCATGGCCTGTGTTGCCTTTCTGGATTTTACACTTTTTTCAGATGGCCCTTTTGACCGGGGGGCAGTGAGACTTCACTGCACTGCAGATTTCTTTAACATGCTTGCTTTGTTGGCCAAAAAGTGCGTATGCTTTTTTTCCTGAATATATTCAGGAAAAAACACATACGCACTTTTTGGCCAAGAGCATCATTGTCGACGTTCTGCCTCTTTTCCTATGCTTTAAATGCAATTCCCGTCTACCCCCTGAAATCGTTTTCCTGCAATTCTGCCCCGCTTTCATGTCCTCTTCGCAGCCTTCCTTCAATGTATTTTTGGACGATAGCTGTCATTTATAACTCTGCAGGTTTGTGAGTTACAGTGCCCCTGAGCTCCTTTCTTCAAATCGCTTTCTTGTGAGCTGGCCGCAAACTCGCAGGATTGCTTCAGGCCCTAATCTGGTTCCAGCACGGCATGTTGAGCCTTAGGTTAATTCCTCTTCCTGGTGGGAAATGTGCGTTAAATTTGCCCGTGCATACACCTACAGCTAGTCTCTCATTGGTTCTCCCTATTCCTGTTCATCTTGCGCAGAAATTGCAAACTGTGCCATACAGGAGGTTAAAGCACTGACTCTGCAAGTGGGGAGAGTGTTCATAAAGGGTCTGGAATGGTGAACCCGAGTAAAAGTGGACGAAAACTGAGATGCATTTGAAAACGTTTGCCGGTCACACGGTGCACCATACTGTGGGTTTCCCATGCATGTTTTAGCTGAAGGAAGGATCCTTTAAACCTGGACAGTTGGGACCCTTGGAATGGGTACCATGCAGTATGACTTCAAAGTGTCTGCATTTGCTCACTGAACCTCACCAATGCTATCAGCCCGAAGTGCCCAACCTTATGTCTCACTCAGCTCTGGGTGTAGATGTGGTAAATCCAGGTTGCATCACAAACCCTGAATGAATTATTTAAGAATTGCTCTCTATTTCACTGTCCTTGTGTTTTGTTTTTGTAATATATTTTGATAATGGGATTTATCGGATTTTCTCTGCTGCATTCATTGCGCTGTACACACGCTTCATTCTCTTACGGAGACATATGAATCCATGGGTTTGAAGATGATTACTAGTCAGGTGTATTCCTAGGCGTTGAATATGGGGTGTTTAGTCCATTTCGTTGAGCAAGGGGTAGGTCTTGACTATTACATATTTGGCTTATGAAAAGGTATCTGTGCTAATTTCTATCTCTGTTTTGATGCGGCACCCCAACTCAACTTTCCCCTTAAGCAAGCATAAGTTGGTTTTCTAAATTTGAGGCCCTGTTCTGTTTTGTAATTCAGTTCATGTGTAGCCTAGTTTCTATTCCGTGTATTAGTGATATCTTATGATGTTTCATTTTCTGTGTGACTTATTTCACTTAGAATCATGGTACCTGAATCCACTCATTATGCCGCGACGGGCCTGATGACATAGATTTCATTGCTCAGTGATATTCCATTGTACGTACGTACCACAACTTCTTTATCCATTTTTCACATTCTGGGATATTTAACTTGTACCGTAGACGAGGTTCTTGTAAACAGAGCCGACCGAAACTTTGGGGTGGCTGTGTGTTTTTGATTTTAATTTCCCTAAGCTATAGGACCATAAGTGGAAGTGCCGTAGGCTCCGTTGCTTTGTTTTTTAGGTGTTCCAGGAAACACCATACACTTCTCCAGAGTGGCTCTTGGCAATTTACATCCCACCCATCAGCATAACAAGGCTCCCTGTTCTCCATGTCCTGTGCTGCCTTTCTGGATTTTACACTTTTTTCAGATGGCCCTTTTGACCGGGGGGCAGTGAGACTTCATTGTAGTGCAGATTTCTTTAACATGCTTGCTTGGTTGGCCAAAAAGTGCGTATGCGTTTTTTCCTGAATATATTCAGGAAAAAACGCATACGCACTTTTTGGCCAAGAGCATCATTGTCGACGTTCTGCCTCTTTTCCTATGCTTTAAATGCAATTCCCGTCTACCCCCTGAAATCGTTTTCCTGCAATTCTGCCCCGCTTACAAGTTCTCTTCGCAGCCTTCCTTCAATATATTTTTGGACAATAGCTGTCTTTTATAACTCTGCAGGTTTGTGAGTTACAGTGCCATTGAGCTCCTTTCTTCAACTCGCTATCTTGTGAGCTGGCCGCAAACCCGCAGGAATGCTTCAGGCCCTAATCTGGTTCCAGCACGTCATGTTGAGCCTTAGGTTAATTCCTCTTCATGGTGGGAAATGAGCATTAAATTTGCCCGTGCAGACACCTACAGCTAGTCTCTCATTCGTTCTCCCTATTCCTGTTCATCTTGCGCAAAAATTGCAAACTGTGCCAAACAGGAGGTTAAAGCACTAACTCTCCACGTGGGGAGAGTGTTCGTAAAGGGTCTGGAATGGTGAACCCGAGTAAAAGGGGACGAAAACTGAGATGCATTTGAAAACGTTTGCCGGTCACACGGTGCACCATACTGTGGGTTTCCCATGCATGTTTTAGCAGAAGGAAGAATCCCTTAAACCTGGAGTGTTGGGACCCTTGGAATGGGTACCATGCTGTTTGACTTCAAAGTGTCTGCATTTGCTCAGTGAACCTCACCAATGCTATCAGCCCGAAGTGCCCAACCTTATGTCTCACTCAGCTCTGGGTGTAGATGTGGTAAATCCAGGTTGCATCACAAACCCTGAATGAATTATTTAAGAATTGCTCTCTATTTCACTGTCCTTGTGTTTTGCTTTTGTAATATATTTTGATAATGGGATTTATCGGATTTGCTCTGCTGCATTCATGCCGCTGTACACACGCTTCATTCTCTTACGGAGACATATGAATCCATGGGTTTGAAGATTCTTACTAGTCAGGTGTATTCCTAGGTGTTGAATATGGGGTGTTTAGTCCATTTCGTTGAGCAAGGGGTAGGTCTTGACTATTACATATTTGGCTTATGAAAAGGTATCTGTGCTAATTTCTATCTCTGTTTTGATGCGGCACCCCAACTCACCTTTCCCCTTAAGCAAGCATAAGTTGGTTTTCTAAATTTGAGGCCCTGTTCTGTTTTGTAATTCAGTTCATGTGTAGCCTAGTTTATATTCCGTGTATTAGTGATATCTTATGATGTTTCATTTTCTGTGTGACTTATTTCACTTAGAATCATGGTACCTGAATCCACTCATTATGCCGCGATGGGCCTGATGACATAGATTTCATTGCTCAGTGATATTCCATTGTACGTACGTACCACAACTTCTTTATCCATTTTTCACATTCTGGGATATTTAACTTGTACCGTAGACGAGGTTCTTGTAAACAGAGCCGACCAAAACTTTGGGGTGGCTGTGTGTTTTTGATTTTAATTTTCCTAAGCTATAGGACCATAAGTGGAAGTGCCGTAGGCTCCGTTGCTTTGTTTTTTAGGTGTTCCAGGAAACACCATACACTTCTCCAGAGTGGCTGTTGGCAATTTACATCCCGCCCATCAGCATAACAAGGCTCCCGGTTCTCCATGCCCTGTGCTGCCTTTCTGGATTTTACACTTTTTTCAGATGGCCCTTTTGACCGGGGGGCAGTGAGACTTCATTGTAGTGCAGATTTCTTTAACATGCTTGCTTCGTTCGCCAAAAAGGGCGTATGCGTTTTTTCCTGAATATATTCAGAAAAAACGCATACGCCCTTTTTGGCCAAGAGCATCATTGTCTATGTTCTGCCTCTTTTCCTATGCTTTAAATGCAATTCCCGTCTACCCCCTGAAATCGTTTTCCTGCAATTCTGCCCCGCTTACAAGTTCTCTTCGCAGCCTTCCTTCAATATATTTTTGGACGATAGCTGTCATTTATAACTCTGCAGGTTTGTGAGTTACAGTGCCCCTGAGCTCCTTTCTTCAACTCGCTATCTTGTGAGCTGGCCGCAAACCCGCTGGATTGCTTCAGGCCCTAATCTGGTTCCGGCAGGGCATGCTGAGCCTTTGGTTAATTCCTCTTCCTGGTGGGGAATGAGTGTTAAATTTGCCCGTGCAGACACCTACAGCTAATCTCTCATTGGTTCTCCCTCTTCCTGTTCTTCTTGAGCAGAAATTGCAAACTGTGCCCAACAGGAGGTTAAAGGTACTGACTCTCCAAGTAGGGAGAGTGTTAGTAAAGGGTCTGGAATTGTGAACCCGAGTAAAAGGGGACGAAATCTGCAATGCATTTGAAAACGTTTCCCGGTCACACGCTGCACCATACTGTGGGTTTCCCATGCATGTATTAGCTGAAGGAAGAATCCCTTAAACCTGGAGAGTTGGGACCCATGGAATGCGTACCATGCAGTATGCCTTCAAAGGGTCTGCATTTGTTCATCGAACCGCACCAATGCTATCAGCCCGAAGTCCCCAACCTTATGTCTCACTCAGCTCTGGATGTAGATGTGGAAAATCCAGGTTGCATCACAATCCCTGAATGAATTATTTAAGAATTGCTCCCTATTTCACTGTCCTTGTGTTTTGTTTTTGTAATTCATTTTGATAATGGGATTTATCGGATTTTCTCTGCTGCATTCATGCCGCTGTACACACGCTTCATTCTCTTATGGAGACATATAAATCCATGGGTTTGAAGATTCTTTCTAGTCAGGTGTATTCCTAGGCGTTGAATATGGCGTGTTTTTTCCATTTCGTTGAGCAAGGGGTAGGTCTTGACTATTACATATTTGACGTATGGAATGGTATCTGTGCTAATTTCTATCTCTCCTTTTATGCAGCACCCCAACTCAACTTTCCCCTTAAGCAAACATAAGTTGGTTTTCTAAATTTGAGTCCCTGTTATGTTTTGTAATTCAGTTCATGTGTAGCCAAGATTACATTCCGTGTATTAGTGATATCTTATGATGTTTCATTTTCTGTGAGACTTACTTCACTTAGAATCATCGTACCTGAATCCACTCATTATGCCGCGACGGGCCTGATGACATAGATTTCATTGGAGAGTGATATTCCATTGTACGTACGTAGCACAACTTCTTTATCCATTTTTTGCTTTCTGGGATATTTAACTTGTGCCGTACACGAGGTTCTTATAAACAGAGCCGTCCGACACTTTGGGGTGGCTGTGTGTTTCTGATTTTAATTTCCCTAAGCTATAGGACCATAAGTGGAAGTGCCGTAGGCTCCGTTGCTTTGTTTTTTAGGTGTTCCAGGAAATACCATACACTTCTCCAGAGTGACTCTTGGCAATTTACATCCCGCCCATCAGCATAACAAGGCTCCCTGTTCTCCATGGCCTGTGTTGCCTTTCTGGATTTTACACTTTTTTCAGATGGCCCTTTTGACCGGGGGGCAGTGAGACTTCACTGCACTGCAGATTTCTTTAACATGCTTGCTTTGTTGGCCAAAAAGTGCGTATGCTTTTTTTCCTGAATATATTCAGGAAAAAACACATACGCACTTTTTGGCCAAGAGCATCATTGTCGACGTTCTGCCTCTTTTCCTATGCTTTAAATGCAATTCCCGTCTACCCCCTGAAATCGTTTTCCTGCAATTCTGCCCCGCTTTCATGTCCTCTTCGCAGCCTTCCTTCAATGTATTTTTGGACGATAGCTGTCATTTATAACTCTGCAGGTTTGTGAGTTACAGTGCCCCTGAGCTCCTTTCTTCAAATCGCTTTCTTGTGAGCTGGCCGCAAACTCGCAGGATTGCTTCAGGCCCTAATCTGGTTCCGGCACGGCATGTTGAGCCTTAGGTTAATTCCTCTTCCTGGTGGGAAATGTGCGTTAAATTTGCCCGTGCATACACCTACAGCTAGTCTCTCATTGGTTCTCCCTATTCCTGTTCATCTTGCGCAGAAATTGCAAACTGTGCCATACAGGAGGTTAAAGCACTGACTCTGCAAGTGGGGAGAGTGTTCATAAAGGGTCTGGAATGGTGAACCCGAGTAAAAGTGGACGAAAACTGAGATGCATTTGAAAACGTTTGCCGGTCACACGGTGCACCATACTGTGGGTTTCCCATGCATGTTTTAGCTGAAGGAAGGATCCTTTAAACCTGGACAGTTGGGACCCTTGGAATGGGTACCATGCAGTATGACTTCAAAGTGTCTGCATTTGCTCACTGAACCTCACCAATGCTATCAGCCCGAAGTGCCCAACCTTATGTCTCACTCAGCTCTGGGTGTAGATGTGGTAAATCCAGGTTGCATCACAAACCCTGAATGAATTATTTAAGAATTGCTCTCTATTTCACTGTCCTTGTGTTTTGTTTTTGTAATATATTTTGATAATGGGATTTATCGGATTTTCTCTGCTGCATTCATTGCGCTGTACACACGCTTCATTCTCTTACGGAGACATATGAATCCATGGGTTTGAAGATGATTACTAGTCAGGTGTATTCCTAGGCGTTGAATATGGGGTGTTTAGTCCATTTCGTTGAGCAAGGGGTAGGTCTTGACTATTACATATTTGGCTTATGAAAAGGTATCTGTGCTAATTTCTATCTCTGTTTTGATGCGGCACCCCAACTCACCTTTCCCCTTAAGCAAGCATAAGTTGGTTTTCTAAATTTGAGGCCCTGTTCTGTTTTGTAATTCAGTTCATGTGTAGCCTAGTTTATATTCCGTGTATTAGTGATATCTTATGATGTTTCATTTTCTGTGTGACTTATTTCACTTAGAATCATGGTACCTGAATCCACTCATTATGCCGCGACGGGCCTGATGACATAGATTTCATTGCTCAGTGATATTCCATTGTACGTACGTACCACAACTTCTTTATCCATTTTTCACATTCTGGGATATTTAACTTGTACCGTAGACGAGGTTCTTGTAAACAGAGCCGACCGAAACTTTGGGGTGGCTGTGTGTTTTTGATTTTAATTTCCCTAAGCTATAGGACCATAAGTGGAAGTGCCGTAGGCTCCGTTGCTTTGTTTTTTAGGTGTTCCAGGAAACACCATACACTTCTCCAGAGTGGCTCTTGGCAATTTACATCCCACCCATCAGCATAACAAGGCTCCCTGTTCTCCATGTCCTGTGCTGCCTTTCTGGATTTTACACTTTTTTCAGATGGCCCTTTTGACCGGGGGGCAGTGAGACTTCATTGTAGTGCAGATTTCTTTAACATGCTTGCTTGGTTGGCCAAAAAGTGCGTATGCGTTTTTTCCTGAATATATTCAGGAAAAAACGCATACGCACTTTTTGGCCAAGAGCATCATTGTCGACGTTCTGCCTCTTTTCCTATGCTTTAAATGCAATTCCCGTCTACCCCCTGAAATCGTTTTCCTGCAATTCTGCCCCGCTTACAAGTTCTCTTCGCAGCCTTCCTTCAATATATTTTTGGACAATAGCTGTCTTTTATAACTCTGCAGGTTTGTGAGTTACAGTGCCATTGAGCTCCTTTCTTCAACTCGCTATCTTGTGAGCTGGCCGCAAACCCGCAGGAATGCTTCAGGCCCTAATCTGGTTCCAGCACGTCATGTTGAGCCTTAGGTTAATTCCTCTTCATGGTGGGAAATGAGCATTAAATTTGCCCGTGCAGACACCTACAGCTAGTCTCTCATTCGTTCTCCCTATTCCTGTTCATCTTGCGCAAAAATTGCAAACTGTGCCAAACAGGAGGTTAAAGCACTAACTCTCCACGTGGGGAGAGTGTTCGTAAAGGGTCTGGAATGGTGAACCCGAGTAAAAGGGGACGAAAACTGAGATGCATTTGAAAACGTTTGCCGGTCACACGGTGCACCATACTGTGGGTTTCCCATGCATGTTTTAGCAGAAGGAAGAATCCCTTAAACCTGGAGTGTTGGGACCCTTGGAATGGGTACCATGCTGTTTGACTTCAAAGTGTCTGCATTTGCTCAGTGAACCTCACCAATGCTATCAGCCCGAAGTGCCCAACCTTATGTCTCACTCAGCTCTGGGTGTAGATGTGGTAAATCCAGGTTGCATCACAAACCCTGAATGAATTATTTAAGAATTGCTCTCTATTTCACTGTCCTTGTGTTTTGCTTTTGTAATATATTTTGATAATGGGATTTATCGGATTTGCTCTGCTGCATTCATGCCGCTGTACACACGCTTCATTCTCTTACGGAGACATATGAATCCATGGGTTTGAAGATTCTTACTAGTCAGGTGTATTCCTAGGTGTTGAATATGGGGTGTTTAGTCCATTTCGTTGAGCAAGGGGTAGGTCTTGACTATTACATATTTGGCTTATGAAAAGGTATCTGTGCTAATTTCTATCTCTGTTTTGATGCGGCACCCCAACTCACCTTTCCCCTTAAGCAAGCATAAGTTGGTTTTCTAAATTTGAGGCCCTGTTCTGTTTTGTAATTCAGTTCATGTGTAGCCTAGTTTATATTCCGTGTATTAGTGATATCTTATGATGTTTCATTTTCTGTGTGACTTATTTCACTTAGAATCATGGTACCTGAATCCACTCATTATGCCGCGATGGGCCTGATGACATAGATTTCATTGCTCAGTGATATTCCATTGTACGTACGTACCACAACTTCTTTATCCATTTTTCACATTCTGGGATATTTAACTTGTACCGTAGACGAGGTTCTTGTAAACAGAGCCGACCAAAACTTTGGGGTGGCTGTGTGTTTTTGATTTTAATTTTCCTAAGCTATAGGACCATAAGTGGAAGTGCCGTAGGCTCCGTTGCTTTGTTTTTTAGGTGTTCCAGGAAACACCATACACTTCTCCAGAGTGGCTGTTGGCAATTTACATCCCGCCCATCAGCATAACAAGGCTCCCGGTTCTCCATGCCCTGTGCTGCCTTTCTGGATTTTACACTTTTTTCAGATGGCCCTTTTGACCGGGGGGCAGTGAGACTTCATTGTAGTGCAGATTTCTTTAACATGCTTGCTTCGTTCGCCAAAAAGGGCGTATGCGTTTTTTCCTGAATATATTCAGAAAAAACGCATACGCCCTTTTTGGCCAAGAGCATCATTGTCTACGTTCTGCCTCTTTTCCTATGCTTTAAATGCAATTCCCGTCTACCCCCTGAAATCGTTTTCCTGCAATTCTGCCCCGCTTACAAGTTCTCTTCGCAGCCTTCCTTCAATATATTTTTGGACGATAGCTGTCATTTATAACTCTGCAGGTTTGTGAGTTACAGTGCCCCTGAGCTCCTTTCTTCAACTCGCTATCTTGTGAGCTGGCCGCAAACCCGCTGGATTGCTTCAGGCCCTAATCTGGTTCCGGCAGGGCATGCTGAGCCTTTGGTTAATTCCTCTTCCTGGTGGGGAATGAGTGTTAAATTTGCCCGTGCAGACACCTACAGCTAATCTCTCATTGGTTCTCCCTCTTCCTGTTCTTCTTGAGCAGAAATTGCAAACTGTGCCCAACAGGAGGTTAAAGGTACTGACTCTCCAAGTAGGGAGAGTGTTAGTAAAGGGTCTGGAATTGTGAACCCGAGTAAAAGGGGACGAAATCTGCAATGCATTTGAAAACGTTTCCCGGTCACACGCTGCACCATACTGTGGGTTTCCCATGCATGTATTAGCTGAAGGAAGAATCCCTTAAACCTGGAGAGTTGGGACCCATGGAATGCGTACCATGCAGTATGCCTTCAAAGGGTCTGCATTTGTTCATCGAACCGCACCAATGCTATCAGCCCGAAGTCCCCAACCTTATGTCTCACTCAGCTCTGGATGTAGATGTGGAAAATCCAGGTTGCATCACAATCCCTGAATGAATTATTTAAGAATTGCTCCCTATTTCACTGTCCTTGTGTTTTGTTTTTGTAATTCATTTTGATAATGGGATTTATCGGATTTTCTCTGCTGCATTCATGCCGCTGTACACACGCTTCATTCTCTTATGGAGACATATAAATCCATGGGTTTGAAGATTCTTTCTAGTCAGGTGTATTCCTAGGCGTTGAATATGGCGTGTTTTTTCCATTTCGTTGAGCAAGGGGTAGGTCTTGACTATTACATATTTGACGTATGGAATGGTATCTGTGCTAATTTCTATCTCTCCTTTTATGCAGCACCCCAACTCAACTTTCCCCTTAAGCAAACATAAGTTGGTTTTCTAAATTTGAGTCCCTGTTATGTTTTGTAATTCAGTTCATGTGTAGCCAAGATTACATTCCGTGTATTAGTGATATCTTATGATGTTTCATTTTCTGTGAGACTTACTTCACTTAGAATCATCGTACCTGAATCCACTCATTATGCCGCGACGGGCCTGATGACATAGATTTCATTGGAGAGTGATATTCCATTGTACGTACGTAGCACAACTTCTTTATCCATTTTTTGCTTTCTGGGATATTTAACTTGTGCCGTACACGAGGTTCTTATAAACAGAGCCGTCCGACACTTTGGGGTGGCTGTGTGTTTCTGATTTTAATTTCCCTAAGCTATAGGACCATAAGTGGAAGTGCCGTAGGCTCCGTTGCTTTGTTTTTTAGGTGTTCCAGGAAATACCATACACTTCTCCAGAGTGACTCTTGGCAATTTACATCCCGCCCATCAGCATAACAAGGCTCCCTGTTCTCCATGGCCTGTGTTGCCTTTCTGGATTTTACACTTTTTTCAGATGGCCCTTTTGACCGGGGGGCAGTGAGACTTCACTGCACTGCAGATTTCTTTAACATGCTTGCTTTGTTGGCCAAAAAGTGCGTATGCGTTTTTTCCTGAATATATTCAGGAAAAAACACATACGCACTTTTTGGCCAAGAGCATCATTGTCGACGTTCTGCCTCTTTTCCTATGCTTTAAATGCAATTCCCGTCTACCCCCTGAAATCGTTTTCCTGCAATTCTGCCCCGCTTTCATGTCCTCTTCGCAGCCTTCCTTCAATGTATTTTTGGACGATAGCTGTCATTTATAACTCTGCAGGTTTGTGAGTTACAGTGCCCCTGAGCTCCTTTCTTCAAATCGCTTTCTTGTGAGCTGGCCGCAAACCCGCAGGATTGCTTCAGGCCCTAATCTGGTTCCGGCACGGCATGTTGAGCCTTAGGTTAATTCCTCTTCCTGGTGGGAAATGAGCGTTAAATTTGCCCGTGCATACACCTACAGCTAGTCTCTCATTGGTTCTCCCTATTCCTGTTCATCTTGCGCAGAAATTGCAAACTGTGCCATACAGGAGGTTAAAGCACTGACTCTCCAAGTGGGGAGAGTGTTCATAAAGGGTCTGGAATGGTGAACCCGAGTAAAAGTGGACGAAAACTGAGATGCATTTGAAAATGTTTGCCGGTCACACGGTGCACCATACTGTGGGTTTCCCATGCATGTTTTAGCTGAAGGAAGGATCCTTTAAACCTGGACAGTTGGGACCCTTGGAATGGGTACCATGCAGTATGACTTCAAAGTGTCTGCATTTGCTCACTGAACCTCACCAATGCTATCAGCCCGAAGTGCCCAACCTTATGTCTCACTCAGCTCTGGGTGTAGATGTGGTAAATCCAGGTTGCATCACAAACCCTGAATGAATTATTTAAGAATTGCTCTCTATTTCACTGTCCTTGTGTTTTGTTTTTGTAATATATTTTGATAATGGGATTTATCGGATTTTCTCTGCTGCATTCATGCCGCTGTACACACGCTTCATTCTCTTACGGAGACATATGAATCCATGGGTTTGATGATTCTTACTAGTCAGGTGTATTCCTAGGCGTTGAATATGGGGTGTTTAGTCCATTTCGTTGAGCAAGGGGTAGGTCTTGACTATTACATATTTGGCTTATGAAAAGGTATCTGTGCTAATTTCTATCTCTGTTTTGATGCGGCACCCCAACTCACCTTTCCCCTTAAGCAAGCATAAGTTGGTTTTCTAAATTTGAGGCCCTGTTCTGTTTTGTAATTCAGTTCATGTGTAGCCTAGTTTCTATTCCGTGTATTAGTGATATCTTATGATGTTTCATTTTCTGTGTGACTTATTTCACTTAGAATCATGGTACCTGAATCCACTCATTATGCCGCGACGGGCCTGATGACATAGATTTCATTGCTCAGTGATATTCCATTGTACGTACGTACCACAACTTCTTTATCCATTTTTCACATTCTGGGATATTTAACTTGTACCGTAGACGAGGTTCTTGTAAACAGAGCCGACCGAAACTTTGGGGTGGCTGTGTGTTTTTGATTTTAATTTCCCTAAGCTATAGGACCATAAGTGGAAGTGCCGTAGGCTCCGTTGCTTTGTTTTTTAGGTGTTCCAGGAAACACCATACACTTCTCCAGAGTGGCTCTTGGCAATTTACATCCCACCCATCAGCATAACAAGGCTCCCTGTTCTCCATGTCCTGTGCTGCCTTTCTGGATTTTACACTTTTTTCAGATGGCCCTTTTGACCGGGGGGCAGTGAGACTTCATTGTAGTGCAGATTTCTTTAACATGCTTGCTTGGTTGGCCAAAAAGTGCGTATGCGTTTTTTCCTGAATATATTCAGGAAAAAACGCATACGCCCTTTTTGGCCAAGAGCATCATTGTCGACGTTCTGCCTCTTTTCCTATGCTTTAAATGCAATTCCCGTCTACCCCCTGAAATCGTTTTCCTGCAATTCTGCCCCGCTTACAAGTTCTCTTCGCAGCCTTCCTTCAATATATTTTTGGACAATAGCTGTCTTTTATAACTCTGCAGGTTTGTGAGTTACAGTGCCATTGAGCTCCTTTCTTCAACTCGCTATCTTGTGAGCTGGCCGCAAACCCGCAGGAATGCTTCAGGCCCTAATCTGGTTCCAGCACGTCATGTTGAGCCTTAGGTTAATTCCTCTTCATGGTGGGAAATGAGCATTAAATTTGCCCGTGCAGACACCTACAGCTAGTCTCTCATTCGTTCTCCCTATTCCTGTTCATCTTGCGCAGAAATTGCAAACTGTGCCAAACAGGAGGTTAAAGCACTGACTCTCCACGTGGGGAGAGTGTTCGTAAAGGGTCTGGAATGGTGAACCCGAGTAAAAGGGGACGAAAACTGAGATGCATTTGAAAACGTTTGCCGGTCACACGGTGCACCATACTGTGGGTTTCCCATGCATGTTTTAGCAGAAGGAAGAATCCCTTAAACCTGGAGTGTTGGGACCCTTGGAATGGGTACCATGCTGTTTGACTTCAAAGTGTCTGCATTTGCTCAGCGAACCTCACCAATGCTATCAGCCTGAAGTGCCCAACCTTATGTCTCACTCAGCTCTGGGTGTAGATGTGGTAAATCCAGGTTGCATCACAAGCCCTGAATGAATTATTTAAGAATTGCTCTCTATTTCACTGTCCTTGTGTTTTGTTTTTGTAATTCATTTTGATAATGGGATTTATCGGATTTGCTCTGCTGCATTCATGCCGCTGTACACACGCTTCATTCTGTTCTGGAGACATATAAATCCATGGGTTTGAAGATTCTTACTAGTCAGGTGTATTCCTAGGCGTTGAATATAGGGTGTTTAGTCCATTTCGTTCAGCACGGGGTAGGTATTGACTATTATATATTTGACTTATGGAATGGTATCTGTGCTAATTTCTATCTCTGGTTTTATGCAGCACCCCAACTCACCTTTCCCCTTAAGCAAACATAAGTTGGTTTTCTAAAGTTGAGACCCTGTTCTGTTTTGTAATTCAGTTCATGTGTAGCCAAGATTACATTCCGTGTATTAGTGATATCTTATGATGTTTCATTTTCTGTGTGACTTATTTCACTTAGAATCATCGTACCTGAATCCACTCATTATGCCACAACGGGCCTGATGACATAGATTTCATTGGTGAGTGATATTCCATTGTACGTACGTACCACAACTTCTTTATCCATTTTTCGCTTTCTGGGATATTTAACTTGTACCATAGATGAGGTTCTTGTAAACAGAGCCGTCTGAAACTTTGGGGTGGCTGTGTGTTTTTGATTTTAATTTCACTAAGCTATAGGACCATAAGTGGAAGTTCCGTAGGCTCCGTTGCGTTGTTTTTTAGGTGTTTCAGGAAACAACATACACTTCTCAAGTGTGGCTCTTGGCAATTTACATCCCACCCATCGGCATAACAAGGCTCCCATTTCTCCATGGCCTGTGCTGCCTTTCTGGATTTTACACTTTTTTCCGATTGCTCTTTTGACCGGGGGGCAGTGAGACTTCACTGTAGTGCAGATTTCTTTAACATGCTTGCTTGGTTGGCCAAAAAGGGCATATGCATTTTTTCCTGAATATATTCAGGAAAAAACGCATACGCCCCTTTTGGCCAAGGGCATCATTGTCGACGTTCTGCCTCTTTTCCTATGCTTTAAATGCAATTCCAGGCTACCCCTGAAATCGTTTTCCTGCAATTCTGCCCCGCTTTCAAGTCCTCTTCACAGCCTTCCTTCAATATATTTTTGGACGAGAGCTGTCATTTATAACTCTGCATGTTTGTGAATTACAGTGCCCCTGAGCTCCTTTCTTCAAATAACTTTCTTGTGAGCTAGTCGCAAACCCGCGGGATTGCTTCAGGCCCTAATCTGTTTCCGGCACGGCATGCTGAGCCTTTGGTTAATTCCTCTTCCTGGTGGGAAATGAGCGTTAAATTTGCCCGTGCAGACAACTACAGCTAGTCTCTCATTGTTTCTCCCTATTCCTGTTCATCTTGCACAGAAATTGCAAAATGTGCCGAACAGGAGGTTAAAGGCACTGACTCTCCAAGTGGGGAGAGTGTTAGTAAACGGTCTGGAATGGTGAACCCGAGTAAAAGGGGACGAAACCTGAGATGCATTTGAAAACGTTTCCCAGTCACACGGTGCACCATATTGTGGGTTTCCCATGCATGTTTTAGCTGAAGGAAGAATCGCTTAAACCTGGAGAGTTGGGACCCTTGGAATGGGTCCCATGCAGTATGACTTCAAAGGGTCTGCATTTGCTCATCGAACCTCACCAATGCTATCAGCCCGAAGTGTCCAACCTTATGTCTCACTCAGCTCTGGGTGTAGATGAGGTAAATCCAGGTTGCATCACAAGCCCTGAATGAATTATTTAAGAATTGCTCTCTATTTCACTGTCATTGTGTTTTGTTTTTGTAATTCATTTTGATAAGGGGATTTATCGGATTTTCTCTGCTGCCTTCATGCAGCTGTACACACGCTTGATTCTCTTATGGAGACATATAAATCCATGGGTTTGAAGATTCTTACTAGCCAGGTGTATTCCTAGGCGTTGAATATAAGGTTGTTAGTCCATTTCGTTGAGCAAGGGGTAGGTCTTGACTATTACATATTTGACTTATGGAATGGTATCTGTGCGAATTTCTATCTCTGGTTTTATGCAGCACCCCAACTCAACTTTCCCCTTAAGCAAACATAAGTTGGTTTTCTAAATTTGAGAACATGTTCTGTTTTGTAATTCAGTTCATGTGTAGCCAAGATTACATTCCGTGTATTAGTGATATCTTATGATGTTTCATTTTCTTTGTGACTTATTTCACTTAGAATCATCGTACCTGAATCCACTCATTATGCCACGACGGGCCAGATGACATAGATTTCATTGGTGAGTGATATTCCATTGTACGTATGTACCTCAACTTCTTTATCCATTTTTCGCTTTCTGGGATATTTAAATTGTACCGTAGACGAGGTTCTTGTAAACAGAGCCGGCTGAAACTTTGGGGTGGCTGTGTGTTTTTGATTTTAATTTCCCTAAGCTATAGGACCATAAGTGGAAGTGCCATAGGCTCCGTTGCTTTGTTTTTTAGGTTTTCAGGAAACACCATACACTTCTCCAGATTGGCTCTTGGCAATTTACATCCCACCTATCAGCATAACAAGGCTCCCTGTTCTCCATGGCCTGTGCTGCCTTTCTGGATTTTACACTTTTTTCAGATGGCCCTTTTGACCGGGGGGCAGTGAGACTTCACTGTAGTGCAGATTTCTTTAACATGCTTGCTTGGTTGGCCAAAAAGGGCGTATGCGTGTTTTCCTGAATATATTCAGGAAAAGACGCATACGCCCTTTTTGGCCAAGTGCATCATTGTCGACGTTCTGCCTCTTTTCCTATGCTTTAAATGCAATTCCAGTCTACCCCCTGAAATCGTTTTCCTGAAATTCTGCCCCGCTTTCAAGTCCTCTTCCAAGACTTCAATACATTTTTGGACGATAGCTGTCATTCTTAACTCTGCAGGTTTGTGAATTACAGTGCCCCTGAGCTCCTTTCTTCAACTCGCTTACTTGTGAGCTGGCCACAACCCGCAGGATTGCTTCAGGCCCTAATCTGGTTCCGGCAGGGCATGCTGAGCTTTGGTGAATTCCTCTTCCTGGTGGGAAATGAGCGTTCCATTTGCCCGTGCAGACACCTACAGCTAGTCTCTCATTGGTTCTCCCTATTCCTGTTCATCTTGCGCAGAAATTGCAAACTGTGCCAAACAGGAGGTTAAAGGCACTGACTCTCCAAGTGGGGAGAGTGTTAGTAAAGCGTCTGGAACGGTGAACCAGAGTACCAGGGGACGAAACCTGAGATGCATTTGAAAACGTTTCCCAATCACACGGTGGACCATACTCTGGGTTTCCCATGCATGTTGTAGCTGAAGAAGAATCCCTTAAACCTGGAGAGTTGGGATTCATGGAATGGGTACCATGCAGTATGACTTCAAAGGGTCTGTGTTTGCTCACCGAAACTAACCAATGTTATCAGCCCGACGTGTCCAGCCTTATGTCTCACCCAGCTCTGGGTGTAGATGTGGTAAATCCAGGTTGCATCACAAGCCCTGAATGAATTATTTAAGAATTGCTCTCTATTTCACTGTCATTTTGTTTTGTTTTTGAAATATATTTTGATAATGGGATTTATCGGATTTTCACTGCGCGTTTAGGCCGCTGTACACACGCTTGATTTCCTTATGGCGACATATAAGTCCATGGGTCTTAAGATTCTTACTTGTCAGGTATATTTCCAGGCGTTGAATATGGGGTGTTGAGTCCATTTCGTTGAGCAAAGAGTAGGTCTTGTCTATTATATATTTGGCTTATGGAAAGTTATCTGTGCTAATTTCAATCTCTGGTTTTATGCAGCACCCCAACTCACCTTTCCCCATAAGCAAGCATATGTTGGTTTTCTAAATTTGAGACCCTGTTCTGTTTTGTAATTCAGTTCATGTGTAGCCAAGTTTACGTTCCGTGTATTAGTGATATCTTATGATGTTTCTTTTTCTGTGTGACTTATTTCTCGTAGAATCGTCGTACCTGAATCCACTCATTATGCCGCTACGGGCCTGATGACGTAGATCTCATAGCTGAGTGATATTCCATTGTACGTACGTACCACAACATATTTATCCATTTTTTGCTTTCTCAGATATTTAACTTGTACCGCAGACGAGGTTCTTGTAAACAGAGCCGTCCCAAAATTTGGGATGGCTGTGTGTTTTTGATTTTAATTTCCCTAAGATATAGGACCATAAGTGGAAGTGCCATAGGCTGTGTTGCTTTGTTTCCTAATTGTTTCAGGAAACACCATACACTTCTCCAGAGTGGCTGTTGGCAATTTTTATCCTGCCCATCAGCATAACAAGGCTCCCTCTTCTCCATGACCTGTCCTGCCTTTCTGGATTTTACACTTGTTTCAGATGGCCGTTTGATCCGGGGGGCAGTGAGACTTCATTGTAGTGAAGATTTCCTTTACACGCTTGCTTGGTTGGCCAAAAAGGGCATATGCGTTTTTTCCTGAATATATTCAGGAAAAAACGCATATGCCCTATTTGGCCAAGTGCATCATTGTCGACATTTTGCCTCTTTTCCTATGCTTTAAGTGCAATTCCAGTCTACCCCCTGAAATCGTTTTCCTGAAATTCTGCCCCGCTTTCAAGTCCTCTTCGAAGACTTACTTCAATACATTTTTGGACGATAGCTGTCATTCATAACTCTGCAGGTTTGTGAATTACAGTGCCCCTGAGCTCCTTTCTTCAACTCGCTTTCTTGTGAGCTGGCCGCGAAACCGCAGGATTGCTTCAGGCCCTAATCTGGTTCCGGCAGGGCACGCTGAGCCTTTGGTTAATTCCTCTTCCTGGTGGGAAATGAGCGTTCCATTTGCCCGTGCAGACACCTACAGCTAGTCTCTCATTGGTTCTCCCTATTCCTGTTCATCTTGCGCAGAAATTGCAAACTGTGCCAAACAGGAGGTTAAAGGCACTGACTCTCCAAGTGGGGATAGTGTTAGTAAAGCGTCTGGAGCGGTGAACCCGAGTACTAGGGGTCGAAAACTGAGATGCATTTGCAAACGTTTCCCAATCACACGGTGGACCATACTCTGGGTTTCCCATGCATGTTTTAGCTGAAGGAAGAATCCCTTAAACCTGGAGAGTTGGGACCCATGGAATGGCTACCATGCAGTATGACTTCAAAGGGTCTGCGTTTGCTCACCGAACCTCACCATTGCCATCAGCCCGAAGTGTCCAGCCTTATGTCTCAACCAGCTTTGGGTGTAGAGGTGGTAAATCCAGGTTGCATCACAAGCCCTGAATGAATTATGTAAGAATTGCTCTCTATTTCACTGTCATTGTGTTTTGTTTTTGAAATTTATTTTGATAATGGGATTTATCGGATTTTCACTGCTGCGTTTAGGCCGCTGTACACACGCTTGATTTCCTTATGGAGACATATAAATCCATGGGTCTTAAGATTCTTACTTGTCAGGTATATTCCCAGGCGTTGAATATGGGGTGTTGAGTCCATTTCGTTGAGCAAGGAGTAGGTCGTGTCTAGTATATATTTGGTTTATGGAACGGTATCTCTGCTAATTTCAATCTCTGGTTTTATGCAGCACCCCAACTCACCTTTCCCCATAAGCAAGCATAAGTTGGTTTTCTAAATTTGAGACCCTGTTCTGTTTTGTAATTCAGTTCATGTGTAGCCAAGTTTATGTTCCGTGTATTAGTGATATCTTATGATGTTTCTTTTTCTGTGTGACTTATTTCTCGTAGAATTGTCGTACCTGAATCCACTCATTATGCCTCTACGGGCCTGATGACGTAGATTTCATTGCTGAGTGATATTCCATTGTACGTACGTACCACAACTTCTTTATCCATTTTTTGCTTTCTCGGATATTTAACTTGAACCGTAGACGAGGTTCTTGTAAACAGAGCCGTCCCAAACTTTGGGGTGGCTGTGTGTTTTTGATTTTAATTTCCCTAAGCTATAGGACCCTAAGTGGAAGTGCCATAGGCTGTGTTGCTTTGTTTCCTACGTGTTTCAGGAAACACCATACACTTCTCCAGAGTGGCTGTTGGCAATTTACATCCCACCCATCAGCATAACAAGGCTCCCTGTTCTCCATGACCTGTCCTGCCTTTCTGGATTTTACACTTGTTTCAGATGGCCGTTTGGACCGGTGGGCAGTGAGACTTCATTGTAGTGCAGATTTCCTTTACACGCTTGCTTGGTTGGCCAAAAAGGGCGTATGCGTTTTTTCCTGAATATATTCAGGAAAAAACGCATACGCCCTTTTTGGCCAAGTGCATCATTGTCGACATTCTGCCTCTTTTCCTATGCTTTAAGTGCAATTCCAGTCTACCCCCTGAAATCGTTTTCCTGAAATTCTGCCCCGCTTTCAAGTCCTCTTCCAAGACTTACTTCAATACACTTTTGGACGATAGCTGTCATTCATAACTCTGCAGGTTTGTGAATTACAGTGCCCCTGAGCTCCTTTCTTCAACTCGCTGTCTTGTGAGCTGGCCGCAAAACCGCAGGATTGCTTCAGGCCCTAATCTGGTTCCGGCAGGGCATGCTGAGCCTTTGGTTAATTCCTCTTCCTGGTGGGAAATGAGCGTTCCATTTGCCCGTGCAGACACCTACAGCTAGTCTCTCATTGGTTCTCCCTATTCCTGTTCATCTTGCGCAGAAATTGCAAACTGTGCCAAACAGGAGGTTAAAGGCACTGACTCTCCAAGTGGGGAGAGTGTTAGTAAAGCGTCTGGAAGGGTGCACCCGAGTACCAGGGGACGAAACCTGAGATGCATTTGAAAACGTTTCCCAATCACACAGTGGACCATACTCTGGGTTTCCCATGCATGTTGTAGCTGAAGGAAGAATCCCTTAAACCTGGAGAGTTGGGACTCATGGAATGGGTACCATGCAGTATGACTTCAAAGGGTCTGTGTTTGCTCACCGAAACTAACCAATGTTATCAGCCCGAAGTGTCCAGCCTTATGTCTCACCCAGCTCTGGGTGTAGATGTGGTAAATCCAGGTTGCATCACAAGCCCTGAATGAATTATTTAAGAATTGCTCTCTATTTCACTGTCATTTTGTTTTGTTTTTGAAATATATTTTGATAATGGGATTTATCGGATTTTCACTGCTGCGTTTAGGCCGCTGTACACACGCTTGATTTCCTTATGGCGATATATAAGTCCATGGGTCTTAAGATTCTTACTTGTCAGGTATATTTCCAGGCGTTGAATATGGGGTGTTGAGTCCATTTGGTTGAGCAAAGAGTAGGTCTTGTCTATTATATATTGGGCTTATGGAAAGGTATCTGTGCTAATTTCAATTTCTGGTTTTATGCAGCACCGCAACTCACCTTTCCCCATAAGCAAGCATAAGTTGGTTTTTTAAATTTGAGACCCTGTTCTGTTTTGGAATTCAGTTCATGTGTAGCCAAGTTTACGTTCCGTGTATTAGTGATATCTTATGAAGTTTCGTTTTCTGTGTGACTTATTTCTCGTAGAATAGTCGTACCTGAATCCACTCATTATGCCGCTACGGGCCTGATGACGTATATCTCATTGCTGAGTGATATTCCATTGTACGTACGTACCACAACATATTTATCCATTTTTTGCTTTCTCAGATATTTAACTTGTACCGCAGACGAGGTTCTTGTAAACAGAGCCGTCCCAAAATTTGGGGTGGCTGTGTGTTTTTGATTTTAATTTCCCTAAGCTATAGGACCCTAAGTGGAAGTGCCATAGGCTGTGTTGCTTTGTTTCCTACGTGTTTCAGGAAACACCATACACTTCTCCAGAGTGGCTGTTGGCAATTTACATCCCGCCCATCAGCATAACAAGGCTCCCTGTTCTCCATGACCTGTCCTGCCTTTCTGGATTTTACACATTTTTCAGATGGCCCTTTTGACCGGGGGGCAGTGAGACTTCATTGTAGTGCAGATTTCCTTTACACGCTTGCTTGGTTGGCCAAAAAGTGCGTATGCGTTTTTTCCTGAATATATTCAGGAAAAAACGCATACGCCCTTTTTGGCCAAGTGCATCATTGTGGACATTCTGCCTCTTTTCCTATGCTTTAAGTGCAATTCCAGTCTACCCCCTGAAATCGTTTTCCTGAAATTCTGCCCCGCTTTCAAGTCCTCTTCCAAGACTTCAATACATTTTTGGACGATAGCTGTCATTCTTAACTCTGCAGGTTTGTGAATTACAGTGCCCCTGAGCTCCTTTCTTCAACTCGCTTACTTGTGAGCTGGCCGAAACCCGCAGGATTGCTTCAGGCCCTAATCTGGTTCCGGCAGGGCATGCTGAGCTTTGGTGAATTCCTCTTCCTGGTGGGAAATGAGCGTTCCATTTGCCCGTGCAGACACCTACAGCTAGTCTCTCATTGGTTCTCCCTATTCCTGTTCATCTTGCGCAGAAATTGCAAACTGTGCCAAACAGGAGGTTAAAGGCACTGACTCTCCAACTGGGGAGAGTGTTAGTAAAGCGTCTGGAACGGTGAACCCGAGTACCAGGGGACGAAACCTGAGATGCATTTGAAAACGTTTCCCAATCACACGGTGGACCATACTCTGGGTTTCCCATGCATGTTGTAGCTAAAGGAAGAATCCCTTAAACCTGGAGAGTTGGGACTCATGGAATGGGTACCATGCAGTATGACTTTAAAGGGTCTGCGTTTGCTCAATGAACCTCACAAATGCTATCAGCCCGAAGTGTCCAGCCTTATGTCTCACCCAGCTCTGGGTGTAGATGTGGTAAATCCAGGTTTCATCACAAACCCTGAATGAATTATTTAAGAATTGCTCTCTATTTCACTGTCATTTTGTTGTGTTTGTGAAATATATTTTGATAATGGGATTTATCGGATTTTCACTGCTGCGTTTAGGCTGCTGTACACATGCTTGATTTCCTTATGGAGCCATATAAATCCATGGGTCTTAAGATTCTTACTTGTCAGGTATATTCCCAGACGTTGAATATGGGGTGTTGAGTCCATTTCGTTGAGCAAGGAGTAGGTCGTGTCTAGTATATATTTGGCTTATGGAATGGTATCTCTGCTAATTTCAATCTCTGGTTTTATGCAGCACCCCAACTCACCTTTCCCCATAAGCAAGCATAAGTTGGTTTTCTAAATTTGAGACCCTGTTCTGTTTTGTAATTCAGTTCATGTGTAGCCAAGTTTACGTTCCGTGTATTAGTGATATCTTATGATGTTTCTTTTTCTGTGTGACTTATTTCTCGTAGAATCGTCGTACCTGAATCCACTCATTATGCCTCTACGGGCCTGATGACGTAGATTTCATTGCTGAGTGATATTCCATTGTACGTACGTACCACAACTTCTTTATCCATTTTTTGCTTTCTCGGATATTTAACTTGTACCGTAGACGAGGTTCTTGTAAACAGAGCCGTCCCAAACTTTGGGGTGGCTGTGTGTTTTTGATTTTAATTTCCCTAAGCTATAGGACCCTAAGTGGAAGTGCCATAGGCTGTGTTGCTTTGTTTCCTACGTGTTTCAGGAAACACCATACACTTCTCCAGAGTGGCTGTTGGCAATTTACATCCCGCCCATCAGCATAACAAGGCTCCCTGTTCTCCATGACCTGTCCTGCCTTTCTGGATTTTACACTTGTTTCAGATGGCCGTTTGGACCGGTGGGCAGTGAGACTTCATTGTAGTGCAGATTTCCTTTACACGCTTGCTTGGTTGGCCAAAAAGTGCGTATGCGTTTTTTCCTGAATATATTCAGGAAAAAACGCATACGCCCTTTTTGGCCAAGTGCATCATTGTGGACATTCTGCCTCTTTTCCTATGCTTTAAGTGCAATTTCAGTCTAGCCCCTGAAATCGTTTTCCTGAAATTCTGCCCCGCTTTCAAGTCCTCTTCGAAGACTTACTTCAATACACTTTTGGACGATAGCTGTCATTCATAACTCTGCAGGTTTGTGAATTACAGTGCCCCTGAGCTCCTTTCTTCAACTCGCTGTCTTGTGAGCTGGCCGCAAAACCACAGGATTGCTTCAGGCCCTAATCTGGTTCCGGCAGGGCACGCTGAGCCTTTGGTTAATTCCTCTTCCTGGTGGGAAATGAGCGTTCCATTTGCCCGTGCAGACACCTACAGCTAGTCTCTCATTGGTTCTCCCTATTCCTGTTCATCTTGCGCAGAAATTGCAAACTGTGCCAAACAGGAGGTTAAAGGCACTGACTCTCCAAGTGGGGAGAGTGTTAGTAAAGCGTCTGGAACGGTGAACCCGAGTACCAGGGGACGAAACCTGAGATGCATTTGAAAACGTTTCCCAATCACACGGTGGACCATACTCTGGGTTTCCCATGCATGTTGTAGCTGAAGGAAGAATCCCTTAAACCTGGAGAGTTGGGACTCATGGAATGGGTACCATGCAGTATGACTTCAAAGGGTCTGCATTTGCTCACCGAAACTAACCAATGTTATCAGCCCGAAGTGTCCAGCCTTATGTCTCACCCAGCTCTGGGTGTAGATGTGGTAAATCCAGGTTGCATCACAAGCCCTGAATGAATTATTTAAGAATTGCTCTCTATTTCACTGTCATTTTGTTTTGTTTTTGAAATATATTTTGATAATGGGATTTATCGGATTTTCACTGCTGCGTTTAGGCCGCTGTACACACGCTTGATTTCTTTATGGCGACATATAAGTCCATGGGTCTTAAGATTCTTACTCGTCAGGTATATTTCCAGGCGTTGAATATGGGGTGTTGAGTCCATTTCGTTGAGCAAGGAGTAGGTCTTGTCTATTATATATTTGGCTTATGGAAAGGTATCTGTGCTAATTTGAATCTCTGGTTTGATGCAGCACCCCAACTCACCTTTCCCCATAAGCAAGCATAAGTTGGTTTTCTAAATTTGAGACCCTGTTCTGTTTTGTAATTCAGTTCATGTGTAGCCAAGTTTACGTTCCGTGTATTAGTGATATCTTATGATGTTTCTTTTTCTGTGTGACTTACTTCTCGTAGAATCGTCGTACCTAAATCCACTCATTATGCCGCTACGGGCCTGATGACGTAGATCTCATTGCTGAGTGATGTTCCATTGTACGTACGTACCACAACTTCTTTATCCATTTTTTGCTTTCTCGGATATTTAACTTTTACCGTAGACGAGGTTCTTGTAAACAGAGCCGTCCCAAACTTTGGGGTGGCTGTGTGTTTTTGATTTTAATTTCCCTAAGCTATAGGACTATAAGTAGAAGTTCCATAGGCTGTGTTGCTTTGTTTCCTACGTGTTAAAGGAAACACCATACACTTCTCCAAAGTGGCTGTTGGCAATTTACATCCCGCCCATCAGCATAACAAGGCTCCCTGGTCTCCATGACCTGTCCTGCCTTTCTGGATTTTACACTTTTTTCAGATGGCCCTTTTGACCGGGGGGCAGTGAGACTTCAATGTAGTGCAGATTTCCTTTACACGCTTGCTTGGGAGGCCAAAAAGGGCATATGCGTTTTTTCCTGAATATATTCAGGAAAAAACGCATATGCCCTTTTTGGCCAAGTGCATCATTGTCGACATTCTGCCTCTTTTCCTATGCTTTAAGTGCAATTCCAGTCTACCCCCTGAAATCGTTTTCCTGAAATTCTGCCCCGCTTTCAAGTCCTCTTCGAAGACTTACTTCAATTCATTTTTGGATGACAGCTGTCATTCATAACTTTGTAGGTTTGTGAATTACAGTGCCCCTGAGCTCCTTTCTTCAACTCGCTTTCTTATGAGCTGGCTTCAAAACCGCAGGATTGCTTCAGGCCATAATCTGGTTCTGGCCTGGCATGCTGAGCCTTTGGTTAATTCCTATTCCTGGTGGGAAATGAGCATTCCATTTGCCAGTGCAGACACCTACAGCTAGTCTCTCATTGGTTCTCCCTATTCCTGTTCAACTTGCGCAGAAATTGCAAATTGTGACAAACAGGAGGTTAAAGGCACTGACTCTCCAGGTGGGGAGAGTGTTAGTAAAGCGTCTGGAACGGTGAACCCGAGTACCAGGGGACGAAACCTGAGATGCATTTGAAAACGTTTCCCAATCACACGGTGGACCATACTCTGGGTTTCCCATGCATGTTTTAGCTGAAGGAAGAATCCCTTAAACCTGGAGAGTTGGGACCCATGGAATGGGTACCATGCAGTATGACTTCAAACGGTCTGCGTTTGCTCACCGAACCTCACCAATGCTATCAGTCCGAAGTGTCCAGCCTTATGTCTCACCCATCTCTGGGTGTAGATGTGGTAAATCCAGGTTGCATCACAAGCCCTGAATGAATTATTTAAGAATTGCTCTCTATTTCACTGTCATTGTGTTTTGTTTGTGAAATTTATTTTGATAATGGGATTTATCGGATTTTCACTGCTGCGTTTAGGCCGCTGTACACACGCTTGATTTCCTTATGGAGCCATATAAATCCATGGGTCTTAATATTCTTACTTGTCAGGTATATTCCCAGGCGTTGAATATGTGGTGTTGAGTCCATTTCTTTGAGCAACTGTAGGTCTTGTCTATTATATATTTGGCTTATGGAACGGTATCTGTGCTAATTTCAATCTCTGGTTTGATGCAGCATCCCAACTCACCTTTCCCCATAAGCAAGCATAAGTTGGTATTCTAAATCTGAGACCCCGCTCTGTTTTGTAATTCAGTTCATTTGTAGCCTCGTTTTTATTCCATGTATTAGTAGTATCATATGTCTTTTTCTTTTTGAATTATGTGACTTCGAATGATCATACGTAACTACTCTGGGGTTGTTACAACTGGCCATATTTCATTGATTTTCAGGCTGAGTAATATTCCACTCTACATAAGTGCCACATCTCTATCCATTTTTTCCCTCCACAGACATATAAATTATATCCTTGTCGAGGATCTTTTAAACAGAGAGGCGGTAAATATTGGGGTGCCTGTGTCCTCTCCATTTTTGTTTTTCCCAAGATATACGTCCATGAGTGCAAGTGCCCTGTGCTCTGTAGCTCATTTTTTAGATGCTTTAGTAAACACAATACACTTATCCAGAGTGACCGTTGGCAATATACATTTCCACTATAAGCCTCACAGGGCTCCCTTTTCTCCTTGCCCTGTCCTGCATTTCTGGTGTTTACACTTTACGAGGAAGGCTCTTCTGACTGATGCGAAGTGATATCTTTTGTAGTATTGATTTCCAGTGCCCACCTGTTTGGTTGGCTAAAAAAGTGTATGCCCTTTTCTTGAATATATACAGAAAAAGATGCATACACCCTTTTTGGCCAACTGCAATGTTGGCAATGTTCAGCCCCTTTTCTTGTGCTTAATGGCGAGTCCTTTCTACCTCTTCCAATCCCTTTCCTGCCATTCTCCGTTGCTTACAAGTCCTTTTCTCTGACTTTCCTCAAGACATTTTTCAGTGATAGATATTTTCAACTCTGCAGTTTCGTGAATTTTAGTGTCCCTGAGTTCCATTTTTCAACTTGTGTTTATGGGAACTGGCCACAAAGCAGCGGGATTTCCTCAAGCCCTATTCTGTTTCCATGGGCAACCCTAGCCTTTGGTCAATTCGTCTTCCTGATTGGAAATTAGAGTGACATGTGCCTGTCCGAACACCTAGGACTTGTCTCTCATTGTTCCTCCTCCTTCTGCTTCGTCCTCTGGACAAATTCCAAACAGGATGTTGACAGTGCTGACATCTCCAAGTGGGGAGACTGTTCGTAAAGACGCTGGAGGGGTGAACCCGAGCACCAGGAGATGAGGAGATGAGATGCCTTTTCCAAACTCTTCCCGATCAGACGGTATACCATCCTCTGGGTGTGACAGGCATGTTTTAGCTGTAGGAAGTGTCCCATTCATGTGAGGAGAACACCAGGGCTTTTTCAAAATCAGTGTCTCTCCACAACCCAAACTGGGGAATTTTTTAAGCTACGGCTACACATAGGTTCATTAAGGGCCTTGGGAAGTAGGCAGAGTCCAAACTTTAGATGATTGAAGTCTTCAGGGTCAGAAGCACTCACCACTGGCTTCCCTTAGGTTCCATTTTAACTGTCATTAATAGATGATGTCAATAAAAACATCTATTCGTTTTCAGATTATTTCCCCTTATAGGTTATTGCAAAATATTGAGTGTAGTTCCCTGTGCTATACAGTAGTTCCTTGTTGATGATCGATTTTATACATAGCAGTGTGTATGTGTTAATCCCAAACTGTTAATTTATCCCTCCTCCCACCTTTCCCATTTGGTCTTAATAAATTATAAGATTTTATACTTCTCAGAAATGGGGGAGCTGAAAGAGAGGTATCATTTTCAATGGAAAAGCATTTAAAACAAGATTGAAGCTTTAACCAAGATTATTAGATGTACATCCTTGGAAAGAAATCACTTCGTTTCTCTAGTATTGACCTGACAAATAAGACCTTTTCACTGAACTTGCTTATAATAAAGTGATGGAAATATCAAATGGAAGTGTTAGAAACATCTTATTTTGCCCGAGCCTTATACACTGTTCTATGTTAATTACAGTTTGGCTCACACATCTGTTCATTGAAGTTACAATGTTCTCAATTTCTGTTACTGATCCTCCAGAGTGGACCCCAACAAGTGTCCCCCTGCCCAGTGTCATTGGAGCCAACAGATTGAGACTGAGTTTGGTTCAGAAGCAAAGGAAACTTTATATTTTGATCAGAGAATGGAGAGGTGAGAGCATGTGCTACCCCGTGGGCTGTGGGCTGGGCTGCTGTGTAGAGATCCTGTCAGAGTCAGTGGGAGGGAGGGGGCGGATCTCTCGAGTGCCCAGTTGGCTGCAGCTCAGGCTCTATATCGCGGAGTCTGCACTGTGCCCCAGGAGCTGAGGTGTCGACCCAGCCATTCTGCACTAGGAAATCTGGTCTGAAGTGCTGGCTGTTGAACCTCTGTATGTGGGACCCTAAGAGCACGTGAAATTAGACAAAGCACAAAGGATAAAAAAGGTTAGACTTTATTTTATTGCCCAGATTCTATTTTTATCTCCCAGGGATTTTTAAGGGGCTTTGCCTGGGACAAACCCCTCTTCTGCATTTTGTCCCCTTCCTCATTCTTAGAGTGCTGAGGGTGCAGACCCTTCATCTGTAACTGCTGAGTGCTGAGTTAGGAGCCCTCATACCCGTGGGCGAGGGTCAGAACTTCTCCCCAGCAGCCTCCAGGTGACGTTGATTGTCCCCAGGCCTCCTGCCTCCCTGCTCGTCCGCCTGAGCACAAGTATTGGTAGTGTTATAGATTCTAATGACCTTTAAGGGTCCAGGAAGGAGATGTGCAGTGACGCTGTGAGGTCCAGTTTCACCCCGCCCCACATTTGTTCGGCCACCTTAGGCTGACCGTTTCTGCCAGCCTAGATGCTCTGACCAGTAGTCTGCGCTTTCTTCAATTAGGCCCCTGAATTAACGTAAAAACAGCACCAGGTGTCAGGACCCTGCCTGCTCAACTCCCAGACAGTCCAGGGTCAGTGGTGATGAAGGACCATGATGGCCACTGAGTCAACAGCCTTTTGAAGTAAACAGGAGTCCAGCCGGTCTTATTGGCCACCATCATCACAGTGTCTGTAGGCTCTTCTATGGTGACAGCGTGATATACGGTTCCCCCGCCAAGATTATTACCTCCCCTCTGGGTGCAGTAAGTCCTGCAAGCAGTAGTCTACTCTTTTGGGACACACTCTTGTTGTTTTATGAGAGAAACTCCAGGTCAAGTGATGGTCACACGAGTCGTCATGGTGCCCCTTTGCCCCAGTTATCTCTCTGGAGGTTGGAGTTGGAGGGCCTCCTCACTCAAGGTCAGTGTGCCCACGGAGCAAACCCTGCAACTTTAGGGCATGGTTGGGGGTTAGGATCACCACGTGGGGTCCTTTTCCCTTAGGAGGCAGGTGGCCTTTTGGGCTGCTGATTTCCAGGTTTTCAGATACCGCCAGTATCTTGGGCAGATGTGGCGGTGGGCCAAGCCCCTTGGTGACCGTAGTTTATCCTACCTGGATGGCATTCTTGCATTGTTCCATTTCAAGTGGTCCCAGGTTTTGCACTAATACTCCAATGGCGATTCACCATTCACCAGGAATGTAAAGGTCAAAGGGTTTAGCTAAATTAGGGAGTTCCAGGGCAAGGGTCTGAATTGACTGCTCTTTCCATTCTTGAAAGGCCACTTCTGGATTCTATTCAAAAGGATCATCATCTTTTCCTTTCAGTATTTCATATAGAGGCCCAGCTAGTAGACTGTAGTTAGGGATCCAGAAGCAGCAAACCCTGGCCTCCCCAGGAACCCCTAAGCTGTCTTCTAGTTTTAGAAATGGGTAAGGCTGTAAATTGTTTCTTCCCTTTCCTGGGATGGGCTTCTCCGACCTTCTGTGAGAATGAAGCCCAGGCAGGTCACCGTAGTCTGTGATATTTGAGCTTTTTCTTGGACAACTTGTATCCTTTATTGGCTTGGTAGTTCAGAGGTCTCCTTAGTAGGGCTGGCGATCAGAATGTCGTCTGCATATTGAAGGAGTGTTTCCTTTTCCAGAGGTAGAACTTTTAGGTCTTTAGCTGAGCTTTCCCCAAAGATGGTGTGGGAATTTTTGAACCCTTGGGGCAACACGGCCCGGAAGTATTGTTTTAGTTGTATGTTGAGTCCTGCCACTCACAAGCCAAAATTTCTTGTGACTCTGGGACTAATAGAATACAAAAGAAGGCATCATTGAAGACTAATACAGAATACCATGTCCTGGTGGTTGGTAGAATGACCAGCAGGGTGTAGGATTTAGGAACTACTGGAGGTATATCCTCGGTGGCTTCACTGACTGTCCTGACATCCTTTACCAGGACTCCAGCAGCCCATGGGGCTCTCGAGGTCAGGCCAATCCCAGGATATGGAGCTCACCTGGGCAGGTACCTCACCCCCACCACAGCCCACGGGGCTCTCGTGTTCAGGCCCCTCCCAGGATATGGGGTTCCCTGGGCAGGTTCCCCTGCAGCCCATGGGGCTCTCGTGGTCAGACCCCTCCCCGGATACAGAGCTACCCTTGCAGGTACTGTGGCAGGGCTGGGCACACAGGAACCATGCACATCACCCTCATTGCAGAGCACTCCCAGCTCACCTGTCACTCAGATCTGACACAGAGCACCTCAGAGCAGGACTTGAACTAAGAAACGGCAGCTCCGACAGGTCTGTGACCCTGGGCATCACTCTGTGTGGCCTCCCTCCACCTGGTCTTCCAGAGACTTCCACTGCACCCGGGGCACCAGGCCTCTGTCTCCACCCAACACCCACCCCTCCTCTCCCTGACTCCTGGGTTCCTCTCATTAGGAGAGGGTTTTCTTGAAGTTGTCTCCCACTCATGGGCCAGATAATATAATTAGAAAACAAGCCAGAGCTGCAGCCCCTTGTCTATCCTGACTCTCAGGAGCCCACACCTGTTCCTTGGACCTGGCCGATTCAGCAAGTTCCAGTTTCTGCAACTGTGAGCCCCTGAGGGGTGATTATTGGCTGGCCTGGGAAGCCTGACCGTGCCGGCCAGCCCTCCCCAGGTGTGCCTGGGTTGAGATCAATATAAACACCGCTCCAGGCAGCAAGAGCCCCTGCAGCTGTGCCTGACGCCATTTTCTCTGCCCTGTCAGCAGTCTCGGGGCTGGACTGGTGGGAGGGAGTGAGAGGCCATGGCTTTGTTGGTGGCCCAGTGTGAGTGGGGCTCTGCTGGACTTTCTGCAGCAGTTGCCAAGATGCCACCTGCTAAAGAAGAGGATGTGTCACCCATACCTGCCGCTGGAATTTCTCCCTGGGCAGAGGTGAGTGAGGAAGAAAGCAGTGGGGGCCGGGACAGCAGGGGTATCTCAGGCAGGGAAAGGGAAAGCTTCCAGAAGAGCACCCAGGGCCAGGACCATCCTGGCTGGCCTGCAGGTACCAAGTCGGCTGGCATGCTGGTGCTCATGTGGCTCCATGGCCCTTCCTCTAGGCTTTCAAGTCCTTGTACATATTCAGGTGTTTTACCTGGGAAGGGTGGGAACATTTCAGCAGCAGCTGGCCTGGGGCTCAGCCCACGTTTACTCACAGATGCCTCGGCACGGTCCCCCAGCTTTGCAATGAGGACGCTTGTTGTGTGGGGCCTGCTGGCTGAATGGGAGATGATTCCCCACCACTGACCAACTTCAGAATTGTTTACAACTGGAGCAAGTGCCCTGATACGGTTTTCCTCTGTGTAACTGGTGGGTTCTGTTTTTTTTTCTTTCTTTCGTTTTTGCTTCAAGGTAGATTTTATTCCTCTTTTTTGTATTTACAGATATAAGCATGGAAATAATTTATTCATATAAATACATGTATGTGAAGGGAAGAATATTTTGTCTGTTTTACTTTTGGTAATTTTGAATTTTATTTTATTTTTTTATACAGCAGGTTCTTTTTGGTTATCGATTTTATACATATAAATGTATACATGCCAATCCCAATCTCTCAACTCCTCCCACCACCACCCCCCAACAGCTTTCCCCCCTTGGTGTCCATACGTTTGTTGTCTACATCTGTTGCTCTATTTCTGCCTTGCAAAACGGTTCATCTGTACATTTTTTCTAGGTTCCACATATATGCATTAATATACAAGATTTGTTTTTCTATTTCTGACTTACTTCACTCTGTATGACAGTCTCTAGATCCATCAACGTCTCTACAAATGACCCAATTTCATTCCTTTTTATGGCTTAGTGATATTCCATTTTATATATGTACCACATCTTTATGCATTCGTCTGTCTGTGGGCATTTAGGTTGCTTCCATTACCTGGATATTGTAAATAGTGATGCAATGAACATTGCGGTGAATGTCTCTTTTTGATTTATGGTTTTGTCTGGGTATATGCCCAGTAGTGGCATTGCTGTATCATATGGTAATTCTATTCTTAGTTTTATAAGAAACTCCATAATGTTCTCCACAGTGACTGTATCAATTTACATTCCCAACAATAGTGGAAGAGGGTTCCTTATCTCCACACCCTTTCCAGCATCTGTTGTTTGTAGATTTTCTGATGATGCCCATTCTAACAGGTGTGAGGTGATACACCATGGATGAGTCTATTTCGTTGAGCAAAGAGTAGGTCTTGTCTATTACATATTTGGCTTATGGAACGGCATGTGTGCTAATTACAATCTCTGGTTTTATACAGCACCCCAGCTCAACTTTCCCCTTAAGCAAGCATAAGTTTTTATCTAAATGTGAGACTCTGTTCGGTTTTGTAATTCAGTTTATGTGTAGCCAAGTTTACACTCTCTCTATTAGTGATATCTTATGATAATTATCTTACTCTGTGTGACATATTTCTCTATTTCTCTTAGAATCATCATACTTAAATCCACTCAATTTGCTGCTACAGGCCTGATGACATTGATTTCATTGCTGAGTGATATTCCGTTGTACGTAAGTAGCACAACTCCTTTATCCATTTTTTTCTTTCTGGGATATTTAATTTGTACTGGATTCGAGGTTCTTGTAAACACAGCAGACCTAAATTTTGTGTTGGCTGTGTCTTGTTGATTTTAATTTTCCTAAGCTATAGGGCCAAAAGTGGAAGTGCCCTAGGGTCTGTAGCTTTGTTTTTCAGATGTTTCAGGATACACCATAAACATCTCCAGAGTGTCTGTTGGCAACTTACATCCCGCCCATCAGCATAACAAGGCTCCCTGTTCTCCATGGCCTGTCCTGTGTATCTGGTTTTTACACTTTTTTCAGATGGCCCTTTTGACGAATGGGAAATGAGACTTCATTGTAGTGCGGATTTCCATTGCTCGAGTGCTTGGTTGGCCAAAAAGGGCATATGCGTTTTTTCCTGAATATATTCAGGAAAAAATGTATATGCACTTTTGTCCAAGTGCATCACTGTCAAAGATCTGCCGCTTTTCACATGCTTTAAATGCAATTCCAATCTACCTCCTGAAATATGATTCCTGCAATTCTGCCTCGTTTTCAAGTCCTCTTTGCAGACTTACTTCAATATATTTTTGCCAATAGCTGTCATTTATAACTCTGCAGGTTTGTGAATTACAGTGCCTGTGATTTCCTTTCTTAACTCGTTTCCTTGAAAGCTGGCCACAGAACCGCAGGTTTGCTTCAGGCCGTAATCAGGGTCCCGCACGGCACCCTGAGCCTTTGGTTAATTTCTCTTCCTGGTGGGAAATTAGAGTTAAATGTGCCCCTCCAGACACCTGCCTCACTCCCAGCCACTTGGCGATGTGGGTCGGCTTGTTTGGGCCACATATTCTGGGTTCCTCACCTTTCTATGATTTGGCCACACTGGTGTGAGGCCACTCCTGCCTGCCTTGCTCCCGTTGCCTTGGTGACGTCGGACCTCTGGTGGCATTTGGACCCTTCTTGTACGCTCCTCTCCAAGGTGATGAGGGCCCTCTTGCGTCAGGCCCTAACTGCTGGGCTCCGCACATTTTCTGATGTGAGCCCACTGGTGCAATGTTACTCCTTCCAGGTTCCCATCCCCATGCGGATTTGGGACTTCTGTTCTGAGGTGCCAACGGCTGGGTTGCTCCCAGTGTCAGGATGTGGGCCCTCTGCTGTGAGTTCACTCCAGCATGCATCCCAGAGCCTCGGTGCTCTGGGCCACCTGCTTGGAGCTTCCAACTGCAGGATTCCTTACCTTTATTCTTCTATGGGCCGTGTGTTGTGAGACACTTCCTGCCTCCCTCACTCTGAGCCCCTTGTTGATGTGGGTGTTCTGGATTGAGGCCACATGTTGTGGGTTCCTCGCCTTTCAGTGATGTGGCACCACTGTGGTGAGAACACTCCTGCCTGGTTCCCATCCCCTTGGTGATGTGGGCCCTCTGGTGAGAGTCTCATCCTGGTTGGGTTCCTCACAGTTCCGTAAGGTTGACCCTCGGCCCTGAGGTCACTCCTGCCTGGCTGGCACACCCCGCCTTGGTGACGTCGGCCCTCTGGCGGCAGTTGGAGCATGCTGGGAGCATTCTCCTCTCGGTGATGAGGACACTCTGGCGTCAGGCCCTAACTCCTGGGCTCCCATACTTTTCTGATGTGTGCCCTCTGGTGGGAGGACACTCCTGTCAGGTTCCCAACCACATGAGAATGTGGGCCTTCTGCTCTGTTGTCCCAACTGCTGGGTTGTTCACAGTTTCGTGATGAGGGCCCTCTGTTGTGAGTTCACACCGGCCGGGATCCCATAGCCTCGCTGTACCTTGCCGCCTGCTGGGAGGTTCCAACTGCGGGATTCCCCACCTTTTTTATTTTATGGGCCCTCTGTTTGAGACACCTACTGCCTGCCTCACTCTGAGCCCCTTGTTGATGTGGGTCCTCTGGTTTAGGCCATATGTTCTGGTTTCTTCACTTTTCTATGATTTGGCCATACTGGTTTGAGGCCACTCCTGCCTGGTTCTGATCCCCTTGGTGATGTGGGCCCTCTGGTGGGAGTCTTATCCTGGCTGGGTTCCTCCCCCTTCTGTGACGTAGGCCCTTGGCTGTGAGGTCATTCCTGCCTGGCTGTCACACGTCACATTGGTGACGTGTGCCCTCAGTTGAGAGTTGGTGCCTGCTAGGAGTCTGCTCCCCTTTGTAATTAGGGCCGTTTGGCGTCAGGCCCTAACTCCTGGGCTCCCAAAATTTTCTGATGTGTGCCCTGTGGTGCGAGTACACTCCTGCCAGGATGCCAACCCCATGGGAATGTGGGCCTTCTGTTCTGTGGTGCCAACAGCTGTGTTGTTCACAGTTTAATGATGAGGGCCCTGTGTTGTGAGTTCACACTGGCTGGGAACCCATAGCCTCGCTGCTCCTTGCCGCATGCTAGGAGGTTCCAACTGCGGGATTCCTCACTTTTTTATTCTATGGGTCCTCTGTTTTGTGGCTCCTCCTTCCTGCCTCACTTCCAGCCCCTTGGAGATGTGGGTCCTCTTGTTTAGGCCACATGTTCTGGGTTCCTCACCTTTCTATTATTTGGCCACACTGGTGTGAGGCCACTCCTGCCTGGATCCGATCCCCTTGGAGATGTGGGCCCTCTGGTGAGAGTCTGATCCTGGCTGGGTACCTCACCCTTCTGTGAGGTGGGCCCTCTGACATGAGGTCACCCCTGCCTGGGTGGCACACGTCACCTTGGTGACATGGGCCCTCTGTTGGCCATTGGAGTGTGCTGGGAGCCTCCTCCCCTCTTTAATGAGGGCCCTGGATAAAACGCATATGCCCTTCTTGGCCAAGTGCATCATTGTCGACGTACTGCCTCTTTTCCTATGCTTTAAATGCAATTACTGTCTACCTCCTGAAATCGGTTTCCTTCAATTCTGCCCCACTTTCAAGTCTGCTTTGCAGCCTTACTTCAATATATTTTTGGAAGATAGCTGTCATTGATAACTGCAGGTTTGTGAATGACAGTGCCCCTGAGCTCTTTTTTTCAACTAGCTTTCTTTTGAGCTGGCCGCAAAACTGCAGGATTGCTTCAGGCCCTAATCTTGTTCCGGCATGGCACGCTGAGCCTTTGGTTCATTCCTCTTCCTGGTGGGAAATGAGAGTTAAATTTGCCCGTGCAGACAGCTACCGCTACTCTCTCATTAGTTCTCCCTATTCCTGTTCATCTTGCGCAGAAATTGCAAACTGTGCCAAACAGGAGATAAAGGCACTGACTGTCCAAGTGGGGAAACTGTTAGTAAAGGGTCTGGAATTGTGAACCCGAGAAAAAGTGGACGAAAACGGACATGCATTTGAAAACGTTTCCCGGTCACATGGTGCACCATACTGTGGGATTCCCATGCATGTTTTAGCTGAAGGAAGAATCCCTTAAACCTGGAGAGCTGGGACCCATGGAACGGGTACCATGCAGTATGAATTCAAAGGGTCTGCATTTGCTCATCGAATCTCACCAATACTATCAGCCCGAAGTGTCCAACCTTATGTCTCATTCAGCTCTGGGTGTAGATGAGGTAAATCCAGGTTGCATCACAAGCACTGAATGAATTATTTAAGAATTGCTCTCTATTTCACTGTCATTGTGTTTTGTTTTTGTAATTAATTTTGATAATGGGATTTATCGGATTTTCTCTGCTGCATTCATGCAGCTGTACAAACGCTTGATTCTCTTATGGAGACATATAAATCCATGGGTTTGAAGATTATTACTAGTAAGGTGTATTGCTAGGCGTTGAATATGGGGTGTATAGTCCATCTCGATGAGCAAGGGGTAGGTCTTGACTATTACATATTTGACTTATGGAATGGTATCTGTGCTAATTTCTATCTCTGGTTTTATGCAGCACCCCAACTCATCTTTCCCCTTAAGCAAACATAAGTTGGTTTTCTAAATTTGAGACCCTGTTCTGTTTTGTAATTCAGTTCATGTGTAGCCAAGATTACATTCCGTGTATTAGTGATATCTTATGATGTTTCATTTTCTGTGTGACTTATTTCACTTAGAATCATCGTACATGAATCCACTCATTATGCCACGATGGGCCTGATGACATAGATTTCATTGGTGAGTGATATTCCATTGTACGTACGTACCACAACTTCTTTATCCATTTTTCGCTTTCTGGGATATTTAACTTGTACCGTAGACGAGGTTCTTGTAAACAGAGCCGTCTGAAACTTTGGGGTGGCTGTGTGTTTCTGATTTAATTTCCCTAAGCTATAGGACCATAAGTGGAAGTGCTGTAGGCTCCGTTGCTTTGTTTTTTAGGTGTTTCAGGAAACACCAAACACTTCTCCAGAGTGGCTGTTGGCAATTTACATCCCACCCATCAGCATAACAAGGCTTCCTGTCCTCCAAGGCCTGTGCTGCATTTCTGGATTTTACACTTTTTTCAGATGTCTCTTTTGACCGGTGGGCAGTGAGACTTCACTATAGTGCAGATTTCTTTAACATGCTTGCTTGGTTGGCCAAAAAGGGCGTATGCTTTTTTTCCTGAATATATTCAGGAAAAAACGCATACGCCCTTTTTGGCCAAGTGCATCATTGTCGACGTTCTGCCTCTTTGCTTATGCTTTAAATGCAATTCAGGTCTACCCCCTGAAATCGTTTTCCTGCAATTCTTCCCCGCTTTCAAGTCCTCTTCGCAGCCTTCCTTCAAAATATTTTTGGACGATAGGTGTCATTTATAACTCTGCAGGTTTGTGAATTACAGTGCCCCTGAGCTCCTTTCTTCAAATCGCTTTCTTGTGAGCTGGCCGCAAACCCGCAGGATTGCTTTAGGCCCTAATCTGGTTCCGGAACGGCATGATTAGCGTTTGGTTAATTCCTCTTCCTGGTGGGAAATGAGCGTTAAATATGCCCGTGCAGACACCTACGGCTAGTCTCTCATTGGTTCTCCCTATTCCTGTTCATCTTGTGCAGAAATTGCAAACTGTGCCAAACAGGAGGTTAAAGGCACTGACTCTCCAAGTGGGGAGAGTGTTAGTAAATGGTCTGGAATTGTGAACACGAGTAAAAGGGGACGAAAATTGAGATGGATTTGAAAACGTTTCCCGGTCACACGGTGAACCACACTGTGGGTTTCCCATGCATGTTTTAGCTGAAGGAAAAATCCCTTAAATCTGGAGAGTTGGGACCCATGGAATGGGTACCATGCAGTATGACTTCAAAGGGTCTGCATTTGCTCATCGAACCTCACCAATGCTATCAGCCCGAAGTGTCCAACCTTATGTCTCACTCAGCTCAGTGTGTAGATGAGGTAAATCCAGGTTGCATCACAAGCCCTGAATGAATTATTTAATAATTGCTCTCTATTTCACTGTCATTGTGTTTTGTTTTTGTAATTCATTTTGATAATGGGATTTATCGGATTTTCTCTGCTGCCTTCTTGCAGCTGTACACACACTTGATTCTCTTATGGAGACATATAAATCCATGGGTTTGAAGATTCTTACTAGTCAGGTGTATTCCTAGGCGTTGAATATAGGGTGTTTAGCCCATTTCGTTGAGCAAGGGGTAGGTCTTGACTATTACATATTTGACTTATGGAATGGTATCTGTGCTAATTTCTATCTCTGGTTTTATGCAGCACCCCAACTCACCTTTCCCCTTAACAAACATAAGTTGGTTTTCTAAATTTGAGACCCTGTTCTGTTTTGTAATTCAGTTCATGTGTAGCCAAGATTACATTCCGTGTATTAGTGATATCTTATGATGTTTCATTTTCTGTGTGACTTATTTCACTTAGAATCATCGTACCTGAATCCACTCATTATGCCATGACGGGCCAGATGACATAGATTTCATTGGTGAGTGATATTCCATTGTACGTACGTACCACAACTTCTTTATCCATTTTTCACTTTCTGGAATATTTAACTTTTACCGAAGACGAGGTTCTTGTAAACAGAGCCGTCTGAAACTTTGGGGTGACTGTGTGTTTTTGATTTTAATTTCCCTAAGCTATAGGACCATAAGTGGAAATGCCGTTGGCTCCGTTGCTTTATTTTTTAGGTGTTTCAGGAAACACCATACACTTCTCCAGAGTGGCTGTTGGCAATTTACATCCCACCCATCAGCATAACAAGGCTCCCTGTTCTCCATTGCCTGTGCTGCATTTCTGGATTTTACACTTTTTTTAGATGGCCCTTTTGACTGTGGGGCAGTGAGACTACATTGTAGTGCAGATTTCTTTAACATGCTAGCTTGGTTGGCTAAAAAGGGCGTATGCGTTTTTTCCTGTTTATATTCAGGAAAAAACGCATACGCCCTTTTTGGCCAAGTGCATCATTGTCGACCTTCTGCCTCTTTTCCAATGCTTGAAATGCAATCCATGTCTACGCCCTTAAATCGTTTTCCTGCAATTCTGCCCCGCTTTCAAGTCCTCTTCGCAGCCTTCCTTCAATATATTTTTGGACGATAGCTGTCATTTATAACTCTGCAGGTTTGTGAATTACAGTGTCCCTGAGCTCTTTTTCTTCAAATCGATTTCTTGTGAGCTGGCCGCAAACCCGCAGGATTGCTTCAGGCCCTAATCTGGTTCTGGCATGGCATGCTGAGCGTATGGTTAATTCCACTTCCTGGTGGGAAATGAGCGTGAAATTTGCCCGTGCAGACACCTACAGCTAGTCTCTCTTTGGTTCTCCCTATTCCTGTTCATCTTACTCAGAAATTGCAAACTGTGCCAAACAGCAGGTTAAAGGCTCTGACTCTCCAAGTGGGGAGAGTGTTAGTAAGGGTCCTGGAATTGGGAACCCCACTAAAAGGGGATGGAAACTGACATTCATTTGAAAACGTTTCCCGGTCACACGGTGCACCATACTGTGGGTTTCCCATGCATGTTTTAGCTGAAGGAAGAATCGCTAAAACCTGGAGAGTTGGGACCCATGGAATGGGTACCATGCAGTGTGACTTCAAATGGTCTGCATTTGCTCATCGAACCTCACCAATGCTATCAGCCCGAAGTGTCCAACCTTATGTCTCACTCAGCTCTGGGTGTAGATGAGGTAAATCCAGGTTGCATCACAAGCCCTGAATGAATTATTTAAGAATTGCTCTCTATTTCACTGTCATTGTGTTTTGTTTTTGTAATTCATTTTGATAATGAGATTTATCGGATTTTCTCTGCTGCCTTCATGCAGCTGTACATATGCATGATTCTCTTATGGAGACATATAAATCCATGGGTTTGAAGATTCTTACTAGTCAGGTGTATTCCTAGGCGTTGAATATAGGGGGTTTAGCCCATTTCGTTGATCAAGGGGTAGGTCCTGACTATTACATATTTCACTTATGGAATGGTATCTGTGCTAATTTCTATCTCTGGTTTTATGCAGCACCCCAACTCACCTTTCCCCTTAAGCAAACATAAGTTGGTTTTCTAAATTTGAGACCCTGTTCTGTTTTGTAATTCAGTTCATGTGTAGCCAAGATTACATTCGGTGTATTAGTGATATCTTATGATGTTTCATTTTCTGTGTGACTTACTTCACTTAGAATCATCGTACCTGAATCCACTCATTATGCCGCGACGGGCCTGATGACATAGATTTCATTGGTGAATGATATTCCATTGTACGTACGTACCACAACTTCTTTATCCATTTTTCGCTTTCTGGGATATTTAACTTGTACCGTAGACGAGGTTCTTGTAAACAGAGCCGTCTGAAACTTTGGGGTGGCTGTGTGTTTTTGATTTTAGTTTCCCTAAGCTATAGGACCATAAGTGGAAGTGCCATAGGCCCCGTTGCTTTGTTTTTTAGGTTTTCAGGAAACACCATACACTTCTCCAGATTGGCTCTTGGCAATTTACATCCCACACATCAGCATAACAAGGCTCCCTGTTCTCCATGGCCTGAGCTGCCTTTCTGGATTTTACACTTTATTCAGATGGCCCTTTTGACCGGGGGGCAGTGAGACTTCATTGTAGTGCAGATTTCTTTAACATGCTTGCTTGCTTGGCCAAAAAGCGCGTATGTGTTTTTTCCTAATATATTCGGAAAAAAACGCATACGCCCTTTTTGGCCAAGTGCATCATTGTCGACTTTCTGCCTCTTTTCCTATGCTTTAAATGCAATTCCAGTCTACCCCCTGAAATCGTTTTCCTGCAATTCTGCCCCGCTTTCAAGTCCTCTTCGCAGCCTTCCTTCAATATATTTTTGGACGATAGCTGTCAGTTATAACTCTGCAGGTGTGTGAATTACAGTGCCCCTGAGCTCCATTCTTCAAATCGCTTTCTTGTGAGCTGGCCGCAAACCCGCAGGATTGCTTCAGGCCCTAAACTGGTTCCGGCGTGGCATTCTGAGTGTTTGGTTAATTCCACTTCCTGGTGGGAAATGAGCGTTAAATTTGCCCGTGAAGGCACCTACAGCTAGTCTCTCATTGGCTCTCCCTATTCCTGTTCATCTTGCGCAGATATTGCAAACTGTGCCAAAGAGGATGTTAAAGGCACTGACTCTCCAAGTTGGGAGAGTGTTAGTAAAGGGTCTGGAATGGTGAACCCGAGTAAAGGGGGACGAAACATGAGATACATTTGAAAACGTTTCCCGGTCACACGGTGCACCATAATGTGGGTTTCCCATGCATGTTTTAGCTGAAGGAAGAATCCCTTAAACCTGGAGAGTTGGGACCCATGGAATGGGTCCCATGCAGTATGACTTCAAAGGGTCTGCATTTGCTCATTGAACCTCACCAATGCTAGCAGCCCGAAGTGTCCAACCTTATGTCTCACTCAGCTCTGGGTGTAGATGAGGTAAATCCAGGTTGCATCACAAGCCCTGAATGAATTATTTAAGAATTTCTCTCTATTTCACTGTCATTGTGTTTTGTTTTTGTAATTCATTTTGATAATGGGATTTATCGGGTTATGTCTGCTGCTTTCATGCAGCTGTACACACTCTTGATTCTCTTATGGAGACATATAAATCCATGGGTTTGAATATTCTTACTAGTCAGGTGTATTCCTAGGCATTGAATATAGGGATGTTAGTCCATTTCGTTGAGCAAGGGGTAGCTCTTGAGTATTACATATTTGACGTATGGAATGTTATCTGTGCTAATTTCTATCTCTGCTTTAATGCAGCACCCCAACTCAACTTTCCCTTTAAGCAAACATAAGTTGGTTTTCTAAATTTGAGACCCTGTTCTGTTTTGTAATTCAGTTCATGTGTAGCCAAGATTACATTCGGTGTATCAGTGATATCTTATGATGTTTCATTTTCTGTGAGACTTACTTCACTTAGAATCATCGTACCTGAATCCACTCTTTATGCCACGACGGGCCTGATGACATAGATTTCATTGGAAAGTGATATTCCATTGTACATACGTACCACAACTTCTTTATCCATTTTTTGCTTTCTGCAATATTTAACTTGTGCCGTACACGAGGTTCTTATAAACAGAGCCGTCCGACACTTTGGGGTGGCTGTGTGTTTCTGATTTTAATTTCCCTAAGCTGTAGGACCATAAGTGGAAATGCCGTAGGCTCCGTTGCTTTGTTTTTAAGGTGTTTGAGGATACACCATACACTTCTCCAGAGTGACTCTTGGCAATTTACATCCCGCCCATCAGCATAACAAGGCTCCCTGTTCTCCATGGCCTGTGCTGCCTTTCTGGATTTTACACTTTTTTCAGATTGCCCTTTGGACCTGGGGGCAGTGAGACTTCACTGTAGTGCAGATTTTTTTTACATGCTTGCTTGGTTGGCCAAAAAGTGCGTATGCGTTTTTTCCTGAATATATTCAGGAAAATACACATACGCCCTTTTTGGCCAAGTGCATCATTGTCGACGTTCTGCCTCCTTTCCTATGCTTTAAATGCATTTCCAGTCTACCCCCTGAAATCGTTTTCCTGCAATTCTGCCCTGCTTTCAAGTCCTCTTCGCAGCCTTCCTTCAATATAGTTTTGCACGATAGCTGTCATTTATAACTCTGCAGGTTTGTGAATTACAGTGCCCCTGACCTCCTTTCTTCAAATCGCTTTCTTCTGAGCTGGCCGCAAACCCGCAGGATTGCTTCAGGCCCTAATCTGGTTCCGGCATGGCATGCTGAGCGTTTCGTGAAATCTTCTTCCTGGTGGGAAATGATCATTAAATTTGCCCGTGCAGACACCTACAGCTAGTCTCTCATTGGATCTCCCTATTCCTGTTCATCTTGCGCAGAAATTGCAAACTGTGCCAAAGAGGAGGTTAAAGGCACTGACTCTCCAAGTGGGGAGAGTGTTAGTAAAGGGTCTGGAATTGTGAACCCGAGTAAAAGGGGACGAAAACTGAGATGCATTTGAAAACGATTGCCGGTCACATGGTGCACCATACTGTGGGTTTCCCATGCATGATTTAGCTGAAGGAAGAATCGCTTAAACCTGGAGAGTTGGGACCCATGGAATGGGTACCATGCAGTATGACTTCAAATGGTCTGCATTTGCTCATCGAACCTCACCAATGCTATCAGCCCGAAGTGTCCAAACTTATGTCTCACTCAGCTCTGGGTGTAGATGAGGTAAATCCAGGTTGCATCACAAGCCCTGCGTGAATTATTTAAGAATTGCTCTCTATTTCACTGTCATTGTGTTTTGTTTTTGTAATTCATTTCGATAATGGGATTTATCGGATTTTCTCTGCTGCCTTCATGCAGCTGTACACATGCTTGTTTCTCTTATGGAGACATATAAATCCATGGGTTTGAAGATTCTTACTAGTCAGGTGTATTCCTAGGCGTTGAATATAGGGTGTTTAGCCCATTTCGTTGAGCAAGGGGTAGGTCTTTAGTATTACATATTTGACGTATGGAATGGTATCTGTGCTAATTTCATTCTCTGCTTTTATGCAGCACCCCAACTCAACTTTCCCCTTAAGCAAACATAAGTTGGTTTTCTAAATTTGAGACCCTGTTCTGTTTTGTAATTCAGTTCATGTGTAGCCAAGATTACATTCGGTGTATTAGTGATATCTTATGATGTTTCATTTTCTGTGAGACTTACTTCACTTAGAATCATCGTACCTGAATCCACTCATTATGCCACGACGGGCCTGATGACATAGATTTCATTGGAGAGTGATATTCCATTGTACATACGTACCACAACTTCTTTATCCATTTTTTGCTTTCTGCGATATTTAACTTGTGCCGTACACGAGGTTCTTATAAACAGAGCCGTCCGACACTTTGGGGTGGCTGTGTGTTTCTGATTTTAATTTCCCTAAGCTATAGGACCATAAGTGGAAGTGCCGTAGGCTCCGTTGCTTTGTTTTTTAGGTGTTTTAGGATACACCATACACTTCTCCAGAGTGACTCTTGGCAATTTACATCCCACCCATCAGCATAACAAGGCTCCCTGTTCTCCATGGCCTGTGCTGCCTTTCTGGATTTTACACTTTTTTCAGATGGCCCTTTTGACCGGGGGGCAGTGAGACTTCACTGTACTGCAGATTTCTTTAACATGCTTGCTTGGTTCGCCAAAAAGTGCGTATGCGTTTTTTCCTGAATATATTCAGGAAAAAACGCATACGCCCTTTTTGGGCAAGTGCATCATTGTCGACGTTCTGCCTCCTTTGCTATGCTTTAAATGCAATTCCAGTCTACCCCCTGAAATCGTTTCCCTGCAATTCTGCCCCGCTTTCAAGTCCTCTTCGCAGCCTTCCTTCAATATATTTTTGGACGATAGCTGTCATTTATAACTCTGCAGGTTTGTGAAATACAGTGCCCCTGAACTCCTTTCTTCAAATCGCTTTCTTGTGAGCTGGCCGCAAAACCGCAGGATTGCTTCAGGCCCTAATCTGGTTCCGGCACGGCATGCTGATCCTTTGGTTAATTCCTCTTCCTGGTGGGAAATGAGCGTTAAATTTCCCGTGCAGACACCTACAGCTAATCTCTCATTGGTTCTCCCTATTCCTGTTCATCTTGCGCAGAAATTGCAAACTGTGCCAAAGAGGAGGTTAAAGGCACTGACTCTCCAAGTGGGGAGAGTGTTAGTAAAGGGTCTGGAATTGTGAACCCGAGTAAAAGGGGACGAAAACTGAGATGCATTTGAAAACGATTCCCGGTCACATGGTGCACGTTACTGTGGGTTTCCCATGCATGATTTAGCTGAAGGAAGAATCGCTTAAACCTGGAGAGTTGGGACCCATGGAATGGGTACCATGCAGTATGACTTCAAAGGGTCTGCATTTGCTCATCGAACCTCACCAATGCTATCAGCCCGAAGTGTCCAACCTTATGTCTCACTCAGCTCTGGGTTTTGATGAGGTAAATCCAGGTTGCATCACAAGCCCTGAATGAATTATTTAAGAATTGCTCTCTATTTCACTGTCTTGTGTTTTGTTTTTGTAATTCATTTCGATAATGGGATTTATCGGATTTTCTCTGCTGCCTTCATGCAGCTGTACACACGCTTGTTTCTCTTATGGAGACATATAAATCCATGGGTTTGAAGATTCTTACTAGTCAGGTGTATTCCTAGGCGTTGAATATAGGGTGTTTAGCCCATTTCGTTGAGCAAGGGGTAGGTCTTGACTATTACATATTTGACTTATGGAATGGTATTTGTGCTAATTTCTATCTCTGGTTTTATGCAGCAGCCCAACTCACCTTTCCCCTTAAGCAAACATAAGTTGGTTTTCTAAATTTGAGACCCTGTCCTGTTTTGTAATTCAGTTCATGTGTAGCCAAGATTACATTCCGTGTATTAGTGATATCTTATGATGCTGCATTTTCTGTGTGACTTACTTCACTTAGAATCATCGTACCTGAATCCACTCATTATGCCACGACGGGCCTGATGACATAGATTTCTTTGGTGAGTGATATTCCATTGTACATACGTACCACAACTTCTTTATCCATTTTTCGCTTTCTGGGATATTTAACTTGTACCGTAGACGAGGTTCTTGTAAACAGAGCCGTCTGAAACTTTGGGGTGGCTGTGTGTTTTTGATTTTAATTTCCCTAAGCTATAGGACCATAAGTGGATGTGCCGTAGGCTCCGTTGCTTTGTTTTTTAGGTGTTTCAGGAAACACCATACACTTCTCCAGAGTGGCTCTTGGCAATTTACATCTCACCCATCAGCATACCAAGGCTCCCTGTTCTCCATGGCCTGTGCTGCATTTCTGGATTTTACACATTTTTCAGATGGCCCTTTTGACCGGGGGGCAGTGAGACTTCATTGTAGTGCAGATTTCTTTAACATGCTTGCTTGCTTGGCCAAAAAGTGCGTATGCGCTTTTTCCTGAATATATTCTGGAAAAAAACGCATACGCCCTTTTTGGACAAGTGCATCATTGTCTATGTTCTGCCTCTTTTCCTATGCTTTAAATGCAATTCCAGTCTACCCCCTGAAATCGTTTTCCTGCAATTCTGCCCCGCTTTCAAGTCCTCTTCGCAGCCTTCCTTCAATATATTTTTGGACGATAGCTGTCATTTATAACTCTGCAGGTTTGTGAATTACAGTGCCCCTGAGCTCCTTTCTTCAAATCGCTTTCTTGTGAGCTGGCCGCAAACCCGCAGGATTGCTTCAGGCCCTAATCTGGTTCCGGCATGGCATGCTGAGCGTTTGGTTAATTCCACTTCCTGGTGGCAAATGAGCGTTAAATTTGCCCGTGCAGACACCTACAGCTAGTCTCTCATTGGTTCTTCCTATTCCTGTTTATCTTGCGCAGAAATTGCAAACTGTGCCAAACAGGAGGTTAAAGGCACTGACTCTCCAAGTGGGGAGAGTATTAGTAAACGGTCTGGAATTGTGAACCCGAGTAAAAGGGGACGGAAACTGAGATGCATTTGAAAACGTTTCCCGGTCACACGGTGCACCATACTTTGGGTTTCCCATGCATGTTTTAGCTGAAGGAAGGATCGCTTAAACCTGGAGATTTGGGACCCATGGAATGGGTACCATGCAGTATGACTTCAAATGGTCTGCATTTGCTCATCGAACCTCACCAATGCTATCAGCCCGAAGTGTCCAACCTTATGTCTCACTCAGCTCTGGGTGTAGATGAGGTAAATCCAAGTTGCATCACAAGCCCTGAATGAATTATTTAAGAATTGCTCTCTATTTCACTGTCATTGTGTTTTGTTTTTGTAATTCATTTTGATAATAGGATTTATCGGATTTTCTCTGCTGCCTTCATGCAGCTGTACACACGCTTGATTCTCTTATGGAGACATATAAATCCATGGGTTTGTATATTCTTACTAGTCAGGTGTATTCCTAGGCATTGAATATAGGGTTGTTAGTCCATTTCGTTGAGCAAGGGGTAGGTCTTGAGTATTACATATTTGACGTATGGAATGGTATCTGTGCTAATTTCTATCTCTGCTTTTATGCAGCACCCCAACTCAACTTTCCCCTTAAGCAAACATAAGTTGGTTTTCTAAATTTGAGACCCTGTTCTGTTTTGTAATTCAGTTCATGTGTAGCCAAGATTACATTCGGTGTATTAGTGATATCTTATGATGTTTCATTTTCTGTGAGACTTACTTCACTTAGAATCATCGTACCTGAATCCACTCATTATGGCACGACGGGCCAGATGACATAGATTTCATTGGAGAGTGATATTTCATTGTACATACGTACCACAACTTCTTTATCCATTTTTTGCTTTCTGCGATATTTAACTTGTGCCGTACACGAGGTTCTTATAAACAGAGCCGTCCGACACTTTGGGGTGGCTGTGTGTTTCTGATTTTAATTTCCCTAAGCTATAGGACCATAAGTTGAAATGCCGTAGGCTCCGTTGCTTTGTTCTTTAGGTGTTTGAGGATACACCATACACTTCTCCAGAGTGACTCTTGGCAATTTACATCCAGCCCATCAGCATAACAAGGCTCCCTGTTCTCCATGGCCTGTGATGCCTTTCTGGATTTTACACTTTTTTCAGATGACCCTTTTGACCGGGGGGCAGTGAGACTTCACTGTAGTGCAGATTTCTTTAACATGCTTTCTTGGTTCGCCAAAAAGTGCGTATGCGTTTTTTCCTGAATATATTCAGGAAAAAACACATACGCCCTTTTTGGCCAAGTGCATCATTGTCGACGTTCTGCCTCCTTTCCTATGCTTTAAATGCAATTCCAGTCTACCCACTGAAATCGTTTTCCTGCAATTCTGCCCCGCTTTCAAGTCCTCTTCGCAGCCTTCCTTCAATATATTTTTGGACGATAGCTGTCATTTATAACTCTGCAGGTTTGTGAATTACAGTGCCCCTGAGCTCCTTTCTTCAAATCGCTTTCTTGTGAGCTGGCCGCAAACCCGCAGGATTGCTTCAGGCCCTAATCTGGTTCCGGCATGGCATGCTGAGCGTTTGGTTAATTCCACTTCCTGGTGGCAAATGAGCGTTAAATTTGCCCGTGCAGACACCTACGGCTAGTCTCTCATTGGTTCTTCCTATTCCTGTTCATCTTGCGCAGAAATTGCAAACTGTGCGAAACAAGAGGTTAAAGGCACTGACTCTCCAAGTGGGGAGAGTATTAGTAAACGGTCTGGAATTGTGAACACGAGTAAAAGGGGACGGAAACTGAGATGCATTTGAAAACGTTTCTGGGTCACACGGTGCACCATACTTTGGGTTTCCCATGCATGTTTTAGCTGAAGGAAGGATCGCTTAAACCTGGAGATTTGGGACCCATGGAATGGGTACCATGCAGTATGACTTCAAATGGTCTGCATTTGCTCATCGAACCTCACCAATGCTATCAGCCCGAAGTGTCCAACCTTATGTCTCACTCAGCTCTGGGTGTAGATGAGGTAAATCCAAGTTGCATCACAAGCCCTGAATGAATTATTTAAGAATTGCTCTCTATTTCACTGTCATTGTGTTTTGTTTTTGTAATTCATTTTGATAATTGGATTTATCGGATTTTCTCTGCTGCCTTCATGCAGCTGTACACACGCTTGATTCTCTTATGGAGACATATAAATCCATGGGTTTGAAGATTCTTACTAGTCAGGTGTATTCCTAGGCATTGAATATAAGGTTGTTAGTCCATTTCGTTGAGCAATGGGTAGGTCTTGAGTATTACATATTTGACGTATGGAACGGTATCTGTGCTAATTTCTATCTCTGCTTTTATGCAGCACCCCAACTCAACTTTCCCCTTAAGCAAACATAAGTTGGTTTTCTAAATTTGAGACCCTGTTCTGTTTTGTAAGTCAGTTCATGTGTAGCCAAGATTACATTCGGTGTATTAGTGATATCTTATGATGTTTCATTTTCTGTGAGACTTACTTCACTTAGAATCATCGTACCTGAATCCACTCATTATGCCACGACGGGCCTGATGACATAGATTTCATTGGAGAGTGATATTCCATTGTACATACGTACCACAACTTCTTTATCCATTTTTTGCTTTCTGCGATATTTAACTTGTGCCGTACACGAGGTTCTTATAAACAGAGCCGTCCGACACTTTGGGGTGGCTGTGTGTTTCTGATTTTAATTTCCCTAAGCTATAGGACCATAAGTGGAAGTGCCGTAGGCTCCGTTGCTTTGTTTTTTAGGTGTTTGAGGATACACCATACACTTCTCCAGAGTGACTCTTGGCAATTTACATCCCGCCCATCAGCATAACAAGGCTCCCTGTTCTCCATGGCCTGTGCTGCCTTTCTGGATTTTACACTTTTTTCAGATGGCCCTTTTGACCGGGGGGCAGTGAGACTTCACTGTAGTGCAGATTTCTTTAACATGCTTGCTTGGTTCGCCAAAAAGTGCGTATGCGTTTTTTCCTGAATATATTCAGGAAAAAACGCATACGCCCTTTTTGGGCAAGTGCATCATTGTCGACGTTCTGCCTCCTTTACTATGCTTTAAATGCAATTCCAGTCTACCCCCTGAAATCGTTTCCATGCAATTCTGCCCCGCTTTCAAGTCCTCTACGCAGCCTTCTTTCAATATATTTTTGGACGATAGCTGTCATTTATAACTCTGCAGGTTTGTGAAATACAGTGCCCCTGAACTCCTTTCTTCAAATCGCTTTCTTGTGAGCTGGCCGCAAAACCGCAGGATTGCTTCAGGCCCTAATCTGGTTCCGGCACGGCATGCTGATCCTTTGGTTAATTCCTCTTCCTGGTGGGAAATGAGCGTTAAATTTCCCGTGCAGACACCTACAGCTAATCTCTCATTGGTTCTCCCTATTCCTGTTCATCTTGCGCAGAAATTGCAAACTGTGCCAAAGAGGAGGTTAAAGGCACTGACTCTCCAAGTGGGGAGAGCGTTAGTAAAGGGTCTGGAATTGTGAACCCGAGTAAAAGGGGACGAAAACTGAGATGCATTTGAAAACGATTTCCGGTCACATGGTGCACCATGCTGTGGGTTTCCCATGCATGATTTAGCTGAAGGAAGAATCGCTTAAACCTGGAGAGTTGGGACACATGGAATGGGTCCCATGCAGTATGACTTCAAAGGTTCTGCATTTGCTCATCGAACCTCACCAATGCTATCAGCCCGAAGTGTCCAACCTTATGTCTCACTCAGCTCTGGGTGTAGATGAGGTAAATCCAGGTTGCATAACAAGCCCTGCATGAATTATTTAAGAATTGCTCTCTATTTCACTGTCATTGTGTTTTGTTTTTTTAATTCATTTCGATTATAAGATTTATCGGATTTTCTCTGCTGCCTTCATGCAGCTGTACACACGCTTGTTTCTCTTATGGAGACATATAAATCCATGGGTTTGAAGATTCTTACTAGTCAGGTGTATTCCTAGGCGTTGAATATAGGGTGTTTAGCCCATTTCGTTGAGCAAGGGGTAGGTCTTGACTATTACATATTTGACTTATGGAATGGTATTTGTGCTAATTTCTATCTCTGGTTTTATGCAGCACCCCAACTCACCTTTCCCCTTAAGCAAACATAAGTTGGTTTTCTAAATTTGAGACCCTGTTGTGTTTTGTAATTCAGTTCATGTGTAGCCAAGATTACATTCCCTGTATTAGTGATATCTTATGATGTTGCATTTTCTGTGTGACTTATTTCACTTAGAATCATCGTACCTGAATCCACTCATTATGCCACGATGGGCCTGATGACATAGATTTCTTTGGTGAGTGATATTCCATTGTACATACGTACCACAACTTCTTTATCCATTTTTCGCTTTCTGGGATATTTAACTTGTACCGTAGACGAGGTTCTTGTAAACAGAGCCGTCTGAAACTTTGGGGTGGCTGTGTGTTTTTGATTTTAATTTCCCTAAGCTATAGGACCATAAGTGGTTGTGCCGGAGGCTCCGTTGCTTTGTTTTTTAGGTGTTTCAGGAAACACCATACACTTCTCCAGAGTGGCTCTTGGCAATTTACATCTCACCCATCAGCATACCAAGGCTCCCTGTTCTCCATGGCCTGTGCTGCCTTTCTGGATTTTACACTTTATTCAGATGGCCCTTTTGACCGGGGGGCAGTGAGACTTCACTGTAGTGCAGATTTCTTTAACATGCTTGCTTGCATGGCCAAAAAGGGCGTATGCGCTTTTTCCTGAATATATTCTGGAAAAAAACGCATACGCCCTTTTTGGACAAGTGCATCATTGTCGATGTTCTGCCTCTTTTCCTATGCTTTAAATGCAATTCCAGTCTACCCCCTGAAATCGTTTTCCTGCAATTCTGCCCCGCTTTCAAGTCCTCTTCGCAGCCTTCCTTCAATATATTTTTGGACGATAGCTGTCATTTATAACTCTGCAGGTTTGTGAATTACAGTGCCCCTGAGCTCCTTTCTTCAAATCGCTTTCTTGTGAGCTGGCCGCAAACCCGCAGGATTTCTTCAGGCCCTAATCTGGTTCCGGCATGGCATACTGAGCGTTTGGTTAATTCCACTTCCTGGTGGCAAATGAGCGTTAAATTTGCCCGTGCAGACACCTACAGCTAGTCTCTCATTGGTTCTCCCTATTCCTGTTCATCTTGCGCAGAAATTGCAAACTGTGCCAAACAGGAGGTTAAAGGCACTGACTCTCCAAGTGGGGAGAGTATTAGTAAACGGTCTGGAATTGTGAACACGAGTAAAACGGGACGGAAACTGAGATGCATTTGAAAACGTTTCCCGGTCACACGGTGCACCATACTTTGGGTTTCCCATGCATGTTTTAGCTGAAGGAAGGATCGCTTAAACCTGGAGATTTGGGACCCATGGTATGGGTACCATGCAGTATGACTTCAAATGGTCTGCATTTGCTCATCGAACCTCACCAATGTTATCAGCCCGAAGTGTCCAACCTTATGTCTCACTCAGCTCTGGGTGTAGATGAGGTAAATCCAAGTTGCATCACAAGCCCTGAATGAATTATTTAAGAATTGCTCTCTATTTCATTGTCATTGTGTTTTGTTTTTGTAATTCATTTTGATAATGGGATTTATCGGATTTTCTCTGCTGCCTTCATGCAGCTGTACACACGCTTGATTCTCTTATGGAGACATATAAATCCATGGGTTTGAAGATTCTTACTAGTCAGGTGTATTCCTAGGCGTTGAATATAAGGTTGTTAGTCCATTTCGTTGAGCAAGGGGTAGGTCTTGAGTATTACATATTTGACGTATGGAATGGTATCTATGCTAATTTCTATCTCTGCTTTTATGCAACACCCCAACTCAACTTTCCCCTTAAGCAAACATAAGTTGTTTTTCTGAATTTGAGACCCTGTTCTGTTTTGTAATTCAGTTCATGTGTAGCCAAGATTACATTCGGTGTATTAGTGATATCTTATGATGTTTCATTTTCTGTGAGACTTACTTCACTTAGAATCATCGTACCTGAATCCACTCATTATGCCATGACGGGCCTGATGACATAGATTTCATTGGAGAGTGATATTCCATTGTACATACGTACCACAACTTCTTTATCCATTTTTTGCTTTCTGCGATATTTAACTTGTGCCGTACACGAGGTTCTTATAAACAGAGCCGTCCGACACTTTGGGGTGGCTGTGTGTTTCTGATTTTAATTTCCCTAAGCTATAGGACCATAAGTGGAAGTGCCGTAGGCTCCGTTGCTTTGTTTTTTAGGTGTTTGAGGATACACCATACACTTCTCCAGAGTGACTCTTGGCAATTTACATCCCGCCCATCAGCATAACAAGGCTCCCTGTTCTCCATGGCCTGTGCAGCCTTTCTGGATTTTACACTTTCTTCAGATGGCCCTTTTGACCGGGGGGCAGTGAGACTTCACTGTACTGCAGATTTCTTTAACATGCTTGCTTGGTTGGCCAAAAAGTGCGTATGCGTTTTTTCCTGAATATATTCAGGAAAAAACGCATACGCCCTTTTTGGGCAAGTGCATCATTGTCGACGTTCTGCCTCCTTTCCTATGCTTTAAATGCAATTCCAGTCTACCCCCTGAAATCGTTTCCCTGCAATTCTGCCCCGCTTTCAAGTCCTCTTCGCAGTCTTCCTTCAATATATTTTTGGACGATAGCTGTCATTTATAACTCTGCAGGTTTGTGAATTACAGTGCCCCTGAGCTCCTTTCTTCAAATCGCTTTCTTGTGAGCTGGCCGCAAACCCGCAGGATTGCTTCAGGCCCTAATCTGATTCCCGCACGGCATGCTGATCCTTTGGTTAATTCCTCTTCCTGGTGTGAAATGAGTGTTAAATTTGCCCGTGCAGACACCTACAGCTAATCTCTCATTGGTTCTCCCTTTTCCTGTTCATCTTGCGCAGAAATTGCAAACTGTGCCAAACAGGAGGTTAAAGGCACTGACTCTCCAAGTAGGGAGAGTTTTAGTAATGGGTCTGGAAATGTGAACCCGAGTAAAAGTGGACGAAAACTGAGATGCATTTGAAAACGTTTCCCGGTCACACGGTGCACAATACTGTGGGTTTCCCATGCATGTTTTAGCTGAAGGAAGAATCCCTTAAACCTGGAGAGTTGGGACCCTTGGAATGGGTCCCATGCAGTATGACTTCAAAGGGTCTGCATTTGCTCATCGAACCTCACCAATGCTATCAGCCCGAAGTGTCCAACCTTATGTCTCACTCAGCTCTGGGTGTAGATGAGGTAAATCCAGGTTGCATCACAAGCCCTGAATGAATTATTTAAGAATTGCTCTCTATTTCACTGTCATTGTGTTTTGTTTTTGTAATTCATTTTGATAATGGGATTTATCAGATTTTCTCTGCTGCCTTCATGCAGCTGTACACATGCATGAATCTCTTATGGAGACATATAAATCCATGGGTTTGAAGATTGTTACAAGTCAGGTGTATTCCTAGGCGTCGAATATAGGGTGTTTAGTCCATTTCTTTGAGCAATGGGTATATCTTGACTATTACATATTTGACGTATGGAATGGTATCTGTGGTAATTTCTATCTCTGGTTTTATGCAGCACCCCAACTCACCTTTCCCCTTAAGCAAACATAAATTGGTTTTCTAAATTTGAGACCCTGTTCTGTTTTGTAACTCAGTTCATGTGTAGCCAAGATTACGTTCCGTGTATTAGTGATATCTTATGATGTTTCATTTTCTCTGTGACTTATTTTACTTAGAATCATCGTACCTGAATCCACTCATTATGCCGCGACGGGCCTGATGACATAGATTTCATTGGAGAGTGATATTCCATTGTACATACGTACCACAACTTCTTTATCCATTTTTTGCTTTCTGCGATATTTAACTTGTGCCATACACGAGGTTCTTGTAAACAGAGACGTCCGACACTTTGGGGTGGCTGTGTTTCTGATTTTAATTTCCCTAAGCTATAGGACCATAAGTGGAAGTGCCGTAGGCTCTGTTGCTTTGTTTTTTAGGTGTTTGAGGATACACCATACACTTCTCCAGAGTGGCTCTTGGCAATTTACATTCCGCCCATCAGCATAACAAGGCTCCCTGTTCTCCATGGCCTGTGCTGCCTTTGTGGCATTTACACATTTTTCAGATGGCCCTTTTAACCGGGGGGCAGTGAGACTTCACTGTATTGCAGATTTCTTTAACATGCTTGCTTGGTTGGCCAAAAAGGGCGTATGCGTTTTTTCCTGAATATATTCAGGAAAAAACGCATACGCCCTTTTTGGCCAAGTGCATCATTGTCGACATTCTGCCTCTTTTCCTATGCTTTAAATGCAATCCAATCTACTCCCTGAAATCGTTTTCCTGCAATTCTGCTCCGCTTTCAAGAGCTCTTCGCAGCCTTCCTTCAATATACTTTTGGACGATAGCTGTCATTTATAACTCGGCAGGTTTGTGAATAACAGTGTCCCTGAGCTTCTTCATTCAAATCGCTTTCTTGTGAGCTGGCCGCAAACCTGCAGGATTGCTTCAGGCCCTAATCTGGTTCCGGCACGGCATGCTGAGTGTTTCGTTAAATCCTCTTCCTGGTGGGAAATGATCGTTAAATTTGCCCGTGCAGACACCTACAGCTAGTCTCTCATTGGTTCTCCCTATTCCTGTTCATCTTGTGCACAAATTGCAAACTGTGCCAAAGAGGAGGTTAAAGGCACTGACTCTCCAAGTGGGGAGAGTGTTAGTAAAGGGTCTGGAATTGTGAACCCGAGTAAAAGGGGACAAAAACTGAGATGCATTTGAAAACGATTCCCGGTCACATGGTGCACCATACTGTGGGTTTCCCATGCATGATTTCGCTGAAGGAAGAATTGCTTAAACCTGGAGAGTTGGGACCCATGGAATGGGTACCATGCAGTATGACTTCAAAGGGTCTGCATTTGCTCATCGAACTTCACCAATGCTATCAGCCCGAAGTGTCCAACCTTATGTCTGACTCAGCTCTGGGTGTAGATGAGGTAAATCCAGGTTGCATCACAAGCCCTGAATGAATTATTTAAGAATTGCTCTCTATTTCACTGTCATTGTGTTTTGTTTTTGTAATTCATTTTGATAATGGGATTTATCAGATTTTCTCTGCTGCCTTCATGCAGCTGTACACATGCATGAATCTCTTATGGAGACATATAAATCCATGGGTTTGAAGATTGTTACAAGTCAGGTGTATTCCTAGGCGTCGAATATAGGGTGTTTAGTCCATTTCGTTGAGCAATGGGTATATCTTGACTATTACATATTTGACGTATGGAATGGTATCTGTGGTAATTTCTATCTCTGGTTTTATGCAGCACCCCAACTCACCTTTCCCCTTAAGCAAACATAAATTGGTTTTCTAAATTTGAGACCCTGTTCTGTTTTGTAACTCAGTTCATGTGTAGCCAAGATTACATTCCGTGTATTAGTGATATCTTATGATGTTTCATTTTCTCTGTGACTTATTTTACTTAGAATCATCGTACCTGAATCCACTCATTATGCCGCGACGGGCCTGATGACATAGATTTCATTGGAGAGTGATATTCCATTGTACATACGTACCACAACTTCTTTATCCATTTTTTGCTTTCTGCGATATTTAACTTGTGCCATACACGAGGTTCTTGTAAACAGAGACGTCCGACACTTTGGGGTGGCTGTGTTTCTGATTTTAATTTCCCTAAGCTATAGGACCATAAGTGGAAGTGCCCTAGGCTCTGTTGCTTTGTTTTTTAGGTGTTTGAGGATACACCATACACTTCTCCAGAGTGGCTCTTGGCAATTTACATTCCGCCCATCAGCATAACAAGGCTCCCTGTTCTCCATGGCCTGTGCTGCCTTTGTGGCATTTACACATTTTTCAGATGGCCCTTTTAACCGGGGGGCAGTGAGACTTCACTGTATTGCAGATTTCTTTAACATGCTTGCTTGGTTGGCCAAAAAGGGCGTATGCGTTTTTTCCTGAATATATTCAGGAAAAAACGCATACGCCTTTTTTGTCCAACTGCATCATTGTCGACGTTCTGCCTGTTTTCCTATGCTTTAAATGCAATTCCAGTCTACCCCCTGAAATCGTTTTCCTGCAATTCTGCCCCGCTTTCAAGTCCTCTTCGCAGCCTTCCTTCAATATATTTTTGGACGATAGCTGTCATTTATAACTCTGCAGGTTTGTGAATTACAGTGCCCCTGAGCTCCGTTCTTCAAATCGCTTCCTTTTGAGCTGGCCGCAAACCCGCAGGATTGCTTCAGGCCCTAATCTTGTTCCGGCACGGCATGCTGAGCCTTTGGTTAATTCCTCTTCCTGGTGGGAAATGAGCGTTATATTTGCCTGGGCAGACACCTACAGCTAGTCTCTCATTGGTTCTCCCTATTCCTGTTCTTCTTGCGCAGAAATTGCAAACTGTGCCAAAGAGGAGGTTAAAGGCACTGACTCTCCAAGTGGGGAGAGTGTTAGTAAAGGGTCTGGAATGGTGAACCTGAGTAAAGGGGGACCATAACTGAGATACATTTGAAAACGTTTCCTGGTCACACGGTGCACCATAATGTGGGTTTCCCATGCATGTTTTAGCTGAAGGAAGAATCCCTTAAACCTGGAGAGTTGGGACCCATGGAATGGGTCCCATGCAGTATGACTTCAAAGGGTCTGCATTTGCTCATCGAACCTCACCAATGCTATCAGCCCGAAGTGTCCAACCTTATATCTCACTCAGCTCTGGGTGTAGATGAGGTAAATCCAGGTTGCATCACAAGCCCTGAATGAATTATTTAAGAATTGCTCTCTATTTCACTGTCATTGTGTTTTGTTTTTGTAATTCATTTTGATAAGGGGATTTATCGGATTTTCTCTGCTGCCTTCATGCAGCTGTACACACGCTTGATTCTCTTATGGAGACATATAAATCCATGGGTTTGTATATTCTTACTAGTCAGGTGTATTCCTAGGCATTGAATATAGGGTTGTTAGTCCATTTCGTTGAGCAAGGGGTAGGTCTTGAGTATTACATATTTGACGTATGGAATGGTATCTGTGCTAATTTCTATCTCTGCTTTTATGCAGCACCCCAACTCACATTTCCCCTTAAGCAAACATAAGTCAGTTTTCTAAATTTGAGACCCTGTTCTGTTTTGTAATTCAGTTCATGTGTAGCCAAGATTACATTCGGTGTATTAGTGATATCTTATGATGTTTCATTTTCTGTGAGACTTACTTCACTTAGAATCATCGTACCTGAATCCACTCATTATGGCACGACGGGCCAGATGACATAGATTTCATTGGAGAGTGATATTTCATTGTACATACGTACCACAACTTCTTTATCCATTTTTTGCTTTCTGCGATATTTAACTTGTGCCGTACACGAGGTTCTTATAAACAGAGCCGTCCGACACTTTGGGGTGGCTGTGTGTTTCTGATTTTAATTTCCCTAAGCTATAGGACCATAAGTTGAAATGCCGTAGGCTCCGTTGCTTTGTTCTTTAGGTGTTTGAGGATACACCATACACTTCTCCAGAGTGACTCTTAGCAATTTACATCCAGCCCATCAGCATAACAAGGCTCCCTGTTCTCCATGGCCTGTGATGCCTTTCTGGATTTTACACTTTTTTCAGATGACCCTTTTGACCGGGGGGCAGTGAGACTTCACTGTAGTGCAGATTTCTTTAACATGCTTTCTTGGTTCGCCAAAAAGTGCGTATGCGTTTTTTCCTGAATATATTCAGGAAAAAACACATACGCCCTTTTTGGCCAAGTGCATCATTGTCGACGTTCTGCCTCCTTTCCTATGCTTTAAATGCAATTCCAGTCTACCCACTGAAATCGTTTTCCTGCAATTCTGCCCCGCTTTCAAGTCCTCTTCGCAGCCTTCCTTCAATATATTTTTGGACGATAGCTGTCATTTATAACTCTGCAGGTTTGTGAATTACAGTGCCCCTGAGCTCCTTTCTTCAAATCGCTTTCTTGTGAGCTGGCCGCAAACCCGCAGGATTGCTTCAGGCCCTAATCTGGTTCCGGCATGGCATGCTGAGCGTTTGGTTAATTCCACTTCCTGGTGGCAAATGAGCGTTAAATTTGCCCGTGCAGACACCTACGGCTAGTCTCTCATTGGTTCTTCCTATTCCTGTTCATCTTGCGCAGAAATTGCAAACTGTGCGAAACAAGAGGTTAAAGGCACTGACTCTCCAAGTGGGGAGAGTATTAGTAAACGGTCTGGAATTGTGAACACGAGTAAAAGGGGACGGAAACTGAGATGCATTTGAAAACGTTTCTGGGTCACACGGTGCACCATACTTTGGGTTTCCCATGCATGTTTTAGCTGAAGGAAGGATCGCTTAAACCTGGAGATTTGGGACCCATGGAATGGGTACCATGCAGTATAACTTCAAATGGTCTGCATTTGCTCATCGAACCTCACCAATGCTATCAGCCCGAAGTGTCCAACCTTATGTCTCACTCAGCTCTGGGTGTAGATGAGGTAAATCCAAGTTGCATCACAAGCCCTGAATGAATTATTTAAGAATTGCTCTCTATTTCACTGTCATTGTGTTTTGTTTTTGTAATTCATTTTGATAATGGGATTTATCGGATTTTCTCTGCTGCCTTCATGCAGCTGTACACACGCTTGATTCTCTTATGGAGACATATAAATCCATGGGTTTGAAGATTCTTACTAGTCAGGTGTATTCCTAGGCATTGAATATAAGGTTGTTAGTCCATTTCGTTGAGCAATGGGTAGGTCTTGAGTATTACATATTTGACGTATGGAACGGTATCTGTGCTAATTTCTATCTCTGCTTTTATGCAGCACCCCAACTCAACTTTCCCCTTAAGCAAACATAAGTTGGTTTTCTAAATTTGAGACCCTGTTCTGTTTTGTAAGTCAGTTCATGTGTAGCCAAGATTACATTCGGTGTATTAGTGATATCTTATGATGTTTCATTTTCTGTGAGACTTACTTCACTTAGAATCATCGTACCTGAATCCACTCATTATGCCACGACGGGCCTGATGACATAGATTTCATTGGAGAGTGATATTCCATTGTACATACGTACCACAACTTCTTTATCCATTTTTTGCTTTCTGCGATATTTAACTTGTGCCGTACACGAGGTTCTTATAAACAGAGCCGTCCGACACTTTGGGGTGGCTGTGTGTTTCTGATTTTAATTTCCCTAAGCTATAGGACCATAAGTGGAAGTGCCGTAGGCTCCGTTGCTTTGTTTTTTAGGTGTTTGAGGATACACCATACACTTCTCCAGAGTGACTCTTGGCAATTTACATCCCGCCCATCAGCATAACAAGGCTCCCTGTTCTCCATGGCCTGTGCTGCCATTCTGGATTTTACACTTTTTTCAGATGGCCCTTTTGACCGGGGGGCAGTGAGACTTCACTGTAGTGCAGATTTCTTTAACATGCTTGCTTGGTTCGCCAAAAAGTGCGTATGCATTTTTTCCTGAATATATTCAGGAAAAAACGCATACGCCCTTTTTGGGCAAGTGCATCATTGTCGACGTTCTGCCTCCTTTCCTATGCTTTAAATGCAATTCCAGTCTACCCCCTGAAATCGTTTCCGTGCAATTCTGCCCCGCTTTCAAGTCCTCTTCGCAGCCTTCCTTGAATATATTTTTGGACGATAGCTGTCATTTATAACTCTGCAGGTTTGTGAAATACAGTGCCCCTGAACTCCTTTCTTCAAATCGCTTTCTTGTGAGCTGACCGCAAAACCGCAGGATTGCTTCAGGCCCTAATCTTGTTCCGGCACGGCATGCTGATCCTTTGGTTAATTCCTCTTCCTGGTGGGAAATGAGCGTTAAATTTCCCGTGCAGACACCTACAGCTAATCTCTCATTGGTTCTCCCTATTCCTGTTCATCTTGCGCAGAAATTGCAAACTGTGCCAAAGAGGAGGTTAAAGGCACTGACTCACCAAGTGCGGAGAGTGTTATTAAAGGGTCTGGAATTGTGAACCCGAGTAAAAGGGGACGAAAACTGAGATGCATTTGAAAACGATTGCCGGTCACATGGTGCACCATGCTGTGGGTTTCCCATGCATGATTTAGCTGAAGGAAGAATCGCTTAAACCTGGAGAGTTGGGACACATGGAATGGGTCCCATGCAGTATGACTTCAGAGGTTCTGCATTTGCTCATCGAACCTCACCAATGCTATCAGCCCGAAGTGTCCAACCTTATGTCTCACTCAGCTCTGGGTGTAGATGAGGTAAATCCAGGTTGCATAACAAGCCCTGCATGAATTATTTAAGAATTGCTCTCTATTTCACTGTCATTGTGTTTTGTTTTTGTAATTCATTTCGATAATAAGATTTATCGGATTTTCTCTGCTGCCTTCATGCAGCTGTACACACGCTTGTTTCTCTTATGGAGACATATAAATCCATGGGTTTGAAGATTCTTACTAGTCAGGTGTATTCCTAGGCGTTGAATATAGGGTGTTTAGCCCATTTCGTTGAGCAAGGGGTAGGTCTTGACTATTACATATTTGACTTATGGAATGGTATTTGTGCTAATTTCTATCTCTGGTTTTATGCAGCACCCCAACTCACCTTTCCCCTTAAGCAAACATAAGTTGGTTTTCTAAATTTGAGACCCTGTCCTGTTTTGTAATTCAGTTCATGTGTAGCCAAGATTACATTCCGTGTATTAGTGATATCTTATGATGTTGCATTTTCTGTGTGACTTATTTCACTTAGAATCATCGTACCTGAATCCACTCATTATGCCACGATGGGCCTGATGACATACATTTCTTTGGAGAGTGATATTCCATTGTACATACGTACCACAACTTCTTTATCCATTTTTCGCTTTCTGGGATATTTAACTTGTACCGTAGACGAGGTTCTTGTAAACAGAGCCGTCTGAAACTTTGGGGTGGCTGTGTGTTTTTGATTTTAATTTCCCTAAGCTATAGGACCATAAGTGGTTGTGCCGGAGGCTCCGTTGCTTTGTTTTTTAGGTGTTTCAGGAAACACCATACACTTCTCCAGAGTGGCTCTTGGCAATTTACATCTCACCCATCAGCATACCAAGGCTCCCTGTTCTCCATGGCCTGTGCTGCATTTCTGGGTTTTACACATTTTTCAGATGGCCCTTTTGACCGGGGGGCAGTGAGACTTCACTGTAGTGCAGATTTCTTTAACATGCTTGCTTGGTTGGCCAAAAAGGGCGTATGCGCTTTTTCCTGAATATATTCTGGAAAAAAACGCATACGCCCTTTTTGGACAAGTGCATCATTGTCGATGTTCTGCCTCTTTTCCTATGCTTTAAATGCAATTCCAGTCTACCCCCTGAAATCGTTTTCCTGCAATTCTGCCCCGCTTTCAAGTCCTCTTCGCAGCCTTCCTTCAATATATTTTTGGACGATAGCTGTCATTTATAACTCTGCAGGTTTGTGAATTACAGTGCCCCTGAGCTCCTTTCTTCAAATCGCTTTCTTGTGAGCTGGCCACAAACCGGCAGGATTGCTTCAGGCCCTAATCTGCTTCCGGCATGGCATACTGAGCGTTTGGTTAATTCCACTACCTGGTGGCAAATGAGCGTTAAATTTGCCCGTGCAGACACCTACAGCTAGTCTCTCATTGGTTCTCCCTATTCCTGTTCATCTTGCGCAGAAATTGCAAACTGTGCCAAACAGGAGGTTAAAGGCACTGACTCTCCAAGTGGGGAGAGTGTTAGTAAAGGGTCTGGAATTGTGAACCCGAGTAAAAGGGGCCGAAAACTGAGATGCATTTGAAAATGTTTCCCGGTCACATGGTGCACCATGCTGTGGGTTTCCCATGCATGTTTTAGCTGAAGGAAGGATCGCTTAAACCTGGAGATTTGGGACCCATGGTATGGGTACCATGCAGTATGACTTCAAATGGTCTGCATTTGCTCATCGAACCTCACCAATGTTATCAGCCCGAAGTGTCCAACCTTATGTCTCACTCAGCTCTGGGTGTAGATGAGGTAAATCCAAGTTGCATCACAAGCCCTGAATGAATTATTTAAGAATTGCTCTCTATTTCACTGTCATTGTGTTTTGTTTTTGTAATTCATTTTGATAATGGGATTTATCGGATTTTCTCTGCTGCCTTCATGCAGCTGTACACACGCTTGATTCTCTTATGGAGACATATAAATCCATGGGTTTGAAGATTCTTACTAGTCAGGTGTATTCCTAGGCGTTGAATATAAGGTTGTTAGTCCATTTCGTTGAGCTAGGGGTAGGTCTTGAGTATTACATATTTGACGTATGGAATGGTATCTGTGCTAATTTCTATCTCTGCTTTTATGCAGCACCCCAACTCAACTTTCCCCTTAAGCAAACATAAGTTGTTTTTCTGAATTTGAGACCCTGTTCTGTTTTGTAATTCAGTTCATGTGTAGCCAAGATTACATTCGGTGTATTAGTGATATCTTATGATGTTTCATTTTCTGTGAGACTTACTTCACTTAGAATCATCGTACCTGAATCCACTCATTATGCCATGACGGGCCTGATGACATAGATTTCATTGGAGAGTGATATTCCATTGTACATACGTACCACAACTTCTTTATCCATTTTTTGCTTTCTGCGATATTTAACTTGTGCCGTACACGAGGTTCTTATAAACAGAGCCGTCCGACACTTTGGGGTGGCTGTGTGTTTCTGATTTTAATTTCCCTAAGCTATAGGACCATAAGTGGAAGTGCCGTAGGCTCCGTTGCTTTGTTTTTTAGGTGTTTGAGGATACACCATACACTTTTCCAGAGTGACTCTTGGCAATTTACATCCCGCCCATCAGCATAACAAGGCTCCCTGTTCTCCATGGCCTGTGCAGCCTTTCTGGATTTTACACTTTTTTCAGATGGCCCTTTTGACCGGGGGGCAGTGAGACTTCACTGTACTGCAGATTTCTTTAACATGCTTGCTTGGTTGGCCAAAAAGTGCGTATGCGTTTTTTCCTGAATATATTCAGGAAAAAACGCATACGCCCTTTATGGGCAAGTGCATCATTGTCGACGTTCTGCCTCCTTTCCTATGCTTTAAATGCAATTCCAGTCAACCCCCTGAAATCGTTTCCCTGCAATTCTGCCCCGCTTTCAAGTCCTCTTCGCAGTCTTCCTTCAATATATTTTTGGACGATAGCTGTCATTTATAACTCTGCAGGTTTGTGAATTACAGTGCCCCTGAGCTCCTTTCTTCAAATCGCTTTCTTGTGAGCTGGCTGCAAACCCGCAGGATTGCTTCAGGCCCTAATCTGATTCCCGCACGGCATGCTGATCCTTTGGTTAATTCCTCTTCCTGGTGTGAAATGAGTGTTAAATTTGCCCGTGCAGACACCTACAGCTAATCTCTCATTGGTTCTCCCTTTTCCTGTTCATCTTGCGCAGAAATTGCAAACTGTGCCAAAGAGGAGGTTAAAGGCACTGACTCTCCAAGTGGGGAGAGTGTTAGTAAAGGGTCTGGAATGGTGAACCTGAGTAAAGGGGGACCAAAACTGAGATACATTTGAAAACGTTTCCCGGTCACACGGTGCACCATAATGTGGGTTTCCCATGCATGTTTTAGCTGAAGGAAGAATCCCTTAAACCTGGAGAGTTGGGACCCATGGAATGGGTCCCATGCAGTATGACTTCAAAGGGTCTGCATTTGCTCATCGAACCTCACCAATGCTATCAGCCCGAAGTGTCCAACCTTATGTCTCACTCAGCTCTGGGTGTAGATGAGGTAAATGCAGGTTGCATCACAAGCCCTGAATGAATTATTTAAGAATTGCTCTCTATTTCACTGTCATTGTGTTTTGTTTTTGTAATTCATTTTGAGAAGGGGATTTATCGGATTTTCTCTGCTGCCTTCATGCAGCTGTACACACGCTTGATTCTCTTATGGAGACATATAAATCCATGGGTTTGTATATTCTTACTAGTCAGGTGTATTCCTAGGCATTGAATATAGGGTTGTTAGTCCATTTCGTTGAGCAAGGGGTAGGTCTTGAGTATTACATATTTGACGTATGGAATGGTATCTGTGCTAATTTCTATCTCTGCTTTTATGCAGCACCCCAACTCACATTTCCCCTTAAGCAAACATAAGTCAGTTTTCTAAATTTGAGACCCTGTTCTGTTTTGTAATTCAGTTCATGTGTAGTCAAGATTTTATTCCGTGTGTTAGTGATATCTTATGATGTTTTATTTTCTGTGTGACTTATTTCACTTAGAATCATCATACCTGAATCCACTCATTATGCCACGACGGGACTGATTACATTGATTTCATTGGAGAATGATATTCAATTGTACATACGTACCACAACTTCTTTATCCATTTTTTGCTTTCTGCGATATTTAACTTGTGCCGTACACGAGGTTCTTATAAACAGAGCCGTCCGACAATTTGGGGTGGCTGTGTGTTTCTGATTTTAATTTCCCTAAGCTATAGTACCATAAGTGGAAGTGCCGTAGGCTCCGTTGCTTTGTTTTTTAGGTGTTTGAGGATACACCATACAGTTCTCCAGAGTGACTCTTGGCAATTTACATTCCGCCCATCAGCATAACAAGGCTCCCTGTTCTCCATGGCCTGTGCTGCCTTTGTGGCATTTACACATTTTTCAGATGGCCCTTTTAACCGGGGGGCAGTGAGACTTCACTGTATTGCAGATTTCTTTAACATGCTTGCTTGGTTGGCCAAAAAGGGCGTATGCGTTTTTTCCTGAATATATTCAGGAAAAAACGCATACGCCTTTTTTGTCCAACTGCATCATTGTCGACGTTCTGCCTGTTTTCCTATGCTTTAAATGCAATTCCAGTCTACCCCCTGAAATCGTTTTCCTGCAATTCTGCCCCGCTTTCAAGTCCTCTTCGCAGCCTTCCTTCAATATATTTTTGGACGATAGCTGTCATTTATAACTCTGCAGGTTTGTGAATTACAGTGCCCCTGAGCTCCGTTCTTCAAATCGCTTCCTTTTGAGCTGGCCGCAAACCCGCAGGATTGCTTCAGGCCCTAATCTTGTTCCGGCACGGCATGCTGAGCCTTTGGTTAATTCCTCTTCCTGGTGGGAAATGAGCGTTATATTTGCCTGGGCAGACACCTACAGCTAGTCTCTCATTGGTTCTCCCTATTCCTGTTCTTCTTGCGCAGAAATTGCAAACTGTGCCAAAGAGGAGGTTAAAGGCACTGACTCTCCAAGTGGGGAGAGTGTTAGTAAAGGGTCTGGAATGGTGAACCTGAGTAAAGGGGGACCATAACTGAGATACATTTGAAAACGTTTCCTGGTCACACGGTGCACCATAATGTGGGTTTCCCATGCATGTTTTAGCTGAAGGAAGAATCCCTTAAACCTGGAGAGTTGGGACCCATGGAATGGGTCCCATGCAGTATGACTTCAAAGGGTCTGCATTTGCTCATCGAACCTCACCAATGCTATCAGCCCGAAGTGTCCAACCTTATATCTCACTCAGCTCTGGGTGTAGATGAGGTAAATCCAGGTTGCATCACAAGCCCTGAATGAATTATTTAAGAATTGCTCTCTATTTCACTGTCATTGTGTTTTGTTTTTGTAATTCATTTTGATAAGGGGATTTATCGGATTTTCTCTGCTGCCTTCATGCAGCTGTACACACGCTTGATTCTCTTATGGAGACATATAAATCCATGGGTTTGTATATTCTTACTAGTCAGGTGTATTCCTAGGCATTGAATATAGGGTTGTTAGTCCATTTCGTTGAGCAAGGGGTAGGTCTTGAGTATTACATATTTGACGTATGGAATGGTATCTGTGCTAATTTCTATCTCTGCTTTTATGCAGCACCCCAACTCACATTTCCCCTTAAGCAAACATAAGTCAGTTTTCTAAATTTGAGACCCTGTTCTGTTTTGTAATTCAGTTCATGTGTAGCCAAGATTACATTCGGTGTATTAGTGATATCTTATGATGTTTCATTTTCTGTGAGACTTACTTCACTTAGAATCATCGTACCTGAATCCACTCATTATGGCACGACGGGCCAGATGACATAGATTTCATTGGAGAGTGATATTTCATTGTACATACGTACCACAACTTCTTTATCCATTTTTTGCTTTCTGCGATATTTAACTTGTGCCGTACACGAGGTTCTTATAAACAGAGCCGTCCGACACTTTGGGGTGGCTGTGTGTTTCTGATTTTAATTTCCCTAAGCTATAGGACCATAAGTTGAAATGCCGTAGGCTCCGTTGCTTTGTTCTTTAGGTGTTTGAGGATACACCATACACTTCTCCAGAGTGACTCTTAGCAATTTACATCCAGCCCATCAGCATAACAAGGCTCCCTGTTCTCCATGGCCTGTGATGCCTTTCTGGATTTTACACTTTTTTCAGATGACCCTTTTGACCGGGGGGCAGTGAGACTTCACTGTAGTGCAGATTTCTTTAACATGCTTTCTTGGTTCGCCAAAAAGTGCGTATGCGTTTTTTCCTGAATATATTCAGGAAAAAACACATACGCCCTTTTTGGCCAAGTGCATCATTGTCGACGTTCTGCCTCCTTTCCTATGCTTTAAATGCAATTCCAGTCTACCCACTGAAATCGTTTTCCTGCAATTCTGCCCCGCTTTCAAGTCCTCTTCGCAGCCTTCCTTCAATATATTTTTGGACGATAGCTGTCATTTATAACTCTGCAGGTTTGTGAATTACAGTGCCCCTGAGCTCCTTTCTTCAAATCGCTTTCTTGTGAGCTGGCCGCAAACCCGCAGGATTGCTTCAGGCCCTAATCTGGTTCCGGCATGGCATGCTGAGCGTTTGGTTAATTCCACTTCCTGGTGGCAAATGAGCGTTAAATTTGCCCGTGCAGACACCTACGGCTAGTCTCTCATTGGTTCTTCCTATTCCTGTTCATCTTGCGCAGAAATTGCAAACTGTGCGAAACAAGAGGTTAAAGGCACTGACTCTCCAAGTGGGGAGAGTATTAGTAAACGGTCTGGAATTGTGAACACGAGTAAAAGGGGACGGAAACTGAGATGCATTTGAAAACGTTTCTGGGTCACACGGTGCACCATACTTTGGGTTTCCCATGCATGTTTTAGCTGAAGGAAGGATCGCTTAAACCTGGAGATTTGGGACCCATGGAATGGGTACCATGCAGTATAACTTCAAATGGTCTGCATTTGCTCATCGAACCTCACCAATGCTATCAGCCCGAAGTGTCCAACCTTATGTCTCACTCAGCTCTGGGTGTAGATGAGGTAAATCCAAGTTGCATCACAAGCCCTGAATGAATTATTTAAGAATTGCTCTCTATTTCACTGTCATTGTGTTTTGTTTTTGTAATTCATTTTGATAATGGGATTTATCGGATTTTCTCTGCTGCCTTCATGCAGCTGTACACACGCTTGATTCTCTTATGGAGACATATAAATCCATGGGTTTGAAGATTCTTACTAGTCAGGTGTATTCCTAGGCATTGAATATAAGGTTGTTAGTCCATTTCGTTGAGCAATGGGTAGGTCTTGAGTATTACATATTTGACGTATGGAACGGTATCTGTGCTAATTTCTATCTCTGCTTTTATGCAGCACCCCAACTCAACTTTCCCCTTAAGCAAACATAAGTTGGTTTTCTAAATTTGAGACCCTGTTCTGTTTTGTAAGTCAGTTCATGTGTAGCCAAGATTACATTCGGTGTATTAGTGATATCTTATGATGTTTCATTTTCTGTGAGACTTACTTCACTTAGAATCATCGTACCTGAATCCACTCATTATGCCACGACGGGCCTGATGACATAGATTTCATTGGAGAGTGATATTCCATTGTACATACGTACCACAACTTCTTTATCCATTTTTTGCTTTCTGCGATATTTAACTTGTGCCGTACACGAGGTTCTTATAAACAGAGCCGTCCGACACTTTGGGGTGGCTGTGTGTTTCTGATTTTAATTTCCCTAAGCTATAGGACCATAAGTGGAAGTGCCGTAGGCTCCGTTGCTTTGTTTTTTAGGTGTTTGAGGATACACCATACACTTCTCCAGAGTGACTCTTGGCAATTTACATCCCGCCCATCAGCATAACAAGGCTCCCTGTTCTCCATGGCCTGTGCTGCCATTCTGGATTTTACACTTTTTTCAGATGGCCCTTTTGACCGGGGGGCAGTGAGACTTCACTGTAGTGCAGATTTCTTTAACATGCTTGCTTGGTTCGCCAAAAAGTGCGTATGCATTTTTTCCTGAATATATTCAGGAAAAAACGCATACGCCCTTTTTGGGCAAGTGCATCATTGTCGACGTTCTGCCTCCTTTCCTATGCTTTAAATGCAATTCCAGTCTACCCCCTGAAATCGTTTCCGTGCAATTCTGCCCCGCTTTCAAGTCCTCTTCGCAGCCTTCCTTGAATATATTTTTGGACGATAGCTGTCATTTATAACTCTGCAGGTTTGTGAAATACAGTGCCCCTGAACTCCTTTCTTCAAATCGCTTTCTTGTGAGCTGACCGCAAAACCGCAGGATTGCTTCAGGCCCTAATCTTGTTCCGGCACGGCATGCTGATCCTTTGGTTAATTCCTCTTCCTGGTGGGAAATGAGCGTTAAATTTCCCGTGCAGACACCTACAGCTAATCTCTCATTGGTTCTCCCTATTCCTGTTCATCTTGCGCAGAAATTGCAAACTGTGCCAAAGAGGAGGTTAAAGGCACTGACTCACCAAGTGCGGAGAGTGTTATTAAAGGGTCTGGAATTGTGAACCCGAGTAAAAGGGGACGAAAACTGAGATGCATTTGAAAACGATTGCCGGTCACATGGTGCACCATGCTGTGGGTTTCCCATGCATGATTTAGCTGAAGGAAGAATCGCTTAAACCTGGAGAGTTGGGACACATGGAATGGGTCCCATGCAGTATGACTTCAGAGGTTCTGCATTTGCTCATCGAACCTCACCAATGCTATCAGCCCGAAGTGTCCAACCTTATGTCTCACTCAGCTCTGGGTGTAGATGAGGTAAATCCAGGTTGCATAACAAGCCCTGCATGAATTATTTAAGAATTGCTCTCTATTTCACTGTCATTGTGTTTTGTTTTTGTAATTCATTTCGATAATAAGATTTATCGGATTTTCTCTGCTGCCTTCATGCAGCTGTACACACGCTTGTTTCTCTTATGGAGACATATAAATCCATGGGTTTGAAGATTCTTACTAGTCAGGTGTATTCCTAGGCGTTGAATATAGGGTGTTTAGCCCATTTCGTTGAGCAAGGGGTAGGTCTTGACTATTACATATTTGACTTATGGAATGGTATTTGTGCTAATTTCTATCTCTGGTTTTATGCAGCACCCCAACTCACCTTTCCCCTTAAGCAAACATAAGTTGGTTTCCTAAATTTGAGACCCTGTCCTGTTTTGTAATTCAGTTCATGTGTAGCCAAGATTACATTCCGTGTATTAGTGATATCTTATGATGTTGCATTTTCTGTGTGACTTATTTCACTTAGAATCATCGTACCTGAATCCACTCATTATGCCACGATGGGCCTGATGACATACATTTCTTTGGAGAGTGATATTCCATTGTACATACGTACCACAACTTCTTTATCCATTTTTCGCTTTCTGGGATATTTAACTTGTACCGTAGACGAGGTTCTTGTAAACAGAGCCGTCTGAAACTTTGGGGTGGCTGTGTGTTTTTGATTTTAATTTCCCTAAGCTATAGGACCATAAGTGGTTGTGCCGGAGGCTCCGTTGCTTTGTTTTTTAGGTGTTTCAGGAAACACCATACACTTCTCCAGAGTGGCTCTTGGCAATTTACATCTCACCCATCAGCATACCAAGGCTCCCTGTTCTCCATGGCCTGTGCTGCATTTCTGGGTTTTACACATTTTTCAGATGGCCCTTTTGACCGGGGGGCAGTGAGACTTCACTGTAGTGCAGATTTCTTTAACATGCTTGCTTGGTTGGCCAAAAAGGGCGTATGCGCTTTTTCCTGAATATATTCTGGAAAAAAACGCATACGCCCTTTTTGGACAAGTGCATCATTGTCGATGTTCTGCCTCTTTTCCTATGCTTTAAATGCAATTCCAGTCTACCCCCTGAAATCGTTTTCCTGCAATTCTGCCCCGCTTTCAAGTCCTCTTCGCAGCCTTCCTTCAATATATTTTTGGACGATAGCTGTCATTTATAACTCTGCAGGTTTGTGAATTACAGTGCCCCTGAGCTCCTTTCTTCAAATCGCTTTCTTGTGAGCTGGCCACAAACCGGCAGGATTGCTTCAGGCCCTAATCTGCTTCCGGCATGGCATACTGAGCGTTTGGTTAATTCCACTACCTGGTGGCAAATGAGCGTTAAATTTGCCCGTGCAGACACCTACAGCTAGTCTCTCATTGGTTCTCCCTATTCCTGTTCATCTTGCGCAGAAATTGCAAACTGTGCCAAACAGGAGGTTAAAGGCACTGACTCTCCAAGTGGGGAGAGTGTTAGTAAAGGGTCTGGAATTGTGAACCCGAGTAAAAGGGGCCGAAAACTGAGATGCATTTGAAAATGTTTCCCGGTCACATGGTGCACCATGCTGTGGGTTTCCCATGCATGTTTTAGCTGAAGGAAGGATCGCTTAAACCTGGAGATTTGGGACCCATGGTATGGGTACCATGCAGTATGACTTCAAATGGTCTGCATTTGCTCATCGAACCTCACCAATGTTATCAGCCCGAAGTGTCCAACCTTATGTCTCACTCAGCTCTGGGTGTAGATGAGGTAAATCCAAGTTGCATCACAAGCCCTGAATGAATTATTTAAGAATTGCTCTCTATTTCACTGTCATTGTGTTTTGTTTTTGTAATTCATTTTGATAATGGGATTTATCGGATTTTCTCTGCTGCCTTCATGCAGCTGTACACACGCTTGATTCTCTTATGGAGACATATAAATCCATGGGTTTGAAGATTCTTACTAGTCAGGTGTATTCCTAGGCGTTGAATATAAGGTTGTTAGTCCATTTCGTTGAGCTAGGGGTAGGTCTTGAGTATTACATATTTGACGTATGGAATGGTATCTGTGCTAATTTCTATCTCTGCTTTTATGCAGCACCCCAACTCAACTTTCCCCTTAAGCAAACATAAGTTGTTTTTCTGAATTTGAGACCCTGTTCTGTTTTGTAATTCAGTTCATGTGTAGCCAAGATTACATTCGGTGTATTAGTGATATCTTATGATGTTTCATTTTCTGTGAGACTTACTTCACTTAGAATCATCGTACCTGAATCCACTCATTATGCCATGACGGGCCTGATGACATAGATTTCATTGGAGAGTGATATTCCATTGTACATACGTACCACAACTTCTTTATCCATTTTTTGCTTTCTGCGATATTTAACTTGTGCCGTACACGAGGTTCTTATAAACAGAGCCGTCCGACACTTTGGGGTGGCTGTGTGTTTCTGATTTTAATTTCCCTAAGCTATAGGACCATAAGTGGAAGTGCCGTAGGCTCCGTTGCTTTGTTTTTTAGGTGTTTGAGGATACACCATACACTTTTCCAGAGTGACTCTTGGCAATTTACATCCCGCCCATCAGCATAACAAGGCTCCCTGTTCTCCATGGCCTGTGCAGCCTTTCTGGATTTTACACTTTTTTCAGATGGCCCTTTTGACCGGGGGGCAGTGAGACTTCACTGTACTGCAGATTTCTTTAACATGCTTGCTTGGTTGGCCAAAAAGTGCGTATGCGTTTTTTCCTGAATATATTCAGGAAAAAACGCATACGCCCTTTATGGGCAAGTGCATCATTGTCGACGTTCTGCCTCCTTTCCTATGCTTTAAATGCAATTCCAGTCAACCCCCTGAAATCGTTTCCCTGCAATTCTGCCCCGCTTTCAAGTCCTCTTCGCAGTCTTCCTTCAATATATTTTTGGACGATAGCTGTCATTTATAACTCTGCAGGTTTGTGAATTACAGTGCCCCTGAGCTCCTTTCTTCAAATCGCTTTCTTGTGAGCTGGCTGCAAACCCGCAGGATTGCTTCAGGCCCTAATCTGATTCCCGCACGGCATGCTGATCCTTTGGTTAATTCCTCTTCCTGGTGTGAAATGAGTGTTAAATTTGCCCGTGCAGACACCTACAGCTAATCTCTCATTGGTTCTCCCTTTTCCTGTTCATCTTGCGCAGAAATTGCAAACTGTGCCAAAGAGGAGGTTAAAGGCACTGACTCTCCAAGTGGGGAGAGTGTTAGTAAAGGGTCTGGAATGGTGAACCTGAGTAAAGGGGGACCAAAACTGAGATACATTTGAAAACGTTTCCCGGTCACACGGTGCACCATAATGTGGGTTTCCCATGCATGTTTTAGCTGAAGGAAGAATCCCTTAAACCTGGAGAGTTGGGACCCATGGAATGGGTCCCATGCAGTATGACTTCAAAGGGTCTGCATTTGCTCATCGAACCTCACCAATGCTATCAGCCCGAAGTGTCCAACCTTATGTCTCACTCAGCTCTGGGTGTAGATGAGGTAAATGCAGGTTGCATCACAAGCCCTGAATGAATTATTTAAGAATTGCTCTCTATTTCACTGTCATTGTGTTTTGTTTTTGTAATTCATTTTGAGAAGGGGATTTATCGGATTTTCTCTGCTGCCTTCATGCAGCTGTACACACGCTTGATTCTCTTATGGAGACATATAAATCCATGGGTTTGTATATTCTTACTAGTCAGGTGTATTCCTAGGCATTGAATATAGGGTTGTTAGTCCATTTCGTTGAGCAAGGGGTAGGTCTTGAGTATTACATATTTGACGTATGGAATGGTATCTGTGCTAATTTCTATCTCTGCTTTTATGCAGCACCCCAACTCACATTTCCCCTTAAGCAAACATAAGTCAGTTTTCTAAATTTGAGACCCTGTTCTGTTTTGTAATTCAGTTCATGTGTAGTCAAGATTTTATTCCGTGTGTTAGTGATATCTTATGATGTTTTATTTTCTGTGTGACTTATTTCACTTAGAATCATCATACCTGAATCCACTCATTATGCCACGACGGGACTGATTACATTGATTTCATTGGAGAATGATATTCAATTGTACATACGTACCACAACTTCTTTATCCATTTTTTGCTTTCTGCGATATTTAACTTGTGCCGTACACGAGGTTCTTATAAACAGAGCCGTCCGACAATTTGGGGTGGCTGTGTGTTTCTGATTTTAATTTCCCTAAGCTATAGTACCATAAGTGGAAGTGCCGTAGGCTCCGTTGCTTTGTTTTTTAGGTGTTTGAGGATACACCATACAGTTCTCCAGAGTGACTCTTGGCAATTTACATCCCGCCCATCAGCATAACAAGGCTCCCTGTTCTCCATGGCCTGTGGTGCTTTTCTGGATTTTACACTTTTTTCAGATGGCCCTTTTGACCGGGGAGCAGTGAGACTTCACTGTAGTGCAGATTTCTTTAACATGCTTGCTTGGTTGACCAAAAAGTGCGTATGCGTTTTTTCCTGAATATATTCAGGAAAAAACGCATACGCCCTTTTTGGCCAAGTGCATCATTTTCGACGTTCTGCCTCCTTTCCTATGCTTTAAATGCAATTCCCGTCTACCCCCTGAAATCGTTTTCCTGCAATTCTGCCCCACTTTCAAGTCCTCTTCGCAGCCTTCCTTCAATATATTTTCGGACGATAGCTGTCATTTATAACTCTGCAGGTTTGTGAATTACAGTGCCCCTGACCTCCTTTCTTCAAATCTCTTTCTTGTGAGCTGGCCGCAAACCCGCAGGATTGCTTCAGGCCCTAATCTGGTTCCGGCACGGCATGCTGAGCCTTTGGTTAATTCCTCTTCCTCGTTGGAAATGAGCGTTAAATTTGCCCATGCAGACACCTACAGCTAGTCTCTCATTGGTTCTCCCTATTCCTGTTCATCTTGCGCAGAAATTGCGAATTGTGCCAAACAGGAGGTTAAAGGCACTGACTCTCCAAGTGGGGAAAGTGTTAGTAAAGGTTCTGGAATTGTGAACCCGAGTAAAAGGGGACGAAAACTGAGATGCATTTGAAAACGTTTCCCGGTCACATGGTGCACCATACTGTGGGTTTCCCATGCATGCCTTAGCTGAAGGAAGAATCCTTTAAACCTGGAGAGTTGGGACCCATGGAATGGGTACCATGCAGTATGACTTCAAAGGGTCTGCATTTGGTCATCGAACCTCACCAATGCTATCAGCCCGAAGTGCCCAACCTTATGTCTCACTCAGCTCTGGGTGTACATGTGGTAAATCCAGGTTGCATCACAAGCCCTGAATGAATTATTTAAGAATTGCTCTCTATTTCACTGGCCTTGTGTTTTGTTTTTGTAATTCATTTGATAATGGGATTTATCGGATTTTCTCTGCTGCATTCATGCCGCTGTATACACACTTGATTTCCTTATGGAGACATATAAATCCATGGGTTTGAAGATTCTTACTAGTCAGGTATATTCCCAGGCGTTGAATATGGGGTGTTGAGTCCATTTCGTTGAGCAAGGAGTAGGTCTTGTCTGTTACATATTTGGATTATGGAATGGTATCTGTGCTAATTTCTATCTCTGGTTTTATGCAGCACCCCAACTCACCTTTCCCCTTAAGCAAGCATAAGTTGGTTTTCTACATTTAAGTACCTGTTCTGTTTTGTAATTCAGTTCATGTGTAGCCAAGTTTTCATTCCGTGTATTAGTGATATCTTATGATGTTTCTTTTTCTGTGTGACTTATTTCACGTAGAATCATCGTACCTGAATCCACTCATTATGCCACAACGAGTCTGATGACATAGATTTCATTGCTGAGGGATATTCCATTGTACGTACGTACCACATCTTCTTAATCCATTTTTCTCTTTCTGGGATATTTAACTTGTACCGTAGATGAGGTTTTTGTAAACAGAGCCATCCCAAATTTTGGGGTGGATGTGTGTTTTTGATTTTAATGTCCCTAAGCTACTGGACCATAAGTGGAAGTGCCATAGGCTGTGTTGCTTTGTTTCCTACATGTTTCAGGAAACACCATACACTTCTCCAGAGTGGCTGTTGGCAATTTACATCCCGCCCATCAGCATATCAAGGCTCCCAGTTCTCCATGACCTGTCCTGCCTTTCTGGATTTTACACTTTTTTCAGATGGCCCTTTTGACCGGGGGGCAGTGAGACTTCATTGTAGTGCAGATTTCCTTTACACGCTTGCTTGGTTGGCCAAAAGGGCATATGCGTTTTGTCCTGAATATATTCAGGAGAAAACGCATACGCCCTTTTTGGCCAAGTGCATCATTGCGACATTCTGCCTCTTTTCCTATGCTTTAAGTGCAATTCCAGTCTACCCCCTGAAATCGTTTTCCTGAAATTCTGCCTCGCTTTCAAGTCCTGTTCGAATACTTACTTCAATACATTTTTGGACGATAGCTGTCATTCATAACTCTGCAGCTTTGTGAATTACAGTGCCCCTGAGCTCCTTTCTTCAACTCGCTTTCTTGTGAGCTGTCTGCAAAAACGAAGGTGTGCTTCAGGCCCTAATCTGTTTCCGGCAGGGCACACTGCGCCTTTGGTTAATTGCTCTTCCTGGTGGGAAATGAGCGTTCCGTTTGCCCGTGCAGACACCTACAGCTAGTCTCTCATTGGTTCTCCCTTTTCCTGTTCATCTTGGGCAGAAATTGCAAACTGTGCCAAACAGGAGGTTAAAGGCACTGACTCTCCAAGTGGGGAGAGTGTTAGTAAAGCGTCTGGAATGGTGAATCCGAGTACCCGGGGACGAAAAGTGAGATGCATTTGAAAACGTTTCCCAATCACACGGTGGACCATACTCTGGGTTTCCCATGCATGTTTTAGCTGAAGGAAGAATCCTTTAAACCTGGAGAGTTGTGACCCATGGAATGGGTACCATGCAGTACGACTTCAAAGGGTCTGCGTTTGCTCACCGAACCTCACCAATGCTATCAGCCCAAAGTGTCCAGCCTTATGTCTCACCAAGCTCTGGGTGTAGATGTGGTAAATCCAGGTTGCATCACAAGCCCTGAATGAATTATTTAAGAATTGCTCTCTATTTCACTGTCCTTGTGTTTTGTTTTTGTAATTCATTTTGATAATGGGATTTATCGGATTTTCTCTGCTGCATTCATGCCACTGTACACACGCTTCATTCTCTTACAGAGACATATAAATCCATGGGTTTGAAAATTCTTACTAGTCAGGTGTATTCCTAGGCATTCAATATGGGGTGCTTAGTCCATTTCGTTGAGCAAGGGGTAGGTGTTGACTATTACATATTTGGCTTATGGAAAGGTATCTGTGCTAATTTCTATCTCTGGTTTTATGCAGCACCCCAACTCACCTTTCCCCTTAAGCAAGCGTAAGTTGGTTTTCTAAATTTGAGACCCTGTTGTGTTTTGTAATTCAGTTCATGTGTAGCCAAGTTTACATTCCGTGTATTAGTGATATCTTATGATGTTTCATTTTCTGTGTGACTTATTTCACTTAGAATCATCTTGCCTGAATCCACTCATTGTGCCGCGACGGGCGTGATGACATAGATTTCATGGGTGAGTGATATTCCATTGTACGTACGTACCACAACTTCTTTATCCATTTTTCACATTCTGGGATATTTAACTTTTACCGTAGACGAGGTTCTTGTAAACAGAGCCGTGTGAAACTTTGGGGTGGCTGTGTGTTTTTGATTTTAATTTCCCTAAGCTATAGGACCATAAGTGGAAGTGCCGTAGGCTCCGTTGCTTTGTTTTTTAGGTGTTCCAGGAAACACCATACACTTCTCCAGAGTGGCTCTTGGCAATTTACATCCCACCCATCAGCATTACAAGGCTCCCTGTTCTCCATGTCCTGTGCTGCCTTTCTGGATTTTACACATTTTTCAGATGGCCCTTTTGACCGGGAGGCCGTGAGACTTCATTGTACGGCAGATTTCTTTAACATGCTTGCTTGGTTGGCCAAAATGCGTGTATGCGTTTTTTCCTGAATATATTCAGGAAAAAACGCATACGCCCTTTTTGGCCAAGAGTATCATTGTCAACGTTCTGCGTCTTTTCCTATGCTTTAAATGCAATTCCCGTCTACCCCCTGAAATCGTTTTCCTGCAATTCTGCCCTGCTTACAAGTCGTCTTCGCAGCCTTCCTTCAATATTTTTTTGGACGATAGCTGTCATTTATAACTCTGCAGGTTTTTGAGTTACAGTGCCCCTGAGCTCCTTTCTTCAACTCGCTATCTTGTGAGCTGGCCGCAAACCCGCAGGATTGTTTCAGGCCATAATCTGGTTCCGGCACGGCATGCTGAGCCTGTGGTTAATTCCTCTTCCTGGTGGGAAATGAGCGTTAAATTTGCCCGCGCAGACACCTACAGCTAGTCTCTCATTGGTTCTCCCTATTCCTGTTCATCTCGCGCAGAAATTGCAAACTGGGCCCAACAGGAGGTTAAAGGCACTGACTCTCCAAGTGTTGAGAGTGTTAGTAAAGGGTCTGGAATGGTGAAACCGATTAAAAGGTGCCGAAAACTGAGATGCATTTGAAAACGTTTGCCGGTCACACGGTGCACCATACTGTGGGTTTCCCATGCATGTTTTAGCTGAAGGAAGAATCGCTTAAACCTGGAGAGTTGGGACCCATGGAATGGGTCCCATGCAGTATGACTTCAAAGGGTCTGCATTTGCTCATCGAACCTCACCAATGCTATCAGCCCGAAGTGTCCAACCTTATGTCTCACTCAGCTCTGGTTGTAGATGAGGTAAATCCAGGTTGCATCCCAAGCCCTGAATGAATTCTTTAAGAATTGCTCTCTATTTCACTGTCATTGTGTTTTGTTTTTGTAATTCATTTTGATAATGGGATTTATCGGATTTTCTCTGCTGCCTTCATGCAGCTGTACACACGCTTGATTCTCTTATGGAGACATATAAATCCATGGGTTTGAAAATTGTTTCTAGTAAGGTGTATTCCTGGGCGTTGAATATAGGGTGTTTAGCCCATTTCGTTGAGCAAGGGGTAGGTCTTGACTATTACATATTTGACATATGGAAAGGTATCTGTGCTAATTTCTATCTCTGGTTTTATGCAACACCACAACTCACCTTTCCCCTTAAGCAAGCATAAGTTGGTTTTCTAAATTTGAGACCCTGTTCTGTTTTGTAATTCAGTTCATGTGTAGGCAAGTTTACATTCCCGTGTATTAGTGATATCTTACGATGTTTCATTTTCTGTGTGAATTATTTCACTTAGAATCATCAAAGCTGAATCCACTCATTATGCCGCGACGGGCCTGATGACATAAATTTCATTGCTGAGTGATATTCCATTGTACGTACGTACCACAACTACTTTATTCATTTTTCATTTTCTGGGATATTTAACTTGTACCGTAGACGAGGTTCTTGTAAACAGAGCCGTCTGAAACTTTGGGGTGGCTGTGTGTTTCTGATTGTAATTTCCCTAAGCTATAGGACCATAAGTGTAAGTGCCATAGGCTCTGTTGCTTTTTTTTTTAGGTGTTTTAGGAAACACCATACACTTCTCCAGAGTGGCTGTTGGCAATTTACATCCCACCCATCAGCATAACATGGCTCCCTGTTCTCCATGGCCTGTGCTGCCTTTCTGGATTTTACACGTTTTTCAGATGGCCCTTTTGACCGGGGGACAGTGAGACTTCATTGTAGTGCAGATTTCCTTAACATGCTTGCTTGGTTGGCCAAAAAGGGCGTATGCGCTTTTTCCTGAATATATTCTGGAAAAAAAGGCATACGCCCTTTTTGGACAAGTGCATCATTGTCGACGTTCTGCCTCTTTTCCTATGCTTTAAATGCAATTCCCGTCTACCCCCTGAAATCGTTTTCCTGCAAATCTGCCCCGCTTTCAAGTCCTCTTCGCAGGCTTCCTTCAATATATTTTTGGACGATAGCTGTCATTTATAACTCTGCAGGTTTGTGAATTACAGTGCCTGTGAGCTCCTTTCGTCAAATCACTTTCTTGTGAGCTGTCCGCAAAGCCGCAGGATTGCTTCAGGCCCTAATTTGGTTCCCTCACGGCATGCTGAGCCTTTTGTTATTTCCTCTTCCTGGTGGGAAATGAGCGTTAAATTTGCCCGTGCAGAAACCTACAGCTACTCTCTCATTGGTTCTCCCTATTCCTGTTCATCTTGCGCAGAAATTGCAAAGTGTGCCAAAGAGGAGGTTAAAGGCACTGACTCTCCAAGTGGGGAGAGTGTTAGTAAAGGGTTTGGAATGGTGAACCCGAGTAAAACGGGACGAAAACTGAGATGCATTTGAAAACTTTTCCCAGTCACACGGTGCACCATACTGTGGGTTTCCCATGCATGTTTTAGCTGAAGGAAGAATCCCTTAAACCTGGAGATTTGGGACCCATGGAATGGGTACCATGCAGTATGACTTCAAAGGGTCTGCATTTGCTCATCGAACCTCACCAATGCTATCAGCCTGAAGTGTCCAACCTTATGTCTCACTCAGCTCTGGGTGTAGATGAGGTAAATCCAGGTTGCATCACAAGCCCTGAATGAATTATTTAAGAATTGCTCTCTATTTCACTCTCATTGTGTTTTGTTTTTGTAATTCATTTTGATAAGGGGATTTATCGGATTTACTCTGCTGCATACATGAAGCTGTACACACGCTTGATTCTCTTATGGAGACATATAAATCCATGGGTTTGAAGATTCTTACTAGTCAGGTGTATTGCTAGGCGTTGAATATAGGGTTTTTAGACCATCTCGTTGAGCAAGGGGTAGATCTTGACTATTACATATTTGACTTATGGAAGGGTATCTGTGCTAATTTCTATCTCTGGTTTTATGCAGCACCCAAACATACCTTTCCCCTTAAGCAAACATAAGTTGGTTTTCTTAATTTGAGACCCTGTTCTGTTTTGCAATTCAGTTCATGTGTAGCCAAGATTACATTCGGTGTATTAGTGATATCTTATGATGTTTCATTTTCTGTGTGACTTATTTCACTTAGAATCATCGACCTGAATCCACTCATTATGCCACGATGGGCCAGATGACAGAGATTTCATTGGTGAGTGATATTCCATTGTACGTACGTACCACAACTTCTTTATCCATTTTTCGCTTTCTGGGATATTTAACTTGTACCGTAGATGAAGTTCTTGTAAACAGAGCCGTCTGAAACTTTGTGGTGGCTGTGTGTTTTTGATTTTAATTTCCCTAATCTATAGGACCATAAGTGGAAGTGCGATAGGCTCCATTGCTTTGTTTTTTAGGTGTTTCAGGAAACACCATACACTTCTCCAGAGTGGCTGTTGGCAATTTACATCCCACTCAGCAGCGTAACAAGGATCCCTGTTCTCCATTGCCTGTGCTGCATTTCTGGATTTTACACTTTTTTCAGATGGCCCTTTTGACCGGGGGGCAGTGAGACTTCATTGTAGTGCAGATTTCTTTAACATGCTTGCTTGGTTGGCCAAAAAGACCGTATTCGTTTTTCCCTGAATATATTCAGGGAAAAACGCATACGCCCTTTTTTGCCAAGTGCATCATTGTCGACGTTCTGCCTCTTTTCCTATGCTTTAAATGCAATTCCAGTCTACCCCCTGAAATCGTTTTCCAGCAATTCTGCCCTGCTTTCAAGTCCTCGTCGCAGCCTTCCTTCAAATATTTTTGGACGATAGTTGTCATTTATAACTCTGCAGTTTTGTGAATTACTTGGCCCCTGAGCTCATTTCTTCAAATCGCTTTCTTGTGAGCTGGCCGCAAACCCGCAGGATTGCTTCAGGCCCTAATCTGGTTCCAGCACGGCATGCTGAGCCTTTGGTTAATTCCTCTTCCTGGTTGGAAATGAGCGTTAAATTTGCCCGTGCAGACACCTACAGCTAGTCTCTCATTGGTTCTCCCTATTCCTGTTCATCTTGCGCAGAAATTGCAAACTGTGCCAAACAGGAGGTTAAAGGCACTGACTCTCCAAGTGGGGAGAGTGTTAGTAAAAGGTCTGGAATTGTGAACCTGAGTAAAAGGGGACAAAATCTGAGATGCATTTGAAAATGCTTCCCGGTCACACGGTGCACCATACTGTGGGTTTCTCATGCATGCTTTAGCTGAAGGAAGAATCGCTTAAACCTGGAGAGTTGGGACCCATGGAATGGGTACCATACAGTATGACTTCAAATGGTCTGCATTTGCTCATCGAACCTCACCAATGCTATCAGCCCGAAGTGTCCAACCTTATGTCTCACTCAGCTCTGGGTTCAGATGAGGTAAATCCGGGTTGCATCACAAGCCCTGAATGAATTATTTAAGAATTGCTCTCTATTTCACTGTCATTGTGTTTTGTTTTTGTAATTCATTTTGATAATAGGATTTATCGGATTTTCTCTGCTGGCTTCATGCAGCTGTACACACGCTTGATTCTCTTATGGAGACATATAAATCCATGGGTTTGAAGATTCTTACTAGTCAGGTGTATTTCTAGGCGTTGAATATAGGGTGTTTAACCCATTTCGTTGAGCAAGTGGTAGGTCTTGACTATTACATATTTGACTTATGGAATGGTATCTGTGCTAATTTCTATCTCTGGTTTTATGCAGCACCCAACTCACCTTTCTCCTTAAGCAAACATAAGTTGGTTTTCTAAATTTGAGACCCTGTTCTGTTTTGTAATTCAGTTCATGTGCAGCCAAGAGTACATTCGGTGTATTAGTGATATCTTATGATATTTCATTTTCTGTGTGATTTATTTCACTTAGAATCATTGTACCTGAATTCAATCATTATGCCACGACGGGCCTGATGATATAGATTTCATTGGTGAGTGATATTCCATTGTACGTACGTACCACAACTTCTTTATCCATTTTTCGCTTTCTGGGATATTTAACTTGTACCGTAGAAGATGTTCTTGTAAACAGAGCCGTCTGAAACTTTGGGGCGGCTGTGTGTTTTTGATTTTAATTTCCCTAAGCTATAGAACCATAAGTGGAAGTGCCGTAGGCTCCGTTGCTTTGTTTTTTAGGTGTTTCAGGATACACCATACACTTCTCCAGAATGGCTGTTGGCAATTTACATCCCACCCATCAGCATAACATGGCTCCCAGTTCTCCATGGCCTGTACTGCCTTTCTGGATTTTACACTTTTTTCAGATGGCCCTTTTGATTGGGGGGCAGTGAGACTTCATTTTAGTGCAGATTTCTCTAACATGCTAGCTTGGTTGGCGAAAAAGGGCGTATGCGTTTTTTCCTGAATATATTCAGGAAAAAACGCATACGCCCTTTTTGGCCAAGTGCATCATTGTCGACGTTCTGCCTCTTTTCCTATGCTTTAAATGCAATTCCACTCTACTCCCTGAAACCGCTTTCCTGCAATTCTGCCCCGATTTCAAGTCCTCTTCGCAGCCTTCCTTCAATATATTTTTGGACAATAGCTGTCATTTATAACTCTGCAGGTTTGAGAATTACAGTGCCCCTGAGCTGCTTTCTTCAAATCGCTTTCTTGTGAGCTGGCGGCAAACCCGCAGGATTGCTTCAGGCCCTAATCTGGTTCTGGCAAGGCATGCTGAGCGTTTGGTTAATTCCGCTTCCTGGTGGGAAATGAGCATTAAATTTGCCCGTGCAGACACCTACAGCTAGTCTCTCATTGGTTCTCCCTATTCCTGTTCATCTTGCGCAGAAATTGCAAACTGTGCCAAAGAGCAGGTTAAAGGCACTGACTCTATAAGTGGGGAGAGTGTTAGTAAAGGGTCTGGAATTGTGAACCCGAGTAAAAGAGGACAAAAACTGAGATGCGTTTGAAAACGTTTCCCAGTCACACAGTGCACCATACTGTGGGTTTCCCATGCATGCTTTAGCTGAAGGAAGAATCGCTTAAACCTGGAGAGTTGGGACCCATGGAATGGGTACCATGCAGTATGACTTCAAATGGTCTGCATTTGCTCAACGAACCTCACCAATGCTATCAGCCTGAAGTGTCCAACCTTAGGTCTCACTCAGCTCTGGGTTCAGATGAGGTAAATCCAGGTTGCATCACAAGCCCTGAATGAATTATTTAAGAATTGCTCTCTATTTCACTGTCATTGTGTTTTGTTTTTGTAATTCATTTTGATAATAGGATTTATCGGATTTTCTCTGCTGGCTTCATGCAGCTGTACACACGCTTGATTCTCTTATGGAGACATATAAATCCATGGGTTTGAAGATTTTTACTAGTCAGGTGTATTCCTAGGCGTTGAATAGAGGGTGTTTAGCCCATTTCGTTGAGCAAGGGGTAGGTCTTTAGTATTACGTATTTGACGTATGGAATGGTATCTGTGCTAACTTCTATCTCTGGTTTTATGCAGCACCCCAACTCACCTTTCCCCTTAAGCAAACATAAGTTGGTTTTCTAAATTTGAGACCCTGTTCTGTTTTGTAATTCAGTTCATGTGTAGCCAAGATTACATTCCGTGTATTAGTGATATCTTATGATGTTTAATTTTTTGTGTGACTTATTACACTTAGAATCATCGTACCTGAATCCACTCATTATGCCACGACGGGCCAGATGACATAGATTTCATTGGTGAGTGATATTCCATTGTACGTACGTACCACAACTTCTTTATCCATTTTTCGCTTTCTGGGATATTTTACTTGTACCGTAGACGAGGTTCTTGTAAACAGAGCCGTCTGAAACTTTGGGGTGGCTGTGTGTTTTTGACTTTAATTTCCCTAAGCTATAGGACCATAAGTGGAAGTGCCGTAGGCTCCGTTGCTTTGTTTTTTAGGTGTTACAGGAAACACCATACACTTCTCCAGAGTGGCTCTTGGCAATTTACATCCCACCCATCAGCATAACAAGGCTCCATGTTCTCCATGGCCTGTGCTGCATTTATGGATTTTACACTTTTTTCAGATGGCCCTTTTGACCGGGGGGCAGTGAGACTTCATTGTAGTGCAGATTTCTTTAACATGCTTGCTTGGTTGGCCAAAAAGTGCCTATGCATTTTTTCCTGAATATATTCAGGAAAAAACGCATACGCCCTTTTAGGCCAAGTGCATCATTGTCGACGTTCTGCCTCTTTTCCTATGCTTTAAATGCAATTCCTCTCTACCCCCTGAAATCGTTTTCCTGCAATTCTGCCCCGCTTTCAAGTCCTCTTCGCAGCCTTCCTTCAATATATTTTTGGACGATAGGTGTCATTTATAACTCTGCAGGTTTGTGAATTACAGTGCCCCTGAGCTCCTTTCTTCAAATCGCTTTCTTGTGAGCTGGCCGCAAACCCGCAGGATTGCTTCAGGCCCTAATCTGGTTCTGGCAAGGCATGCTGAGCGTTTGGTTAATTCCGCTTCCTTGTGGGAAATGAGCATGAAATTTGCCCGTGCAGACACCTACATCTAGTCTCTCATTCGTTCTCCCTATTCCTGTTCATCTTGCGCAGAAATTGCAAACTGTGCCAAACAGCAGGTTAAAGGCACTGACTCTCCAAGTGGGGAGAGTGTTAGTAAAGGGTCTGGAATTGTGAACCCGAGTAAAAGGGGACGAAAACTGAGATGCATTTGAAAACGTTTCCCTGTGACACGGTGCACCATACTGTGGGTTTCCCATGCATGCTTTAGCTGAAGGAAGAATCGCTTAAACCTGGAGAGTTGGGACCCATGGAATGGGTACCATGCAGTATGACTTCAAATGGTCTGCATTCACTCATCGAACCTCACAAATGCTATCAGCCCGAAGTGTCCAACCTTATGTCTCACACAGCTCTGGGTGTAGATGAGGTAAATCCAGGTTGCATCACAAGCCCTGAATGAATTATTTAAGAATTGCTCTCTATTTCACTGTCATTGTGTTTTGTTTTTGTAATTCATTTTGATAATGGGATTTATCGGATTTTCTCTGCTGCCTTCATGCAGCTGTACACACGCTTGATTCTCTTATGGAGACATATAAATCTATGGGTTTGAAAATTCTTTCTAGTCAGGTGTATTCCTAGGTGTTGAATATAAGGTGTGTAGCCCATTTCGTTGAGCAAGGGGTAGGTCTTGACTGTTACATATTTGACGTATGGAATGGTATCTGTGCTAATTTCTATCTCTGGTTTTATGCAGCACCCCAACTCACCTTTCCCCTTAAGCAAACATAAGTTGGTTTTCTAAATTTGAGACCCTGTTCTGTTTTGTAATTCAGTTCATGTGTAGCCAAGATTACATTCGGTGTATTAGTGATATCTTATCATGTTTCTTTTTCTGTGTGACTTATTTCACTTAGAATCATCGTACCTGAATCCGCTCATTATGCCACGATGGGCCAGATGACATAGATTTCATTGGTGAGTGTTATTCCATTGTACGTACGTACCACAACTTCTTTATCCATTTTTCGCTCTCTGGGATATTTAAATTGTACCGTAGATGAGGTTCTTGTAAACAGAGCCGTCTGAAATTTTGGGTGGCTGTGTGTTTTTTATTTTAATTTCCCTAAGCTATAGGACCATAAGTGGAAGTGCCGTAGGCTCCGTTGCTTTGTTTTTTAGGTGTTTCAGGAAACACCATACACTTCTCCAGAGTGGCTCTTGGTAATTTACATCCCACCCATCAGCATAACAAGGCTCCCTGTTCTCCATGGCCTGTGCTGCATTTCTGGATTTTACACTTTTTTCAGATGGCCCTTTTGACCGGGGGGCAGTGAGACTTCATTGTAGTGCAGATTTCTTTAACATGCTTGCTTGGTTGGCCAAAAAGGGCGTATGCGTTTTTTCCTGAATATATTCAGGAAAAAACGCATACGCCCTTTTTGGCCACGTGCATCATTGTCGACGTTCTGCCTCTTTTCCTATGCTTTAAATGCAATTCCACTCTACTCCCTGAAACCGCGTTCCTGCAATTCTGCCCCGATTTCAAGTCCTCTTCGCAGCCTTCCTTCAATATATTTTTGGACCATAGCTGTCATTTATAACTTTGCAGGTTTGAGAATTACAGTGCCCCTGAGCTCCTTTCTTCAAATCGCTTTCTTGTGAGCTGGCCGCAAACCCGCAGGATTGCTTCAGGCCCTAATCTGGTTCTGGTAAGGCATGCTGAGCGTTTGGTTAATTCCGCTTCCTGGTGGGAAATGAGCATTAAATTTGCCCGTGCAGACACCTACAGCTAGTCTCTCATTGGTTCTCCGTATTCCTGTTCATCTTGCGCAGAAATTGCAAACTGTGCCAAACAGGAGGTTAAAGGCACTGACTCTCCAAGTGGGGAGAGTGTTAGTAAAGGGTCTGGAATTGTGAACCCGAGTAAAAGGGGCCGAAAACTGAGATGCATTTGAAAATGTTTCCCGGTCACATGGTGCACCATACTGTGGGTTTCCCATACATGCTTTAGCTGAAGGAAGAATCGCTTAAACCTGGAGAGTTGGGACCCATGGAATGGGTACCATGCAGTATGACTTCAAATGGTCTGCATTTGCTCATCTTACCTCACCAATGCTATCAGCCCGAAGTGTCCAACCTTATGTCTCACTCAGCTCTGGGTGTAGATGAGGTAAATCCAGGTTGCATCACAAGCCCTGAATGAATTATTTAAGAATTGCTCTCTATTTCACTGTCATTGTGTTTTGTTTTTGTAATTCATTTTGATAATGGGATTTATCGGATTTTCTCTGCTGCCTTCATGCAGCTGTACACACGCTTGATTGTCTTATGCAGACATATAAATCCATGGGTTTGAAGATTCTTACTAGTCAGGTGTATTCCTAGGCGTTGAATAGAGGGTGTTTAGCCCATTTCGTTGAGCAAGTGGTAGGTCTTGACTATTACATATTTGACTTATGGAATGGTATCTGTGCTAATTTCTATCTGTGGCTTTATGCAGAACCCCAACTCACTTTTCCCCTTAAGCAAACATAAGTTGGTTTTCTCAACTTGAGAACCTGTTCTGTTTTGTAATTCAGTTCATGTGTAGCCAAGATTACATTCCGTGTGTTAGTGATATCTTATGATGTTTCATTTTCTGTGTGACTTATTTCACTTAGAATCATCGTACCTGAATCCACTCATTATGCCACGACGGACCTGATGATATAGATTTCATTGGTGAGTGATATTCCATTGTACGTACCTACCACAATTTCTTGATCCATTTTTCGCTTTCTGGGATATTTAACTTGTACCGTAGACGAGGTTCTTGTAAACAGAGCCGTCTGAAATTTTGGGGTGGCTGTGTTTTTGATTTTAATTTCCCTAAGTTATAGGACCATAAGTGGAAGTGCCGTAGGCTCCGTTGCTTTGTTTTTTAGGTGTTCCAGGAAACACCATACACTTCTCCAGAGTGGCTGTTGGCAATTTACATCCCACCCATCAGCATAACAAGGCTCCCTGTTCTCCATGGCCTGTTCTGCATTTCTGGATTTTACGCTTTCTTCAGATGGCCCTTTTGACCGGGGGGCAGTGAGACTTCATTGTAGTGCAGATTTCTTTAACATGTTTGCTTGGTTGGCCAAAAAGGGCGTATGCGTGTTTTCCTGAATATATTCAGGAAAACACGCATACGCCCTTTTTGGCCAAGTGCATCATTGTCGACTTTCTGCCTCTTTTCCTATGCTTTAAATGCAATTCCAACCTACCCCCTGAAATCGTTTTCTTGCAATTCTGCCCCGCTTTCAAGTCCTCTTCGCAGTCTTCTTTCAATATATTTTTGGACGATAGCTGTCATTTATAACTCTGCAGGTTTGTGAATTACAGTGCCCCTGAGCTGCTTTCTTCAAATCGCTTTCTTGTGAGCTGGCCGCAAACCCGCAGGTTTGATTCAGGCCCTAATCTGGTTCCGGCACGGCATGCTGAGCGTTTGGTTAATTACTATTCCTGGTTGGAAATGAGCGTTAAATTTGCCCGTGCAGACACCTACAGCTAGTCTCTCATCGGTTCTCCCTATTCCTGTTCATCTTGCGCAGAAATTGCAAACTGTGCCAAACAGGAGGTTAAAGGCACTGACTCTCCAAGTGGGGAGAGTGTTAGTAAAGGGTCTGGAATGGTGAACCCGAGTAAAAGGGCCCGAAAACTGAGATGCATTTCAAAACGTTTCCCGGTCACACGGTGCACCATACTGTGGGTTTCCCATGCATGTTTTAGATGAAGGAAGAATCGCCTAAACCTGGAGAGTTGGGACCCATGTAATGGGTACCATGCAGTATGACTTCAAATGGTCTGCATTTGCTCATCGAACCACACCAATGCTATCAGCCCGAAGTGTCCAACCTTATGTCTCACTCAGCTCTGGGTGTAGATGAGGTAAATCCAGGTTGCATCACAAGCCCTGAATGAATTATTTAAGCATTGCTCTCTATTTCACTGTCATTGTGTTTTGTTTTTTAATTCATTTTGATAATGGGATTTATCGGATTTTCTCTGCTGCCTTCATGCAGCTGTACACACGCTTGATTCTCTTATGGAGACATATAAATCCATGGGTTTGAAGATTCTTACTAGTCAGGTGGATTCCTAGGCGTTGAATATAGGGTGTTTAGCCCATTTCGTTGAGCAAGTGGTAGGTCTTGACTATTACATATTTGACTTATGGAATGGTATCTCTGCTAATTTCTATCTCTGGTTTTATGTAGCACCCAACTCACCTTTCCCCTTAAGCAAACATAAGTTGGTTTTCTAAATTTGAGACCCTGTTCTGTTTTGTAATTCCGTTCATGTATAGCCAAGATTACATTCCGTTTATTAGTGATATCTTATGATGTTTCATTTTCTGTGTGACTTATTTCACTTAGAATCATCGTACCTGAATCCACTCATTATGCCAGGACGGGCCAGATGACATAGACTTCATTGGTGAGTGATATTCCATTGTATGTACGTACCACAACTTCTTTATCCATTTTTCGCTTTCTGGGATATTTAACTTGTACCGTAGACGAGGTTCTTGTAAACAGAGCCGTCTGCAACTTTGGGGTGGTTCTGTGTTTTTGACTTTAATTTCCCTAAGCTATAGGACCATAAGTGGAAGTGCCGTAGGCTCCGTTGCGTTGTTTTTTAGGTGTTTCAGGAAACACCATACACTTCTCCAGAGTGGCTGTTGGCAATTTACATCCCACCCATCAGCATAACAAGGCTCCCTGTTCTCCATGGCATGTGCTGCCTTTCTGGATTTTACACTTTCTTCAGATGACCCTTTTGACCGGGGGGCAGTGAGACTTCATTGTAGTGCAGATTTCTTTAACATGCTTGCTTGGTTGGCCGAAAAGGGCGTATGCATTTTTTCCTGAATATATTCAGGAAAAAACGCATACGCCCTTTTTGGCCAAGTGCATCATTGTCGACGTTCTGCCTCTTTTCCTATGCTTTAAATGCAATTCCTCTCTACCCCCTGAAATCGTTTTCCTGCAATTCTGCCCCGCTTTCAAGTCCTCTTCGCAGCCTTCCTTCAATATATTATTGGACAATAGCTGTCATTTATAACTCTACAAGTTTGTGAATTACAGTGCCCCTGAGCTCCTTTCTTCAAATCGCTTTCTTTTGAGCTGGCCGCAAACCCGCAAGATTGCTTCAGGCCCTAATCTGTTTCCGGCACGGCATGCTGAGCCTTTGGTTAATTCCTCTTCCTGGTTGGAAATGAGCATTAAATTTGCCCGTGCAGACACCTACAACTAGTCTCTCATTGGTTCTCCCTATTCCTGTTTATCTTGCTCAGAAATTGCAAACTGTGCCAAACAGGAGGTTAAAGGCACTGACTCTCCAAGTGGGGAGAGTGTTAGTAAAGTGTCTGGAATTGTGAACCCGAGTAAAAGGGGATGAAAACTGAGATGCATTTGAAAACGTTTCCCTGTGACACGGTGCACCATACTGTGGGTTTCCCATGCATGCTTTAGCTGAAGGAAGAATCGCTTAAACCTGGAGAGTTGGGACCCATGGAATGGGTACCATGAAGTATGACTTCAAATGGTCTGCATTTGCTCATCGAACCTCACCAATGCTATCAGCCCGAAGTGTCAAACCTTATGTCGCACTCAGCTCTGGGTTCAGATGAGGTAAATCCAGGTTGCATCACAAGCCCTGAATGAATTATTTAAGAATTGCTCTCTATTTCACTGTCATTGTGTTTTGTTTTTGTAATTCATTTTGATAATAGGATTTATCGGATTTTCTCTGCTGCCTTCATGCAGCTGTACACACGCTTGATTCTCTTATGGAGACATATAAATCCATGGGTTTGAAGATTCTTACTAGTCAGGTGTATTCCTAGGCGTTGAATAGAGGGTGTTTAGCCCATTTCGTTGAGCAAGGGGTAGGTCTTTAGTATTACGTATTTGACGTATGGAATGGTATCTGTGCTAACTTCTATCTCTGGTTTTATGCAGCACCCCAACTCACCTTTCCCCTTAAGCAAACATAAGTTGGTTTTCTAAATTTGAGACCCTGTTCTGTTTTGTAATTCAGTTCATGTGTAGCCAAGATTACATTCCGTGTATTAGTGATATCTTATGATGTTTAATTTTCTGTGTGACTTATTTCACTTAGAATCATCGTACCTGAATCCACTCATTATGCCACGACGGGCCAGATGACATAGATTTCATTGGTGAGTGATATTCCATTGTACGTACGTACCACAACTTCTTTATCCATTTTTCGCTTTCTGGGATATTTTACTTGTACCGTAGACGAGGTTCTTGTAAACAGAGCCGTGTGAAACTTTGGGGTGGCTGTGTGTTTTTGACTTTAATTTCCCTAAGCTATAGGACCATAAGTGGAAGTGCCGTAGGCTCCTTTGCTTTGTTTTTTAGGTGTTTCAGGAAACACCATACACTTCTCCAGAGTGGCTCTTGGCAATTTACATCCCACCCATCAGCATAACAAGGCTCCCTGTTCTCCATGGCCTGTGCTGCATTTCTGGATTTTACACTTTTTTCAGATGGCCCTTTTGACCGGGGGGCAGTGAGACTTCATTGTAGTGCAGATTTCTTTAACATGCTTGCTTGGTTGGCCAAAAAGTGCCTATGCGTTTTTTCCTGAATATATTCAGGAAAAAACGCATACGCCCTTTTTGGCCAAGTGCATCATTGTCGACGTTCTGCCTCTTTTCCTATGCTTTAAATGCAATTCCTCTCTACCCCCTGAAATCGTTTTCCTGCAATTCTGCCCCGCTTTCAAGTCCTCTTCGCAGCCTTCCTTCAATATATTTTTGGACGATAGGTGTCATTTATAACTCTGCAGGTTTGTGAATTACAGTGCCCCTGAGCTCCTTTCTTCAAATCGCTTTCTTGTGAGCTGGCCGCAAACCCGCAGGATTGCTTCAGGCCCTAATCTGGTTCCGGCAAGGCATGCTGAGCGTTTGGTTAATTCCGCTTCCTGGTGGGAAATGAGCATGAAATTTGCCCGTGCAGACACCTACATCTAGTCTCTCATTCGTTCTCCCTATTCCTGTTCATCTTGCGCAGAAATTGCAAACTGTGCCAAACAGGAGGTTAAAGGCACTGACTCTCCAAGTGGGGAGAGTGTTAGTAAAGGGTCTGGAATTGTGAACCCGAGTAAAAGGGGACGAAAACTGAGATGCATTTGAAAACGTTTCCCTGTGACACGGTGCACCATACTGTGGGTTTCCCATGCATGTTTTAGCTGAAGGAAGAATCGCTTAAACCTGGAGAGTTGGGACCTATGGAATGGGTACCATGCCGTATGACTTCAAATGGTCTGCATTTGCTCATTGAACCTCAACAATGCTATCAGCCCGAAGTGTCCAACCTTATGTCTCACTCAGCTCTGGGTTTTGATGAGGTAAAACCAGGTTGCATCACAAGCCCTGAATGAATTATTTAAGAATTGCTCTCTATTTCACTGTCATTGTGTTTTGTTTTTGTAATTCATTTTGATAATAGGATTTATCGGATTTTCTCTGCTGCATTCATGCAGCTGTACACACGCTTGATTCTCTTATGGAGACATATAAATCCATGGGTTTGAAGATTCTTTCTAGTCAGGTGTATTCCTAGGCGTTGAATATAGGGTGTTTAGCCCATTTCGTTGAGCAAGGTGTATGTCTTGACTATTACGTATTTGACATATGGAATGGTATGTGTGCTAATTTCTAACTCTGGTTTTATGCAACACCCCAACTCACCTTTCCCCTTACGCAAACATAAGTTGGTTTTCTAAATTTGAGACCCTGTTCTGTTTTGTAATTCAGTTCATGTGTAGCCAAGATTACATTCGGTGTATTAGTGATATCTTATGATGTTTCATTTTCTGTGTGACTTATTTCACTTAGAATCATCGTACCTGAATCCACTCATTATGCCACGACGGGCCAGATGACATAGATTTCATTGGTGAGTGATATTCCATTGTACGTACGTACCACAAATTCTTTATCCATTTTTCGCTTTCTGGGATATTTAACTTGTACCGTAGACGAGGTTCTTGTAAACAGAGCCGTCTGAAACTTTGGGGTGGCTGTGTGTTTTTGATTTTAATTTCCCTAACCTATAGGAGCATAAGTGGAAGTGCCGTAGGCTCCGTTGCTTTGTTTTTTAGGTGTTTCAGGAAACACCATACACTTCTCCAGAGTGGCTGTTGGCAATTTACATCCCACCCATCAGCATAACAAGGCTCCCTGTTCTCTATGGCCTGTGCTGCATTTCTGGATTTTACACATTTTTCAGATGGCCCTTTTGACCGGGGGGCAGTGAGACTTCATTGTAGTGCAGATTTCTTTAACATGCTTGCTTGGTTGGCCAAAAAGGGCGTATGCGTTTTTTCCTGAATATATTCAGGAAAAAACGCATACGCCCTTTTTGGCCAAGTGCATCATTTTCGACCTGCTGCCTCTTTTCCTATGCTTTAAATGCAATTCCAGTCTACCCCCTGAAATCGTTTTCCTGCAATTCTGCCCCGCTTTCAAATCCTCTTCGCAGCCTTCCTTCAATATATTTTTGGACGATAGCTGTCATTTATAACTCTGCAGGTTTGTGAATTACAGTGCCCCTGAGCTCCTTTCTTCAAATGGCTTTCTTGTGAGCTGGCCGCAAACCCGCAGGATTGCTTCAGGCCCTAATCTGGTTCCGGCACGGCATGCTGAGCCTTTGGTTAATTCCTCTTCCTGGTTGGAAATGAGCGTTAAATTTGCCCGTGCAGACACCTACAGCTAGTCTCTCATTGGTTCTCCATATTCCTGTACATCTTGCGCAGAAATTGCAAACTGTGGAAACAGCAGGTTAAAGGCACTGACTCTCCAAGTGGGGAGAGTGTTAGTAAAGGGTCTGGAATTGTGAACCAGAGTAAAAGGTGACAAAACCTGAGATGCATTTGAAAACGTTTCCCGGTCACATGGTTCACCATGCTGTGGGATTCCCATGCATGCTTTAGCTGAAGGAAGAATCACTTAAACCTGGAGAGTTGGGACCCATGGAATGGGTACCATGCAGTATGACTTCAAATGGTCTGCATTTGCTCATCGAACCTCACCAATGCTATCAGCCCGAAGTGTCCAACCTTATGTCTCACTCAGCTCTGGGTGTAGATGAGGTAAATCCAGGTTGCATCACAAGCCCTGAATGAATTATTTAAGCATTGCTCTCTATTTCACTGTCATTGTGTTTTGTTTTTTAATTCATTTTGATAATGGGATTTATCGGATTTTCTCTGCTGCCTTCATGCAGCTGTACACACGCTTGATTCTCTTATGGAGACATATAAATCCATGGGTTTGAAGATTCTTACTAGTCAGGTGGATTCCTAGGCGTTGAATATAGGGTGTTTAGCCCATTTCGTTGAGCAAGTGGTAGGTCTTGACTATTACATATTTGACTTATGGAATGGTATCTCTGCTAATTTCTATCTCTGGTTTTATGTAGAACCCAACTCACCTTTCCCCTTAAGCAAACATAAGTTGGTTTTCTAAATTTGAGACCCTGTTCTGTTTTGTAATTCAGTTCATGTATAGCCAAGATTACATTCCGTTTATTAGTGATATCTTATGATGTTTCATTTTCTGTGTGACTTATTTCACTTAGAATCATCGTACCTGAATCCACTCATTATGCCAGGACGGGCCAGATGACATAGACTTCATTGGTGAGTGATATTCCATTGTATGTACGTACCACAACTTCTTTATCCATTTTTCGCTTTCTGGGATATTTAAATTGTACCGTAGACGAGGTTCTTGTAAACAGAGCCGTCTGAAACTTTGGGGTGGTTCTGTGTTTTTGACTTTAATTTCCCTAAGCTATAGGACCATAAGTGGAAGTGCCGTAGGCTCCTTTGCTTTGTTTTTTAGGTGTTTCAGGAAACACCATACACTTCTCCAGAGTGGCTGTTGGCAATTTACATCCCACCCATCAGCATAACAAGGCTCCCTGTTCTCCATGGCGTGTGCTGCCTTTCTGGATTTTACACTTTCTTCAGATGACCCTTTTGACCGGGGGGCAGTGAGACTTCATTGTAGTGCAGATTTCTTTAACATGCTTGCTTGGTTGGCCGAAAAGGGCGTATGCATTTTTTCCTGAATATATTCAGGAAAAAACGCATACGCCCTTTTTGGCCAAGTGCATCATTGTCGACGTTCTGCCTCTTTTCCTATGCTTTAAATGCAATTCCTCTCTACCCCCTGAAATCGTTTTCCTGCAATTCTGCCCCGCTTTCAAGTCCTCTTCGCAGCCTTCCTTCAATATATTATTGGACAATAGCTGTCATTTATAACTCTACAAGTTTGTGAATTACAGTGCCCCTGAGCTCCTTTCTTCAAATCGCTTTCTTTTGAGCTGGCCGCAAACCCGCAAGATTGCTTCAGGCCCTAATCTGTTTCCGGCACGGCATGCTGAGCCTTTGGTTAATTCCTCTTCCTGGTTGGAAATGAGCATTAAATTTGCCCGTGCAGACACCTACAACTAGTCTCTCATTGGTTCTCCCTATTCCTGTTTATCTTGCTCAGAAATTGCAAACTGTGCCAAACAGGAGGTTAAAGGCACTGACTCTCCAAGTGGGGAGAGTGTTAGTAAAGTGTCTGGAATTGTGAACCCGAGTAAAAGGGGATGAAAACTGAGATGCATTTGAAAACGTTTCCCTGTGACACGGTGCACCATACTGTGGGTTTCCCATGCATGCTTTAGCTGAAGGAAGAATCGCTTAAACCTGGAGAGTTGGGACCCATGGAATGGGTACCATGCAGTATGACTTCAAATGGTCTGCATTTGCTCATCGAACCTCACCAATGCTATCAGCCCGAAGTGTCAAACCTTATGTCTCACTCAGCTCTGGGTTCAGATGAGGTAAATCCAGGTTGCATCACAAGCCCTGAATGAATTATTTAAGAATTGCTCTCTATTTCACTGTCATTGTGTTTTGTTTTTGTAATTCATTTTGATAATAGGATTTATCGGATTTTCTCTGCTGCCTTCATGCAGCTGTACACACGCTTGATTCTCTTATGGAGACATATAAATCCATGGGTTTGAAGATTCTTACTAGTCAGGTGTATTCCTAGGCGTTGAATAGAGGGTGTTTAGCCCATTTCGTTGAGCAAGGGGTAGGTCTTTAGTATTACGTATTTGACGTATGGAATGGTATCTGTGCTAACTTCTATCTCTGGTTTTATGCAGCACCCCAACTCACCTTTCCCCTTAAGCAAACATAAGTTGGTTTTCTAAATTTGAGACCCTGTTCTGTTTTGTAATTCAGTTCATGTGTAGCCAAGATTACATTCCGTGTATTAGTGATATCTTATGATGTTTAATTTTTTGTGTGACTTATTACACTTAGAATCATCGTACCTGAATCCACTCATTATGCCACGACGGGCCAGATGACATAGATTTCATTGGTGAGTGATATTCCATTGTACGTACGTACCACAATTTCTTTATCCATTTTTCGCTTTCTGGGATATTTTACTTGTACCGTAGACGAGGTTCTTGTAAACAGAGCCGTCTGAAACTTTGGGGTGGCTGTGTGTTTTTGATTATAATTTCCCTAAGCTATAGGACCATAAGTGGAAGTGCCGTAGGCTCCTTTGCTTTGTTTTTTAGGTGTTTCAGGAAACACCATACACTTCTCCAGAGTGGCTCTTGGCAATTTACATCCCACCCATCAGCATAACAAGGCTCCCTGTTCTCCATGGCCTGTGCTGCATTTCTGGATTTTACACTTTTTTCAGATGGCCCTTTTGACCGGGGGGCAGTGAGACTTCATTGTAGTGCAGATTTCTTTAACATGCTTGCTTGGTTGGCCAAAAAGTGCCTATGCGTTTTTTCCTGAATATATTCAGGAAAAAACGCATACGCCCTTTTTGGCCAAGTGCATCATTGTCGACGTTCTGCCTCTTTTCCTATGCTTTAAATGCAATTCCTCTCTACCCCCTGAAATCGTTTTCCTGCAATTCTGCCCCGCTTTCAAGTCCTCTTCGCAGCCTTCCTTCAATATATTTTTGGACAATAGGTGTCATTTATAACTCTGCAGGTTTGTGAATTACAGTGCCCCTGAGCTCCTTTCTTCAAATCGCTTTCTTGTGAGCTGGCCGCAAACCCGCAGGATTGCTTCAGGCCCTAATCTGGTTCCGGCAAGGCATGCTGAGCGTTTGGTTAATTCCGCTTCCTGGTGGGAAATGAGCATGAAATTTGCCCGTGCAGACACCTACATCTAGTCTCTCATTCGTTCTCCCTATTCCTGTTCATCTTGCGCAGAAATTGCAAACTGTGCCAAACAGGAGGTTAAAGGCACTGACTCTCCAAGTGGGGAGAGTGTTAGTAAAGGGTCTGGAATTGTGAACCCGAGTAAAAGGGGACGAAAACTGAGATGCATTTGAAAAGGTTTCCCTGTGACACGGTGCACCATACTGTGGGTTTCCCATGCATGTTTTAGCTGAAGGAAGAATCGCTTAATCCTGGAGAGTTGGGACCTATGGAATGGGTACCATGCCGTATGACTTCAAATGGTCTGCATTTGCTCATTGAACCTCAACAATGCTATCAGCCCGAAGTGTCCAACCTTAGGTCTCACTCAGCTCTGGGTTTTGATGAGGTAAAACCAGGTTGCATCACAAGCCCTGAATGAATTATTTAAGAATTGCTCTCTATTTCACTGTCATTGTGTTTTGTTTTTGTAATTCATTTTGATAATAGGATTTATCGGATTTTCTCTGCTGCATTCATGCAGCTGTACACACGCTTGATTCTCTTATGGAGACATATAAATCCATGGGTTTGAAGATTCTTTCTAGTCAGGTGTATTCCTAGGCGTTGAATATAGGGTGTTTAGCCCATTTCGTTGAGCAAGGTGTATGTCTTGACTATTACGTATTTGACATATGGAATGGTATCTGTGCTAATTTCTAACTCTGGTTTTATGCAACACCCCAACTCACCTTTCCCCTTACGCAAACATAAGTTGGTTTTCTAAATTTGAGACCCTGTTCTGTTTTGTAATTCAGTTCATGTGTAGCCAAGATTACATTCGGTGTATTAGTGATATCTTATGATGTTTCATTTTCTGTGTGACTTATTTCACTTAGAATCATCGTACCTGAATCCACTCATTATGCCACGACGGGCCAGATGACATAGATTTCATTGGTGAGTGATATTCCATTGTACGTACGTACCACAAATTCTTTATCCATTTTTCGCTTTCTGGGATATTTAACTTGTACCGTAGACGAGGTTCTTGTAAACAGAGCCGTCTGAAACTTTGGGGTGGCTGTGTGTTTTTGATTTTAATTTCCCTAACCTATAGGAGCATAAGTGGAAGTGCCGTAGGCTCCGTTGCTTTGTTTTTTAGGTGTTTCAGGAAACACCATACACTTCTCCAGAGTGGCTGTTGGCAATTTACATCCCACCCATCAGCATAACAAGGCTCCCTGTTCTCTATGGCCTGTGCTGCCTTTCTGGATTTTACACATTTTTCAGATGGCCCTTTTGACCGGGGGGCAGTGAGACTTCATTGTAGTGCAGATTTCTTTAACATGCTTGCTTGGTTGGCCAAAAAGGGCGTATGCGTTTTTTCCTGAATATATTCAGGAAAAAACGCATACGCCCTTTTTGGCCAAGTGCATCATTTTCGACCTGCTGCCTCTTTTCCTATGCTTTAAATGCAATTCCAGTCTACCCCCTGAAATCGTTTTCCTGCAATTCTGCCCCGCTTTCAAGTCCTCTTCGCAGCCTTCCTTCAATATATTTTTGGACGATAGCTGTCATTTATAACTCTGCAGGTTTGTGAATTACAGTGCCCCTGAGCTCCTTTCTTCACATGGCTTTCTTGTGAGCTGGCCGCAAACCCGCAGGATTGCTTCAGGCCCTAATCTGGTTCCGGCACGGCATGCTGAGCCTTTGGTTAATTCCTCTTCCTGGTTGGAAATGAGCGTTAAATTTGCCCGTGCAGACACCTACAGCTAGTCTCTCATTGGTTCTTCCTATTCCTGTTCATCTTGCGCAGAAATTGCAAACTGTGGAAACATCAGGTTAAAGGCACTGACTCTCCAAGTGGGGAGAGTGTTAGTAAAGGGTCTGGAATTGTGAACCCGAGTAAAAGGTGACAAAAACTGAGATGCATTTGAAAACGTTTCCCGGTCACATGGTTCACCATGCTGTGGGATTCCCATGCATGCTTTATCTGAAGGAAGAATCACTTAAACCTGGAGAGTTGGGACCCATGGAATGGGTACCATGCAGTATGACTTCAAATGGTCTGCATTTGCTCATCGAACCTCACCAATGCTATCAGCCCGAAGTGTCCAACCTTATGTCTCACACAGCTCTGGGTGTAGATGAGGTAAATCCAGGTTGCATCACAAGCCCTGAATGAATTATTTAAGAATTGCTCTCTATTTCACTGTCATTGTGTTTTGTTTTTGTAATTCATTTTGATAATAGGATTTATCGGATTTTCTCTGCTGCCTTCATGCAGCTGTACACACGCTTGATTCTCTTATGGAGACATATAAATCCATGGGTTTGAAGATTCTTACTAGTCAGGTGTATTCCTTGGCGTTGAATAGAGGGTGCTTAGCCCATTTCGTTGAGCAAGTGGTAGGTCTTGACTATTACATATTTGACTTATGGAATGGTATCTGTGCTAACTTCTATCTCTGGTTTTATGCAGCACCCCAACTCACCTTTCCCCTTAAGCAAACATAAGTTGGTTTTCTAAATTTGAGAACCTGTTCTGTTTTGTAATTCAGTTCATGTGTAGCCAAGATTACATTCCGTGTATTAGTGACATCTTAAGATGTTTCATTTTCTGTGTGACTTATTTCACTTAGAATCATCGTACCTGAATCCACTCATTATGCCACGACGGGCCAGATGACATAGATTTCATTGGTGAGTGATATTCCATTGTACGTACGTACCACAACTTCTTTATCCATTTTTCGCTTTCTGGGATATTTAACTTGTACCGTAGACGAGGTTCTTGTAAACAGAGCCGTCTGAAACTTTCGGGTGGCTGTGTGTTTTTGATTTTAATTTCCCTAAGCTATAGGACCATAAGTGGAAGTGCCGTAGGCTCCGTTGCTTTGTTTTTTAGGTGTTTCAGGAAACACCATACACTTCTCCAGAGTGGCTGTTGGCAGTTTACATCCCACCCGTCAGCATAACAAGGCTCCCTGTTCTCCATGGCCTGTGCTGCATTTCTGGATTTTACACTTTTTTCAAATGGCCCTTTTGACCGGGGGGCAGTGAGACTACATTGTAGTGCAGATTTCTTTAACATGCTTGCTTGGTTGGCCAAAAAGCGCCTATGCGTTTTTTCCTGAATATATTCAGGAAAAAACGCATACGCTCTTTTTGGCCAAGTGCATCATTGTCGACGTTCTGCCTCTTTTCCTATGATTTAAATGCAATTCCAGTCTACCCCCTGAAATCGTTTTCCAGCAATTCAGCCCCGCTTTCAAGTCCTCTTCGCAGCCTTCCTTCAATATATTTTTGGACGATAGCTGTCATTTATAACTCTGTAGGTTTGTGAATTACAGTGCCCCTGAGCTCCTGCCTTCAAATCTCTTTCTTGTGAGCTGGCCGCAAACCCGCAGGATTGCTTCAGGCCCTAATCTGGTTCCTGCACGGCTTGCTGAGCCTTTGGTTAATTCCTCTTCCTGGTTGGAAATGAGCGTTAAATTTGCCCGTGCAGACACCTACAGCTAGTCTCTCATTGGTTCTCCCTATTCCTGTTCATCTTGCGCATAAATTGCAAACTGTAGCAAACAGGAGGTTAAAGGCACTGACTCTCCAAGTGGGGAGAGTTTTAGTAAAGGGTCTGGAATTGTGAACCCGAGTAAAAGGGGACAGAAACTGAGATGCATTTGAAAACGTTTCCCGGTCACACGGTGCACCATACTGTGGGTTTCCCATGCATGCTTTAGCTGAAGGAAGAATCGCTTAAACCTGGAGAGTTGGGACCCATGGAATGGGTACCATGCAGTATGACTTCAAATGGTCTGCATTTGCTCATCGAACCTCACCAATGCTATCAGCCCGAAGTGTCCAACCTTAGGTCTCACTCAGCTCTGGGTGTAGATGAGGTAAATCCAGGTTGCATCACAAGCCCTGAATGAATTATTTAAGAATTGCTCTCTATTTCACTGTCATTGTGTTTTGTTTTTGTAATTCATTTTGATAATAGGATTTATCGGATTTTCTCTGCTGCCTTCATGCAGCTGTACACACGCTTGATTCTCTTATGGAGACATATAAATCCATGGGTTTGAAGATTCTTACTAGTCAGGTGTATTCCTAGGCGTTGAATAGAGGGTGTTTAGCCCATTTCGTTGAGCAAGGGGTAGGTCTTTAGTATTACGTATTTGACGTATGGAATGGTATCTGTGCTAACTTCTATCTCTGGTTTTATGCAGCACCCCAACTCACCTTTCCCCTTAAGCAAACATAAGTTGGTTTTCTAAATTTGAGACCCTGTTCTGTTTTGTAATTCAGTTCATGTGTAGCCAAGATTACATTCCGTGTATTAGTGATATCTTATGATGTTTAATTTTTTGTGTGACTTATTACACTTAGAATCATCGTACCTGAATCCACTCATTATGCCACGACGGGCCAGATGACATAGATTTCATTGGTGAGTGATATTCCATTGTAACTACGTACCACAACTTCTTTATCCATTTTTCGCTTTCTGGGATATTTTACTTGTACCGTAGACGAGGTTCTTGTAAACAGAGCCGTCTGAAACTTTGGGGTGGCTGTGTGTTTTTGACTTTAATTTCCCTAAGCTATAGGACCATAAGTGGAAGTGCCGTAGGCTCCTTTGCTTTGTTTTTTAGGTGTTTCAGGAAACACCATACACTTCTCCAGAGTGGCTCTTGGCAATTTACATCCCACCCATCAGCATAACAAGGCTCCGTGTTCTCCATGGCCTGTGCTGCATTTCTGGATTTTACACTTTTTTCAGATGGCCCTTTTGACCGGGGGGCAGTGAGACTTCATTGTAGTGCAGATTTCTTTAACATGCTTGCTTGGTTGGCCAAAAAGTGCGTATGCGTTTTTTCCTGAATATATTCAGGAAAAAACGCATACGCCCTTTTTGGCCAAGTGCATCATTGTCGACGTTCTGCCTCTTTTCCTATGCTTTAAATGCAATTCCTCTCTACCCCCTGAAATCGTTTTCCTGCAATTCTGCCCCGCTTTCAAGTCCTCTTCGCAGCCTTCCTTCAATATATTTTTGGACGATAGGTGTCATTTATAACTCTGCAGGTTTGTGAATTACAGTGCCCCTGAGCTCCTTTCTTCAAATGGCTTTCTTGTGAGCTGGCCGCAAACCCGCAGGATTGCTTCAGGCCCTAATCTGGTTCCGGCAAGGCATGCTGAGCGTTTGGTTAATTCCGCTTCCTGGTGGGAAATGAGCATGAAATTTGCCCGTGCAGACACCTACATCTAGTCTCTCATTCGTTCTCCCTATTCCTGTTCATCTTGCGCAGAAATTGCAAACTGTGCCAAACAGGAGGTTAAAGGCACTGACTCTCCAAGTGGGGAGAGTGTTAGTAAAGGGTCTGGAATTGTGAACCCGAGTAAAAGGGGACGAAAACTGAGATGCATTTGAAAACGTTTCCCTGTGACACGGTGCACCATACTGTGGGTTTCCCATGCATGCTTTAGCTGAAGGAAGAATCGCTTAAACCTGGAGAGTTGGGACCCATGGAATGGGTACCATGCAGTATGACTTCAAATGGTCTGCATTTGCTCATCGAACCTCACCAATGCTATCAGCCCGAAGTGTCAAACCTTATGTCTCACTCAGCTCTGGGTTCAGATGAGGTAAATCCAGGTTGCATCACAAGCCCTGAATGAATTATTTAAGAATTGCTCTCTATTTCACTGTCATTGTGTTTTGTTTTTGTAATTCATTTTGATAATAGGATTTATCGGATTTTCTCTGCTGGCTTCATGCAGCTGTACACACGCTTGATTCTCTTATGGAGACATATAAATCCATGGGTTTGAAGATTCTTACTAGTCAGGTGTATTCCTAGGCGTTGAATAGAGGGTGTTTAGCCCATTTCGTTGAGCAAGGGGTAGGTCTTTAGTATTACGTATTTGACGTATGGAATGGTATCTGTGCTAACTTCTATCTCTGGTTTTATGCAGCACCCCAACTCACCTTTCCCCTTAAGCAAACATAAGTTGGTTTTCTAAATTTGAGAACCTGTTCTGTTTTGTAATTCAGTTCATGTGTAGCCAAGATTACATTCCGTGTATTAGTGACATCTTAAGATGTTTCATTTTCTGTGTGACTTATTTCACTTAGAATCATCGTACCTGAATCCACTCATTATGCCACGACGGGCCAGATGACATAGATTTCATTGGTGAGTGATATTCCATTGTATGTACGTACCACAACTTCTTTATCAATTTTTCGCTTTCTGGGATATTTTACTTGTACCGTAGACGAGGTTCTTGTAAACAGAGCCGTCTGAAACATTCGGGTGGCTGTGTGTTTTTGATTTTAATTTCCCTAAGCTATAGGACCATAAGTGGAAGTGCCGTAGGCTCCGTTGCTTTGTTTTTTAGGTGTTTGAGGAAACACCATACACTTCTCCAGAGTGGCTGTTGGCAGTTTACATCCCACCCGTCAGCATAACAAGGCTCCCTGTTCTCCATGGCGTGTGCTGCATTTCTGGATTTTACACTTTTTTCAAATGGCCCTTTTGACCGGGGGGCAGTGAGACTACATTGTAGTGCAGATTTCTTTAACATGCTTGCTTGGTTGGCCAAAAAGGGCCTATGCGTTTTTTCCTGAATATATTCAGGAAAAAACGCATACGCTCTTTTTGGCCAAGTGCATCATTGTCGACGTTCTGCCTCTTTTCCTATGATTTAAATGCAATTCCAGTCTACCCCCTGAAATCGTTTTCCAGCAATTCTGCCCCGCTTTCAAGTCCTCTTCGCAGCCTTCCTTCAATATATTTTTGGACGATAGCTGTCATTTATAACTCTGTAGGTTTGTGAATTACAGTGCCCCTGAGCTCCTGCCTTCAAATCGCTTTCTTGTGAGCTGGCCGCAAACCCGCATGATTGGTTCAGGCCCTAAACTGGTTCCTGCACGGCATGCTGAGCCTTTGGTTAATTCCTCTTACTGGTTGGAAATGAGCGTTAAATTTGCCCGTGCAGACACCTACAGCTAGTCTCTCATTGGTTCTCCCTATTCCTGTTCATCTTGCGCAGAAATTGCAAACTGTAGCAAACAGGAGGTTAAAGGCACTGACTCTCCAAGTGGGGAGAGTTTTAGTAAAGGGTCTGGAATTGTGAACCCGAGTAAAAGGGGACAGAAACTGAGATGCATTTGAAAACGTTTCCCGGTCACACGGTGCACCATACTGTGGGTTTCCCATGCATGCTTTAGCTGAAGGAAGAATCGCTTAAACCTGGAGAGTTGGGACCCATGGAATGGGTACCATGCAGTATGACTTCAAATGGTCTGCATTTGCTCATCGAACCTCACCAATGCTATCAGCCCGAAGTGTCCAACCTTAGGTCTCACTCAGCTCTGGGTTTAGATGAGGTAAATCCAGGTTGCATCACAAGCCCTGAATGAATTATTTAAGAATTGCTCTCTATTTCACTGTCATTGTGTTTTGTTTTTGTAATTCATTTTGATAATAGGATTTATCGGATTTTCTCTGCTGCCTTCATGCAGCTGTACACACGCTTGATTCTCTTATGGAGACATATAAATCCATGGGTTTGAAGATTCTTACTAGTCAGGTGTATTCCTAGGCGTTGAATATAGGGTGTTTAACCCATTTCGTTGAGCAAGTGGTAGGTCTTGACTATTACATATTTGACTTATGGAATGGTATCTGTGCTAATTTCTATCTCTGGTTTTATGCAGCACCCAACTCACCTTTCTCCTTAAGCAAACATAAGTTGGTTTTCTAAATTTGAGACCCTGTTCTGTTTTGTAATTCAGTTCATGTGTAGCCAAGATTACATTCAGTGTATTAGTGATATCTTATGATATTTCATTTTCTGTGTGACTTATTTCACTTAGAATCATTGTACCTGAATTCAATCATTATGCCACGACGGGCCTGATGATATAGATTTCATTGGTGAGTGATATTCCATTGTACGTACGTACCACAACTTCTTTATCCATTTTTCGCTTTCTGGGATATTTAACTTGTACCGTAGAAGATGTTCTTGTAAACAGAGCCGTCTGAAACTTTGGGGCGGCTGTGTGTTTTTGATTTTAATTTCCCTAAGCTATAGGACCATATGTGGAAGTGCCGTAGGCTCCGTTGCTTTGTTTTTTAGGTGTTTCAGGAAACACCATACACTTCTCCAGAATGGCTGTTGGCAATTTACATCCCACCCATCAGCATAACATGGCTCTCAGTTCTCCATGGCCTGTGCTGCCTTTCTGGATTTTACACTTTTTTCAGATGGCCCTTTTGATTGGGGGGCAGTGAGACTTCATTGTAGTGCAGATTTCTCTAACATGCTAGCTTGGTTGGCGAAAAAGGGCGTATGCGTTTTTTCCTGAATATATTCAGGAAAAAACGCATACGCCCTTTTTGGCCAAGTGCATCATTGTCGACGTTCTGCCTCTTTTCCTATGCTTTAAATGCAATTCCACTCTACTCCCTGAAACCGCTTTCCTGCAATTCTGCCCCGATTTCAAGTCCTCTTCGCAGCCTTCCTTCAATATATTTTTGGCCAATAGCTGTCATTTATAACTCTGCAGGTTTGAGAATTACAGTGCCCCTGAGCTGCTTTCTTCAAATCGCTTTCTTGTGAGCTGGCGGCAAACCCGCAGGATTGCTTCAGGCCCTAATCTGGTTCTGGCAAGGCATGCTGAGCGTTTGGTTAATTCCGCTTCCTGGTGGGAAATGAGCATTAAATTTGCCCGTGCAGACACCTACAGCTAGTCTCTCATTCGTTCTCCCTATTCCTGTTCATCTTGCGCAGAAATTGCAAACTGTGCCAAACAGCAGGTTAAAGGCACTGACTCTATAAGTGGGGAGAGTGTTAGTAAAGGGTCTGGAATTGTGAACCCGAGTAAAAGAGGACAAAAACTTAGATGCATTTGAAAACGTTTCCCAGTCACACAGTGCACCATACTGTGGGTTTCCCATGCATGCTTTAGCTGAAGGAAGAATCGCTTAAACCTGGAGAGTTGGGACCCATGGAATGGGTACCATGCAGTATGACTTCAAATGGTCTGCATTCGCTCATCGAACCTCACAAATGCTATCAGCCCGAAGTGTCCAACCTTATGTCTCACACAGCTCTGGGTGTAGATGAGGTAAATCCAGGTTGCATCACAAGCCCTGAATGAATTATTTAAGAATTGCTCTCTATTTCACTGTCATTGTGTTTTGTTTTTGTAATTCATTTTGATAATGGGATTTATCGGATTTTCTCTGCTGCCTTCATGCAGCTGTACACACGCTTGATTCTCTTATGGAGACATATAAATCCATGGGTTTGAAAATTCTTTCTAGTCAGGTGTATTCCTAAGTGTTGAATATGGTGTGTAGCCCATTTCGTTGAGCAAGGGGTAGGTCTTGACTGTTACATATTTGACGTATGGAATGGTATCTGTGCTAATTTCTATCTCTGGTTTTATGCAGCACCCCAACTCACCTTTCCCCTTAAGCAAACATAAGTTGGTTTTCTAAATTTGAGACCCTGTTCTGTTTTGTAATTCAGTTCATGTGTAGCCAAGATTACATTCGGTGTATTAGTGATATCTTATCATGTTTCATTTTCTGTGTGACTTATTTCACTTAGAATCATCGTACCTGAATCCACTCATTATGCCACGATGGGCCAGATGACATAGATTTCATTGGTGAGTGATATTCCATTGTACGTACGTACCACAACTTCTTTATCCATTTTTCGCTTTCTGGGATATTTAAATTGTACCGTAGATGAGGTTCTTGTAAAGAGAGCCGTCTGAAATTTTGGGTGGCTGTGTGTTTTTTATTTTAATTTCCCTAAGCTATAGGACCATAAGTGGAAGTGCCGTAGGCTCCGTTGCTTTGTTTTTTAGGTGTTTCAGGAAACACCATACACTTCTCCAGAGTGGCTCTTGGCAATTTACATCCCACCCATCAGCATAACAAGGCTCCCTGTTCTCCATGGCCTGTGCTGCATTTCTGGATTTTACACTTTTTTCAGATGGCCCTTTTGACCGGGGGGCAGTGAGACTTCATTGTAGTGCAGATTTCTTTAACATGCTTGCTTGGTTGGCCAAAAAGGGCGTATGCGTTTTTTCCTGAATATATTCAGGAAAAAACGCATACGCCCTTTTTGGCCACGTGCATCATTGTCGACGTTCTGCCTCTTTTCCTATGCTTTAAATGCAATTCCACTCTACTCCCTGAAACCGCTTTCCTGCAATTCTGCCCCGATTTCAAGTCCTCTTCGCAGCCTTCCTTCAATATATTTTTGGACAATAGCTGTCATTTATAACTTTGCAGGTTTGAGAATTACAGTGCCTCTGAGCTCCTTTCTTCAAATCGCTTTCTTGTGAGCTGGCTGCAAACCCGCAGGATTGCTTCAGGCCCTAATCTGGTTCTGGTAAGGCATGCTGAGCATTTGGTTAATTCCGCTTCCTGGTGGGAAATGAGCATTAAATTTGCCCGTGCAGACACCTACAGCTAGTCTCTCATTGGTTCTCCCTATTCCTGTTCATCTTGCGCAGAAATTGCAAACTGTGCCAAACAGGAGGTTAAAGGCACTGACTCTCCAAGTGGGGAGAGTGTTAGTAAAGGGTCTGGAATTGTGAACCCGAGTAAAAGGGGCCGAAAACTGAGATGCATTTGAAAATGTTTCCCGGTCACACGGTGCACCATACTGTGGGTTTCCCATACATGCTTTAGCTGAAGGAAGAATCGCTTAAACCTGGAGAGTTGGGACCCATGGAATGGGTACCATGCAGTATGACTTCAAATGGTCTGCATTTGCTCATCTTACCTCACCAATGATATCAGCCCGAAGTGTCCAACCTTATGTCTCACTCAGCTCTGGGTGTAGATGAGGTAAATCCAGGTTGCATCACAAGCCCTGAATGAATTATTTAAGAATTGCTCTCTATTTCACTGTCATTGTGTTTTGTTTTTGTAATTCATTTTGATAATGGGATTTATCGGATTTTCTCTGCTGCCTTTCATGCAGCTGTACACACGCTTGATTGTCTTATGCAGACATATAAATCCATGGGTTTGAAGATTCTTACTAGTCAGGTGTATTCCTAGGAGTTGAATAGAGGGTGTTTAGCCCATTTCGTTGAGCAAGTGGTAGGTCTTGACTATTACATATTTGACTTATGGAATGGTATATGTGCTAATTTCTATCTGTGGCTTTATGCAGAACCCAACTCACTTTTCCCCTTAAGCAAACATAAGTTGGTTTTCTCAACTTGAGAACCTGTTCTGTTTTGTAATTCAGTTCATGTGTAGCCAAGATTACATTCCGTGTGTTAGTGATATCTTATGATGTTTCATTTTCTGTGTGACTTATTTCACTTAGAATCATCGTACCTGAATCCACTCATTATGCCACGACGGACCTGATGATATAGATTTCATTGGTGAGTGATATTCCATTGTACGTACCTACCACAATTTCTTGATCCATTTTTCGCTTTCTGGGATATTTAACTTGTACCGTAGACGAGGTTCTTGTAAACAGAGCCGTCTGAAATTTTGGGGTGGCTGTGTTTTTGATTTTAATTTCCCTAAGTTATAGGACCATAAGTGGAAGTGCCGTAGGCTCCGTTGCTTTGTTTTTTAGATGTTTCAGGAAACACCATACACTTCTCCAGAGTGGCTGTTGGCAATTTACATCCCACCCATCAGCATAACAAGGCTCCCTGTTCTCCATGGCCTGTTCTGCATTTCTGGATTTTACACTTTCTTCAGATGACCCTTTGACTGGGGGGCAGTGAGACTTCATTGTAGTGCAGATTTCTTTAACATGCTTGCTTGGTTGGCCAAAAAGGGCGTATGCATTTTTTCCTGAATATATTCAGGAAAAAACTCATACGCACTTTTTGGCCAAGTGCATCATTGTCGACGTTCTGCCTCTTTTCTTATGCTTTGAATGCAATTCCTCTCTACCCCCTAAAATCGTTTTCCTGCAATTCTGCCCCGCTTTCAAGTCCTCTTCGCAGCCTTCCTTCAATATATTTTTGGACAATAGCTGTCATTTATAACTCTACAAATTTGTGAATTACAGGGCCCCTGAGCTCCTTTCTTCAAATCGCTTTCTTGTGAGCTGCCCGCAAACCCGCAAGATTGCTTCAGGCCCTAATCTGTTTCCGGCAAGGCATGCTGAGCCTTTGGTTAATTCCTCTTCCTGGTTGGAAATGAGCATTAAATTTGCCCGTGCAGACACCTACAACTAGTCTCTCATTGGGTCTCCCTATTCCTGTTTATCTTGCTCAGAAATTGCAAACTGTGCCAAACAGGAGGTTAAAGGCACTGACTCTCCAAGTGGGGAGAGTGTTAGTAAAGTGTCTGGAATTGTGAACCCGAGTAAAAGGGGATGAAAACTGAGATGCATTTGAAAACGTTTCCCAGTCACACGGTGCACCATACTGTGGGTTTCCCATGCATGCTTTTGCTGAAGGAAGAATCGCTTAAACCTGGAGAGTTGGGACCCATGGAATGGGTACCATGCAGTATGACTTCATATGGTCTGCATTTGCTCATCGAACCTCACCAATGCTATCAGCCTGAAGTGTCCAACCTTATGTCTCACTCAGCTCTGGGTTTTGATGAGGTAAATCCAGGTTGCATCACAAGCCCTGAATGAATTATTTAAGAATTGCTCTCTCTTTCACTGTCATTGTGTTTTGTTTTTGTAATTCATTTTGATAATAGGATTTATCGGATTTTCTCTGCTGCCTTCATGCAGGTGTACACACGCTTGATTCTCTTATGGAGACATATAAATCCATGGGTTTAAAGATTCTTACTAGTCAGGTGTATTCCTTGGCGTTGAATATAGGGTGTTTAACCCATTTCGTTGAGCAAGGTGTAGGTCTTGAGTATTACGTATTTGACATATGGAATGGTATCTGTGCTAATTTCTAACTCTGGTTTTATGCAGCACCCCAACTCACCTTTTCCCTTATGCAAACATAAGTTGGTTTTCTAAATTTGAGACCCTGTTCTGTTTTGTAATTCAGTTCATGTGTAGCCACGATTACATTCGGTGTATTAGTGATATCTTATGATGTTTCATTTTCTGTGTGAATTATTACACTTAGAATCATCCTACCTGAATCCACTCATTATGCCACGATAGGCCAGATGACATAGATTTCATTGGTGAGTGATATTCCATTGTATGTACGTACCACAACTTCTTTATCCATTTTTCGCTTTCTGGGATATTTAACTTGTACCGTAGACGAGGTTCTTGTAAAGAGAGCCGTCTGAAACTTTGGGATGGCTGTGTGTTTTTGATTTTAATTTCCCTAACCTATAGGACCATAAGTGGAAGTGCCGTAGGCTCCGTTGCTTTGTGTTTTGGTGTTTCAGGAAACACCATACACTTCTCCAGAGTGGCTGTTGGCAATTCACATCCCACCCATCAGCATAACAATGCTCCCTCTTCTCCATGGCCTGTCCTGCCTTTCTGGATTTTACACTTTTTTCAGATGTCCCTTTTGACCGGGGGGCAGTGAGACTTCATTGTAGTGCAGATTTCCTTTACATGCTTACTTGGTTGGAGAAAAAGGGCGTATGCGTTTTTTCCTGAATATATTTAGAAAAAACGCATACGCACTTTTTGGCCAAGTGCATCATTGTCGACGTTCTGCCTCTTTTCCTATGCTTAAAGTGCAATTCCAGTCTACCCCCTGAAATCGTTTTCCTGAATTTCTGCCCCGCTTTCAAGTCTTCTTCACAGTCTTACTTCAATATATTTTTGAACGATATCTGTGATTAATAACTCTGCAGGTTTGTGAATTATAGTGCCCCTGAGCTCCTTTCTTCAACTCGTTTTCCCGTGAGCTGGCCCCAAAACCGCTGGATTGCTTCAGGCCCTAATCTGGTTCTGGCATGGCATGATGAGCCTTTGGTTAATTCCTCTTCCTGGTGGGAAATGTGCGTTACATTTCCCCGTGCAGACACCTACACTAGTCTCTCATTGGTTCTCCCTATTCCTGTTCATCTTGCGCAGAAATTGCAAACTGTGCCAAACAGGAGGTTAAAGGCACTGACTCTCCAAGTGGGGAGAGCGTTAGTTAACCATCTGGAATGGTGAACCCCAGTATAAGGGGACGAAAACTGAGATGCATTTGAAAAGGTTTCCCAATTACATGGTGGACCATACTCTGGGTTTCCCATTCATGATGTAGCGGAAGGAAGAATCCCTTAAACCTGGAGAGTTGGGACCCATGGAATGGGTACCATGAAGTATGACTTCAAAGGGTCTGCATTTGCTCACCAAACCTCACCAATGCTATCAGGCCGAAGTGTCCGGCCTTATGTCTCCCCAGCTCTGGTTGTAGATGTGGTAAACCCAGGTTGCATCAGAAGCCCTGAGTGAATTATTAAAAATTTCTCTCTATTTCACTGTCATTGTGTTGTGTTTTTGAAATTTATTTTGATAATGGGATTTATCGGATTTACACTGCTGCGTTTAGGCCACTGAACACACGCTTGTTTCTCTTACGGAGACGTATAAATCCATGGGTTTTAAGATTCTTACTAGGCAGGTATAATCCTAGGCGTTGAATATGGGGTGTTGAGTCCATTTCGTTGAGCAAGGAGTAGGACTTGTCTATTACATATTTGGCTTATGGAACGGTATCTGTGCGAATTTCAATCTCTGGTTTTATGCAGCACCCCATCTCACCTTCCCCAAAAAGCAAGCATAAGTTGGTTTTCTAAATTTGACACCCTGTTCTCTTTTGTAATTCAGTTCATGTGTAGCCAAGTTTACATTCCATGTATTAGTGATATCTTATGCTGTTTCTTTTTCTGTGTGACCTATTTCACGTAGAATCATCGTACCTGAATCCACGCATTATGCCGCTACGGTCCTGATGACATAGATTTCATTGCTGAGAGATATTCCATTGTACGTACGTAGCACAACTTCTTTATCCATTTTTCGCTCTCTGGGATATTTAACTTGTACCGTAGACAAGGTTTTGTAAACAGAGCCGTTCCAAATTTTGGGGTGGCTCTGTGGTTTTGATTTTAATTTCCCTAAGCTATAGGACCATAAGTGGTAGTGCCATGGGCTGTGTTGCTTTGTTTCTTATGTGTTTCAGGAAACACCATACACTTCTCCATAGTGGGTGCTGGCAATTCACATCCCGCCCATAAGCATAACAATGCTCCCTGTTCTCCATGGCCTGTCCTGCCTTTCTGGATTTTACACTTTTTTCAGATGGCCCTTTTGACATGGGGGCAGTGAGACTTCATTGTTCTGCCGATTTCCTTTACACGCTTGCTTGGTTGGCCAAAAAGTGCGTATGCGTTTTTTCCTGAATATATTCAGGAACAAACGCATACGCCCTTTTTGGCCAAGTGCATCATTGTCGCCGTTCTGCCTCTTTTCCTATTCTTTAAGTGCAATTCCAGTCTACCCCCTGAAATCGTTTTCCTGAATTTCTGCCCCGCTTTCAAGTCCTCTTCACAGACTTACTTCAATATATTTTTGGACGATAGCTGTCATTTATAACTCTGCAGATTTTGAATCACAGTGACCCTGAGCTCCTTTCTTCAACTCGCTTTCCTGTGAGCTGGCTGCAAAACCTCAGGATTGCTTCAGGCCCTAATCTCGTTCCAGCATGGCATGCTGAGCCTTTGGTTAATTCTTCTTCCTCGTGGGAAATGACCGTTACATTTGCCCGTGCAGACACCTACAGCTAGCCTCTCATTGGTTCTCCATATTCCTGTTCATCATGTGCAGAAATTGCAAACTGTGCCCAACAGGAGGTTAAAGGCACTGACTCTCCAAGTGGGGAGAGTGTTAGTTAGGCGTCTGGAATGGTGAACCCGAGTATAAAGGGACGTAAACTGAGATGCATTTGAAAACGTTTCCCAATCACATGGTGGACCATACTCTGGGTTTCCCATACATGATTTAGCGGAAGGAAGAATCCCTTAAACCTGGAGATTTGGGAACCATGGAATGGGTACCATGCAGTATGACTTCAAAGGGTCTGCATTTGCTCACCGAACCTCAACCATGCTATCAGGCCGACGTGTCCGGCCTTATGTTTCCCCAGCTCTGGGTGTAGATGTGGTAAATCCAGGTTGCATCAGAAGCCCTGAGTGAATTATTTAAGAATTCCTCTCTATTTCACTGTCATTGTGATTTGTTTCTGTAATTTATTTTGATAATATGATTTATCGGATTTTCACTGCTGCGTTTAGGCCGCTGTACACACGCTTGATTTCCTTATGAGCCATATAAATCCATGGGTTTTAAGATTCTTACTTGTCAGGTATATTCCCAGGCGTTGAATATGTGGTGTTGAGTCCATTTCATTGAGCAAGGACAAGGTCATGTCTATTATATATTTGGCTTATAGAACGGTATCTGTGCTAATTTCAATCTCTGGTTTTATGCAGCACCCCAACTCACCTTTCCCCATAAGCAAGCATAAGTTGGTTTTCTAAATTTGAGACCCTGTTCTGTTTTGTAATTCAGTTCATGTGTAGCCAAGATTACATTCCGTGTATTAGTGATATCTTATGATGATTCTTTTTCTGTGTGACTTATTTCTGGTAGAATCATCGTACCTGAATCCACTCATTATGCCGCTACGGGTCTTATGACGTAGATTTCATTGCTGAGTGATATTCCATTGTACGTGCGTACCACAACTTCTTTATCCATTTTTTGCTTTCTCGGATATTTAACTTGTACCGTAGACGAGGTTCTTGTAAACAGAGCCGTCCCAAAATTTGGGGTGGCTGTGAGTTTTTGATTTTAATTTCCCTAAGCTATAGGACCACAAGTGGAAATACCATAGGCACTGTTGCTTTGTTTCCTACGTGTTTCAGGAAACACCATACACTTCTCCAGAGTGGCTGTTGGCAATTTACATCCCGCCCATCAGCATAACAAGGCTCCCAGTTCTCCATGACCTGTCCTGCCTTTCTGGATTTTACACTATTTTCAGATGGCCCTTTTGACCGGGGGGCAGTGAGACTTCATTGTAGTGCAGATTTCCTTTACACGCTTGCTTGGTTGGCCAAAAGGGCGTATACGTTTTGTCCTGAATATATTCAGGAGAAAACGCATACGCCCTTTTTGGCCAAGTGCATCATTGTCGACATTCTGCCTCTTTTCCTATGCTTTAAGTGCAATTCCAGTCTACCCCCTGAAATCGTTTTCCTGAAATTCTGCCTCGCTTTGAAGTCCTGTTCGAAGACTTACTTCAATACATTTTTGGACGATAGCTGTCATTCATAACTCTGCAGCTTTGTAAATTACAGTGCCCCTGAGCTCCTTTCTTCAACTCGCTTTCTTGTGAGCTGTCTGCAAAAACGAAGGAGTGCTTCAGGCCCTAATCTGTTTCCGGCAGGGCACACTGAGCCTTAGGTTAATTGCTCTTCCTGGTGGGAAATGAGCGTTCCGTTTGCCCGTGCAGACACCTACAGCTAGTCTATCATTGGTTCTCCCTATTCCTGTTCATCTTGGGCAGAAATTGCAAACTGTGCCAAACAGGAGGTTAAAGGCACTGACTCTCCAAGTGGGGAGAGTGTTAGTAAAGCGTCTGGAATAGTGAACCCGAGTACCCGGGGACGAAAAGTGAGATGCATTTGAAAACGTTTCCCAATCACACGGTGGACCATACTCTGTGTTTCCCATGCATGTTTTAGCTGAAGGAAGAATCCTTTAAACCTGGAGAGTTGTGACCCATGGAATGGGTACCATGCAGTATGACTTCAAAGGGTCTGCGTTTGCTCACCGAACCTCAACAATGCTATCAGCCCGAAGTGTCCAGCCTTATGTCTCACCAAGCTCTGGGTGTAGATGTGGTAAATCCAGGTTGCATCACAAGCCCTGAATGAATTATTTAAGAATTGCTCTCTATTTCACTGTCATTGTGTTTTGTTTTTGAAATTTACTTTGATAATGGGATTTATCGGATTTTCACTGCTGCGTTTAGGCCGCTGTACACACGCTTGATTTCCTTATGGAGACATATAAATCCATGGGTTTTAAGATTCTTACTTGTCAGGTATATTCCCAGGCGTTGAATATGGGGTGTTGAGTCCATTTCGTTGAGCAAGGAGTAGGTCTTGTCTATTATATATTTGGCTTATGGAACGGTATCTGTGCTAATTTCAATCTCTGGTTTTATGCAGCACCCCAACTCACCTTTCCCCATAAGCAAGCATAATTTTGTTTTCTAAATTTGAGACCCTGTTCTGTTTTGTAATTCAGTTCATGTGTAGTCAAGTTTACATTCCGTGTATTAGTGATATCTTATGATGTTTCATTTTCTGTGTGAATTACTTCTCGTAGAATCCTTGTACCTGAATCCACTCATTATGCCGCTACGGGCCTGATGATGCAGGTTTCATTGCTGAGTGATATTCCATTGTACGTACGTTCCACAACTTCTTTATCCATTTTTTGCTTTCTCGGATATTTAACTGTACCGTAGACGAGGTTCTTGTAAACAGAGCCATCCCAAACTTTGGGGTGGCTGTGTGTTTTTGATTTTAATTTCCCTAAGCTATAGGACCATAAGTGGAAGTGCCATAGGCTGTGTTGCTTTGTTTCCTATGGGTTTCAGGAAACACCATACACTTCTCCAGAGTGGCTGTTGGCAATTTACATCCCGCCCATCTTCATAACCAGGCTCCCTGTTCTCCATGACTTGTCCTGCGTTCCTGGATTTTACAGTTTTTCAGATGGCCCTTTTGACCGGGTGGCCGTGAGACTTTATTGTAGTGCAGATTTCCTTTACACGCTTGCTTGGTTGGCCAAAAAGGGCATATGCGCTTTTTCCTGAATATATTCAGGAAAACACTCATACGCCCTTTTTGGCCAAGTGCATCATTGTCGACATTCTGTCTCTTTTCCTATGCTTTAAATGCAATTCCAGTCTACCCCCTGAAATCGTTTTCCTGAAATTCTGCCCCGCTTTCAAGTCCTCTTCGGAGACTTTCTTCAATACATTTTTGGACTATAGCTGTCATTCATAACTCTGCAGTTTTGTGAATTACAGTGCCCCTGAGCTCCTTTCTTCAACTCGCTTTCTTGTGAGCTGGCCGCAAAACCGCAGGATTTCTTCAGGCCCTAATCCGTTTCCGACAGGGCACGCTGAGCCTTTGGTTAATTCCTCTTCCTGGTGGGAAATGAGCATTACGTTTGCCCGTGCAGACACCTACAGCTAGTCTCTCATTGGTTCTCCCTATTCCTGTTCATCTTGCGCAGAATTTGCAAACTGTGCCAAACAGGAGGTTAAAGGCACTGACTCTCCAAGTGGGGAGAGTGTTAGTAATTCGTCTGGAATGGTGAACCTGAGTACCAGGGGACGAAAACTGAGATGCATTTGAAAACATTTCCCAATCACACGGTGGACAATACTCTGGGATTCCCATGCATGTTTTAGCTGAAGGAAGAATCCTTTAAACCTGGAGAGTTGGGACCCATGGAATGGGTACCATGCAGTATGACTTCAAAGGGTCTGCGTTTGCTCAACGAACCTCACCAATGCTATCAGCCCGAAGTGTCGAGCCTTATGTCTCACCCAGCTCTGGGTGTAGATGTGGTAAATCCAAGTTGCGTCACAAGCCCTTAATGAATTATTTAAGAATTGCTCTCTATTTCACTGTCATTGTGTTTTGTTTTTGAAATTTATTATGATAATGGGATTTATCGAATTTTCACTGCTGCGTTTAGCCCGCTGTACACACGCTTGATTTCCTTATGGAGACATATAAATCCATGGGTTTTAAGATTCTTACTTGTCAGGTATATTCCCAGGCGTTGAATATGGGGTGTTGAGTCCATTTCGTTGAGCAAGGAGTAGGTCTTGTCTATTATATATTTGACTTATGGAACGGTATCTGTGCTAATTTCAATCTCTGGTTTTATGCAGCACCCCAACTCACCTTTCCCCGTAAGCAAGCATAAGTTGGTTTTCTAAATTTGAGACCCTGTTCTGTTTTGTAATTCAGTTCATGTGTAGCCAAGATTACATTCCGTGTATTAGTGATATCTTACGATGTTTCTTTTTCTGTGTGACTTATTTCTGGTAGAATCATCGTACCTGAATCCACTCATTATGCTGCTACAGGCCTGAGGACGTAGATTTCATTGCTGAGTGATATTCCATTGTACGTGCGTACCACAACTTCTTTATCCATTTTTTGCTTTCTCGGATATTTAACTTGTACGGTAGACGAGGTTCTTGTAAACAGAGCCATCCCAAACATTGGGGTGGCTGTGTGTTTTTGATTTAATTTCCCTAAGCTATACGACCGTAAGTGGAAGTGCCATAGGCTGTGTTGCTTTGTTTCCTACATGTTTCAGGAAACAGCATACACTTCTCCAGAGTGGCTGTTGGAAATTTACATCCCGCCCATCAGCATAACAAGGCTCCCTGTTCTCCATGACCTGTCCTGCCTTTCTGGATTTTACACTATTTTCATATGGCCCTTTTGACCGGGGGGGAGTGAGACTTCACTGTAGTGCAGATTTCCTTTACACACTTGCTTGGTTGGCCAAGAAGTGCATACGGGTTTTTTCCTGAATATATTCAGGAAAAAACGCATACGCACTTCTTGGCCAAGTGCATCACTGTCGACCTTCTGCCTCTTTTCCTATGCTTTAAGTGCAATTCCTGTCTACCCCCTGAAATCATTTTCCTGAAATTCTGCCCCGCTTTCAAGTCCTCTTCGAAGACCTACTTCAATACATTTTTGGACGATAGCTGTCATTCATAACTCTGCAGGTTTGTGAATTACAGTGCCCCTGAGCTCCTTTCTTCAACTCGATTTCTTGTGAGCTGACCGCAAAACCACAGGATTGCTTCAGGCCCTAATCTGTTTCCGGCAGGGCACGCTGAGCCTTTGGTTAATTCCTCTTCCTGGTGGGAAATGAGCGTTCCAATTGTCCGTGCAGAAACCTACAGCGAGTCCCTCATTGGGTCTCCCTATTCCTGTTCATATTGCGCAGAAATTGCAAACTGTGCCAAACAGGAGGTTAAAGGCACTGACTCTCCAAGTGGGGAGAATGTTATTAAAGCGTCTGGAATGGTGATCCCGAGTACCAGGGGACGAAAACTGAGATGCATTTGAAAACGTTTCCCAATCACACGGTGGACCATACTCTGGGTTTCCCATGCATGTTTTAGCTGAAGGAAGAATCCTTTAAACCTGGAGAGTTGGGACCCATGGAAAGGGTACCATGCAGTATGACTTCAAAGGGTCTGCATTTGCTCACCGAACCTCACCAATGCTATCAGCCCGAAGTGTCCAGCCTTATGTCTCACCCAGCTCTGGGTGTAGAAGTGGTAAATCCAGGTTGCATCAGAAACCTTGAATGAATTATTTAAGAATTACTCTCTATTTCACTGCCATTGTGTTTTGTTTCTGTAATTTATTTTGATAATGGGATTTATCGGATTTTCACTGCTGCATTTAGGCCGCTGTACACATGATTGATTTCCTTATGGAGACATATAAATCCATGGGTTTTAAGATTCTTACTTGTCAGGTATATTCCCAGGCGTTGAATATGGGGTGTTGAGTCCATTTCGTTGAGCAAGTACAAGGTCATGTCTATTATATATTTGGCTTATGGAACGGTATCTGTGCCAAATTCAATCTCTGGTTTTATGCAGCACCCCAACCCACCTTTCCCCGTAAGCAAGCATAAGTTGGTTTTCTAAATTTGAGACCCTGTTCTGTTTTGTAATTCAGTTCATGTGTAGCCAAGTTTACATTCCGTGTATTAGTGATATCTTATGATGTTTCTTTTTCTGTGTGACTTATTTCTCGTAGAATACACGTACCTGGATCCACTCATTATGCCGCTACAGGCCTGATGACGTAGATTTCATTGCTGAGTGATATTCCATTATACGTATGTACCACAACTTCTTTATCCTTTTTTTGCTTTCTCGGATATTTAACTTGTACCGTAGACGAGGTTCTTGTAAACAGAGCCGTCTGAAACTTTGGGGTGGCTGTGTGTTTTTGAATTTAATTTCCCTAAGCTATAGGAGCATAAGTGGAAGTGCCATAGGCTGTGTTGCTTTGTTTTCTACGTGTTTCAGGAAACACCATACACTTCTCCAGAGTGGCTGTTAGCAATTTACATCCCGCCCATCAGCATAACAAGGCTCCCCCTTCTCCATGACCTGTCCTGCCTTTCGGGATTTTACACATTTTTCAAATGGCCCTTTTGATCAGGGGGCAGTGAGACTTCATTGTAGTGCAGATTTCCTTTACACGCTTGCTTGGTTGGCCAAAATGTGCGTATGCGTTTTTTCCTGGATATATTCAGGAAAAAACGCATACGCCCTTTTTGGCCAAGTGCATCATTCTCGACATTCTGCCTCTTTTCCTATGCTTTAAGTGCAATTCCTGTCTACCCCCTGAAATCGTTTTCCTGCAATTCTGTCCCACTTACAAGTCCTCTTCGCAGACTTACTTCAATATATTTTTGGACGATAGCTGTCATTTATAACTCTGCAGTTTTGTGAGGTACAGTGTCCCTGAGCTCCTTTCTTCAACTCGCTATCTTGTGAGCTGGCCGCAAATCCGCAGGATTGCTTCAGGCCCTAATCTGGTTCCGGCACGGCATGCTGAGCCTGTGGTTAATTCCTCTTCCTGGTCGGAAATGTGTGTTAAATTTGCCCGTGCAGACACCTACAGCTACTCTCTCATTGGTTCTCCCTATTCCTGTTCATCTTGCACAGAAATTGCAAACTGTGCCAAACAGGAGGTTAAAGGCACTGGCTCTCCAAGTGGGGAGAGTGTTAGTAAAGGGTCTGGAATGGTGAACGCGAGTGAAGGGGGACGAAAACTGAGATGCATTTGAAAACGTTTCCCGGTCACACGGTGCACCATACTTTGGGTTTCCCATGCATGTTTTAGCTGAAGGAAGAATCCCTTAAACCTGGAGAGTTGGGACCCATGGAATGGGTACCATGCAGTATAACTTCAAAGGGTCTGCATCTGCGCATCGAACCTAACCAATGCTATCAGCCCGAAGTGCCCAACCTTATGTCTCATTCAGCTCTCGATGTAGATGTGGTAAATCCAGGTTGCATCACAAGCTCTGAATGAATTATTTAAGAATTGCTCTCTATTTCACTCTCATTGTGTTTTGTTTTTGTAATTTATTTTGATAATGGGATTTATCGCATTATCACTGCTGCCTTCATGCCTCTGTACTCACGCTTGATTCTCTTACAGAGACATATAAATCCATGGGTTTGAAGATTCTTAATAGTCAGGTGTATTCGTAGGCGTTGAATATGGGGTGTTGAGTCCATTTCGTTGACCAGGGTGTAGGTTTTTTCTAGTACATATTTGGCTTATGGAGCGGTATCTGTGCTAATTTCAATCTCTGGTTTTATGCAGCTCCCCAACTCTCCTTTATCTTTAAGCAAACATAAGTTCGTCTTCTAAATTTGAGACCCCGTTGTGTTTTGTAATTCAGGTCATATGTAGCCACGTTTACATTCCATGTATTAGTAATATCGTATGTCTTTTTCTTTTTGAATTATGTGACTTTGAATGATCATACGTAACTCCTCTGGGGTTGTTACAACTGTCCATATTTCACTGATTTTCAGGCTGAGTAATATTCCACTCTACATAAGTGCCACATCTCTATCCATTTTTTCCCTCCAGAGACATATAAATTATATCCTAGTTGAGGATCTTTTAAACAGAGAGGCGGTAAACATTGGGGTGACTGTGTCCTCTCGATTTTTGTCTTTCCCAAGATATACGTCCATGAGTGCAAGTGCCCTGTGCTCTGTAGCTCATTTTTTAGATGCTTTAGTAAACACAATACACTTCTCAAGAGTGATCATTGGCAATATACATTTCCACTATAAGCCTCACAGGGCTCCCTATTCTCCTTGCCCTGTCCTGCATTTCTGGTGTTTACACTTTATGAGGAAGGCTCTTCTGACTGATGCGAAGTGATATGTTTTGTAGTACTGATTTCCAGTGCCCACCTGTTTGGTTGGCTAAAAAAGTGTATGCCCTTTTCTTGAATATATACAGAAAAAGACGCATACAACCTTTTTGGCCAACTGCAATGTTGGCAATGTTCAGCCCCTTTTCTTGTGCTTAATGGCGAGTCCTTTCTACCTCTTCCAATCCCTTTCCTGCCATTCTCCGTTGCTTACAAGTCCCTTTCTCTGACTTTCCTCAAGACATTTTTCAGTGAGAGATATTTTCAACTCTGCAGTTTCGTGAATTTTAGCGGCCCTGAGTTCCATTTTTCAACTTGTGTTTATGGGAACTGGCCACAAAGCAGTGGGATTTCCTCAAGCCCTATTCTGTTTCCATGGGCAACCCTAGCCTTTGGTCAATTCGTTTTCCTGATTGGAAATTAGAGTGACATGTGCCTGTCCGAACACCTAGGACTTGTCTCTCATTGTTCCTCCTCCTTCTGCTTCATCCTCTGGACAAATTCCAAACTGTATACAACAGGATGTTGACAGTGCTGACATCTCCAAGTGGGGAGACTGTTCGTAAAGACGCTAGAGGGGTGAACCCGAGCACCAGGAGATGACGAGATGAGATGCCTTTTCCAAACTCTTCCCGATCAGACGGTATACCATCCTCTGGGTGTGACAGGCATGTTTTAGCTGTAGGAAGTGTCCCATTCATGTGAGGAGAACACCAGGGCTTTTTCAAAATCACTGTCTCTCCACAACCCAAACTGGGGAATTTTTTAAGCTACGGCTACACATATGTTCATTAAGGGCCTTGGGAAGTAGGCAGAGTCCAAACTTTAGATGATTGAAGTCTTCCTGGTCAGAAGCACTCACCACCGGCTTCCCTTAGGTTCCATTTTAACTGTCATTAATAGATGATGTCAATAAAAATATCTATTCTTTTTTCAGATTATTTCCCCTTATAGGTTATTGCAAAATATTGAGGGTAGTTCCCTGTGCTATACAGTAGTTCCTTGTTGATGATCGATTTTATACATAGCAGTGTGTATGTGTTAATCCCAAACTGTTAATTTATCCCTCCTCCCACCTTTCCCCTTTGGTAATAATAAATTATAAGATTTTATACTTCTCAGAAATGGGGGAGCTGAAAGAGAGTTATCATTTTCAATGGAAAAGCATTTAAAACAAGATTGAAGCTTTAACCAAGATTATTAGATGTACATCCTTGGAAAGAAATCACTTCGTTTCTCTAGTATTGACCTGACAAATAAGACAAACCTTTTCACTGAACTTGCTTATAATAAAGTGATGGAAATATCAAATGGAAGTGTTAGAAACATCTTATTTTACCCGAGCCTTATACACTGTTCTATGTTAATTACAGTTTGGCTCACACATCTGTTCATTGAAGTTACAATGTTCTCAATTTCTGTTACTGATCCTCCAGAGTGGACCCCAACAAGTGTCCCCCTGCCCAGTGTCATTGGAGCCAACAGATCGAGACTGAGTTTGGTTCAGAAGCAAAGGAAACTTTATATTTTGATCAGAGAATGGAGAGGTGAGAGCATGTGCTACCCCGTGGGCTGTGGGCTGGGCTGCTGTGTAGAGATCCTGTCAGAGTCAGTGGGAGGGAGCGGGCGGAGCTCTCGAGGGCCCGGTTGGCTGCAGCTCAGGCTCTATATCACGGAGTCTGCACTGTGCCCCAGGAGCTGAGGTGTCGACCCAGCCATTCTGCACTAGGGAATCTCGTCTGAAGTGCCGGCTGTTGAACCTCTGTATGCGGGACCCTAGGAGCACGTGAAATTAGACAAAGCACAAAGGATAAAAAAGGTTAGACTTTATTTTATTGCCCAGATTCTATTTTTATCTCCCAGAGATTTTTAAGGGGCTTTCCCTGGGACAAACCCCTCTTCTGCATTTTGTCCCCTTCCTCATTCTTAGAGTGCTGAGGGTGCAGACCATTCATCGGTAACTGCTGAGTGCTGAGTTAGGAGCCCTCATGCCCGTGGGCAAGGGTCTGAACTTCTCCCCAGCAGCCTCCAGGTGATGTTGATTGTCCGCAGGCCTCCTGCCTCCCTGCTCGTCCGCCTGAGCACAAGTATTGGTAGTGTTATAGATTCTAATGACCTTTAAGGGTCCAGGAAGGAGACGTGCAGTGACGCTGTGAGGTCCAGTTTCACCCCACCCCACATTTGTTCGGCCACCTTAGGCTGACAGTTTCTGCCAGCCTAGATGCTCTGACCAGTAGTCTGTGCTTTCTTCAGTTAGGCCCCTGAATTAACGTAAAAACAGCACCAGGTGTCAGGACCCTGACTGCCCTACTCCCAGACAGTCCAGGGTCAGTTGTGATGAAGGACCATGATGGTCACTGAGTCAACAGCCTTTTGAAGTAAACAGGAGTCCAGCCGGTCTTATTGGCCACCATCATCACAGTGTCTGTAGGCTTTTCTATGGTGACAGCATGATATACGGTTCCCCCACCAAGATTATTACCTCCCCTCTGGGTGCAGTAAGTCCTGCAAGCAGTAGTCTACTCTTTTGGGACACACTCTTGTTGTTTTATGAGAGAAACTCCAGGTCAAGTGATGGTCACACGAGTCGTCATGGTGCCCCTTTGCCCCAGTTATCTCTCTGGAGGTTGGAGTTGGAGGACCTCCTCACTCAAGGTCAGTGTGCCCACGGAGCAAACCCTGCAACTTCAGGGCATGGTTGGGGGTTAGGATCACCACGTGGGGTCCTTTTCCCTTAGGAGGGAGGTGGCCTTTTGGGCTGCTGATTTCCAGGTTTTCAGATACTGCCAGTATCTTGGGCAGATGTGGCGGTGGGCCAAGCCCCTTGGTGACCGTAGTTTATCCTACCTGGATGGCATTCTTGCATTGTTCCATTTCAAGTGGTCCCAGGTTTTGCACTAATACTCCAATGGTGATTCACTGTTAACCAGGAAAGTAAAGGTCAAAGGGTTTAACTAAATTAGGGAGTTCCAGGGCAAGGGTCTGAATTGACTGCTCTTTCCATTCTTGAAAGGCCACTTCTGGATTCTATTCAAAAGGATCATCATCTTTTTCTTTCAGTGTTTCATATAGAGGCCCAGCTAGTAGACTGTAGTTAGGGATCCAGAAGCAGCAAACCCTGGCCTCGCCAGGAACCCCTAAGCTGTCTTCTAGTTTTAGAAATGGGTAAGGCTGTAAATTGTTTCTTCCCTTTCCTGGGATGGGCTTCTCCGACCTTCTGTGAGAATGAAGCCCAGGCAGGTCACCGTAGTCTGTGATATTTGAGCTTTTTCTTGGACAACTTGTATCCTTTATTGGCTTGGTAGTTCAGAGGTCTCCTTAGTAGGGCTGGCGATCAGGATGTCGTCTGCATATTGAAGGAGTGTTTCCTTTTCCAGAGGTAGAACTTTTAGGTCTTTAGCTGAGCTTTCCCCAAAGATGGTGTGGGAATTTTTGAACTCTTGGGGCAACACGGCCCGGAAGTATTGTTTTAGTTGTATGTTGAGTTCTGCCACTCACAAGCCAAAATTTCTTGTGAGTCTGGGACTAGTAGAATACAAAAGAAGGCATCATTGAAGACTAATACAGAATACCATGTCCTAGTGGTTGGTAGAATGAGCAGCAGGGTGTAGGATTTAGGAACTACTGGAGGTATATCCTCGGTGGCTTCACTGACTGTCCTGACATCCTTTACCAGAATTCCAGCAGCCCATGGGGCTCTCGAGGTCAGGCCAATCCCAGGATATGGAGCTCACCTGGGCAGGTACCCCACCCCCACCCCAGCCCACGGGGCTCTCGTGTTCAGGCCCCTCCCAGGATATGGGGTTCCCTGGGCAGGTTCCCCTGCAGCCCATGGGGCTCTCGTGGTCAGGCCCCTCCCAGGATACAGAGCTAACCTTGCAGATACCGTGGCATTGCTGGGCACACAGGAACCGTGCACATCGCCCTCATTTCAGAGCACTCCCAGCTCACCTGTCACTCAGATCTGACACAGAGCACCTCAGAGCAGGACTTGAACTAACAAACAGCAGCTCCGACAGGTCTGTGACCCTGGGCATCACTCTGTGTGGCCTCCCCCCACCTGGACTTCCAGAGACTTCCACTGCACCCGGGGCACCAGACCTCTGTCTCCACCCACCACCCACCCCTCCTCTCCCTGACTCCTGGGTTCCTCTCATTAGGAGAGGGTTTTCTTGAAGTTGTCTCCCACTCATGGGCCAGATAATATAATTAGAAAACAAGCCAGAGCTGCAGCCCCTTGTCTATCCTGACTCTCAGGAGCCCACACCTGTTCCTTGGACCTGGCCGATTCAGAAAGTTCCATTTTCTGCAAATGTGAGCCCCTGAGGGATGATTATTGGCTGGCCTGGGAAGCCTGACTGTGCCCCCCATCCCTCCCCTGGTGTGCCTGGGTTGGGATCAATATAAACACTGCACCAGGCAGCAAGAGCCCCTGCAGCTGTGCCTGACGCCATTTTCTCTGCCCTGTCAGCAGTCTCGGGGCTGGACTGGTGGGAGGGAGTGAGAGGTCACGGCTTTGTGGGTGGCCCAGTGTGAGTGGGGCTCTGCTGGACTTTCTGCAGCAGTTGCCAAGATGCCACCTGCTAAAGAAGAGGATGTGTCACCGATACCTGCTGCTGGAATTTCTCCCTGGACAGAGGTGAGTGAGGGAGAAATCAGTGGGGGCCGGGACAGCAGGGGTATCTCAGGCAGGGAAATGGAAAGCTTCTAGAAGAGCACCCAGGGCCAGGACCATCCTGGCTGGCCTGCAGGCACCAAGTCGGCTGGCATGCTGTCGCTCATGTGGCTCCATGGCCCTTCCTCTAGGCTTTCAAGTCCTTGTACATATTCAGGTGTTTTACCTGGGAAGGGTGGGAACATTTCAGCAGCAGCTGGCCTGGGGCTCGGCCCACGTTTACTCACAGATGCCTCGGCACGGGCCCCCAGCTTTGCAATGAGGACGCTTGTTGCGTGGGGCCTGCTGGCTGAATGGGAGATGATTCCCCACCACTGACCAACTTCAGAATTGTTTACAACTGGAGCAAGTGGCCTGATATGGTTTTCCTCTGTGTAACTGCTGGGTTTTGTTTTTTTTTTCTTTTTTTCGTTTTTGGTTCAAGGTAGATTTTATTCCTCTTTTTGTATTTACAGATATAAGCATGGAAATAATTTATTCATATAAATACATGTATGTGAAGGGAAGAATATTTTTTCTGTTTTACTTTTTTAATTTTGAATTTTATTTTATTTTTTTATACAGCAGGTTCTTTTTGGTTATCTATTTTATACATATAAATGTATACATGCCAATCCCAATCACTCAACTCCTCCCACCACCACCCCCCAACAGCTTTCCCCCCTTGGTGTCCATACGTTTGTTGTCTACATCTGTTGCTCTATTTCTGCCTTGCAAAACGGTTCATCTGTACAATTTTTCTAGGTTCCACATATATGCATTAATATACAAGATTTGTTTTTCTATTTCTGACTTACTTCACTCTGTATGACAGTCTCTAGATCCATCAACGTCTCTACAAATGACCCAATTTCATTCCTTTTTATGGCTTAGTAATATTCCATTTTATACTTGTACCACAACTTTATGCATTCGTCTGTCTGTGGGCATTTAGGTTGCTTCCATTACCTGGATATTGTAAATAGTGATGCAATGAACATTGCGGTGAATGTCTCTTTTTGATTTATCGTTTTGTCTGGGTATATGCCCAGTAGTGGGATTGCTGTATCATATGGTAATTCTATTCTTAGTTTTATAAGAAACTCCATAATGTTCTCCACAGTGACTGTATCAATTTACTTTCCCAACAATAGTGGAAGAGGGTTCCTTATCTCCACACCCTTTCCAGCATTTGTTGTTTGTAGATTTTCTGATGATGCCCATTCTAACAGGTGTGAGGTGATACACCATGGATGAGTCTATTTCGTTGAGCAAAGAGTAGGTCTTGTCTATTACATATTTGGCTTATGGAACGGTATGTGTGCTCATTTCAATCTCTGGTTTTATACAGCACCCCAACTCAACTTTCCCCTTAAGCAAGCATAAGTTTTTATCTAAATGTGAGAGTCTGTTCGGTTTTGTAATTCAGTTTATGTGTAGCCAAGTTTACACTCTCTCTATTAGTGATATCTTATGATAATTATCTTACTCTGTGTGACATATTTCTCTTAGAATCATCATACTTAAATCCACTCAATTTGCTGCTACAGGCCTGATGACACTGATTTCATTGCTGAGTGATATTCCGTTGTACGTAAGTAGCACAACTCCTTTATCCATTTTTTTCTTTCTGGGATATTTAATTTGTACTGGACTCGAGGTTCTTGTAAACACAGCAGCCCTAAATTTTGTGTTGGCTGTGTCTTCTTGATTTTAATTTTCCTAAGCTATAGGGCCAAAAGTGGAAGTGCCCTAGGGTCTGTAGCTTTGTTTGTCAGATGTTTCAGGATACACCATAAACATCTCCAGAGTGTCTGTTGGCAATTTACATCCCGCCCATCAGCATAACAAGGCTCCCTGTTCTCCATGGCCTGTCCTGTGTTTCTGGTTTTTACACTGTTTTCAGATGGCCCTTTTGACGAATGGGAAATGAGACTTCATTGTAGTGCAGATTTCCATTGCTCGAGTGCTTGGTTGGCCAAAAAGGGCATATGCATTTTTTCCTGAATATATTCAGGAAAAAATGTATATGCACTTTTGTCCAAGTGCATCACTGTCAAAGATCTGCCGCATTTCACATGCTTTAAATGCAATTCCAATCTTCCTCCTGAAATATGATTCCTGCAATTCTGCCTCGTTTTCAAGTCCTCTTTGCAGACTTACTTCAATATATTTTTGCCAATAGCTGTCATTTATAACTCTGCAGGTTTGTGAATTACAGTGCCCGTGATTTCCTTTCTTAACTCGTTTCCTTGAAAGCTGGCCACAGAACCGCAGGTTTGCTTCAGGCCATAATCAGTGTCCGGCATGGCACTCTGAGCCGTTGGTTAATTCCTCTTCCTGGTGGGATATTAGAGTTCAATGTGCCCCTCCAGACACCTGCCTCACTCCCAGCCCCTTGGTGATGTGTGTCCTCTGGTTTGAGGCCACATGTGCTGGATTCCTCACCTTTGGCTGATGTGGCCCCACTGGTGTGAGGACACTCCTGCTTGCTTCCCATCCCCTTGGTGATGTGGGCCCTCCGGTGAGAGTCTGATCCTGGTTGGGTTACTCACACTTCTGTGAGGTGGGCCCTCTTCTCTGAGGTCACTCCTGCCTGGCTGGCACACCCCGCCTTGGTGACGTCGGCCATCTGGTGGGAGTTGGTGCCTGCTGGGAGTCTCCTCCCCTCGGTAATGAGGGCCCTCTGGCGTCAGGCCCTAACTCCTGGGCTCCCAAAATTTTCGGATGTGCGCCCTGTGGTACGAGTACATTCCTGCCAAGTTCACAACCTCATGGGAATGTGGGCCTTCTGCTCTGCGGTCCCAACGGTGGGTTGCTCAGTTTCATGATGAGGGCCCTCTGGTGTGAGTTCACTCCGGCCTGGATCCCATAGCCACGCTGCTCCTGGCCACCTGCGGGGAGGTTATAACTGCGCGATTCCTCACCTTTTTTCTTCTATGGGCCCTCTGTTTTGAGACTCCTCCTGCCTGCCTCACTCCCAGCCCCTTGGTGATGTGTGTCCTCTGGTTTGAGGCCACGTGTGCTGGGTCCCTCACCTTTTGATGATGTGGCCCCACTGGTGTGAGGAAACTCCTGCCTGGTTCCTATCCCCTTGATGATGTGGGCCCTATGGTGAGAGTCTGATCATGGCTGGGTTCCTCACCCTTCTGTGAGGTGGGCCCTCTGCTGTGAGGTCACTCCTGCCTGGCTGGCACACCCCGCCTGGGCAACATCGGCCCTCTTGTGGCAGTTGTAGCCTGCTGGGAGCCTCCTCCCCTCGGTGATGAGGGCCCTCTTGCGTCAGGCCCTAACTGCTGGGTACCCACATTTTCTGATACGTGCTAAGTGGTGCGAGGACACTCCTGCGAAGTTCCCATCCCCATGGGGATGTGGGCCTTCTGCTCTTAGGTCCCAATGTCTGGGTTGCTCACAGTTTCATGATGTGGGCCCTCTGCTGTGAGTTTACTGCAGCCTGGATCGCATAGACTTGGTGCTCTGGGCCACCTGCTGGGAGGTTCCCACTGCAAGATTCCTCAGCTTTTTTATTCTATGGGCCCTGTGTTGTGAGGCTCCTCCTGCCTGCCTCACTCCGAGCCCCTTGGAGATGTGGGTCCTCTGGTTTAGGCCACATGTGCTGGGTTCCTCACCTTTCTATGATGTGGCCACACAGGTGTGAAGACAGTCCTGCCTGGTTCAGATCCCATTGGTGATGTGGGCCCTCTGGTGAGAGTCTTATCCTGGCTGGGTTCCTCACACTTCTGTGAGGTAGGCCCTCTGCTGTGAGGTCACTCCTGCCTGGCTGTCACACGTCACCTTGGCGACATGGGCCCTCAGTTGGGAGTTGGTGCCTGCTTGGAGTCTCCTCCCCTTGGTAATGAGGGCCCTCTGGCGTCAGGCGCTAACTTCTGGGCTTCCAAAATTCTCTGATGTGTGCCCTGTGGTGCGAGTACACTTATGCCATGTTCCCAACCACATGGGAATGTGGGCCTTCTGCTCTGAGGTCCCAACGGCTGGGTTGTTCACAGTTTCATGATGAGGGCCCTCTGTTTTGAGTTCAGTCAGGTCTGGATCCCATAGCCTCGCTGCTCCTGGCCGCCTGCTAGGAGGTTCCAACTGCGAGATTCCTCACCATTTTTATTCTATGGTCCCTGTTTTGAGGCTCCTCCTGTCTGCCTCACTCCCAGCCCCTTGGTGATATGTGTCCTCTGGTTTGAAGCCATGTGTGCTGGGTCACTCACATTTCGGTGATGAGGCCCCACTGGTGTGAAGACACTCCAGCCTGGTTCCCATTCCCTTGGTGATGTGGGCCCTGTGGTGAGAGTCTGATCCTGGCTGGGTTCCTTACCCTTCTGTGAGGTGGGCCCTCTGATGTGAGGTCACTCCTGCCTGGCTGGCTCACATCGCCTTGGCGATGTGGGCCCTCTGTTGGCCAGGAAAGCATGCTGGGAGCCCTCTACCCTCTGTAATGAGGGCCCTGAAAAAACGCATACGCACTTTTTGACCAAGTGCATCATTGTCGAAGTTCTGCCTCTTTTCCTATGCTTTAAATGAATTCCAGTCTGCCCCCTGAAATCGTTTTCCTGCAATTCTGCCCCGCTTACAAATCCTCTTCACAGACTTCCTTCAATATATTTTTGGACAATAGCTATCAGTTATAACTCTGCAGGTTTGTAAATTACAGTGCCCCTGAGCTCCTTTCTTCAACTCGCTTTCCTGTGAGCTGGCCGCAAACCCACAGGATTGCTTCAGGCCCTAATCTGGTTCCGGCACGGCATGCTGAGCCTTTGGTTAATTCCTCTTCCTGGTTGGAAATGAGCGTTAAATTTGCCCGTGCAGACACCTACAGCTAGTCTCTCATTGGTTCTCCTTATTCCTGTTCATCTTGCGCAGAAATTGCAAACTGTGCCAAACAGGAGGTTAAAGGCACTGACTTTCCAAGTGGGGAGAGTGTTAGTAAAGGGTCTGGAATTGTGAACCCGAGTAAAAGGGGACGAAAACTGAGATGCATTTGAAAACGTTTCCCTGTGACACGGTGCACCATACTGTGGGTTTCCCAGGCATGTATTAGCTGAAGGAAGAATCGCTTAAACCTGGAGAGTTGGGACCCATGGAATGGGTACCATGCAGTATGACTTCAAATGGTCTGCATTTGCTCATTGAACCTCACCAATGCTATCAGCCCGAAGTGTCCAACCTAATGTCTCACTCAGCTCTGGGTGTAGATGAGGTAAATCCAGGTTGCATCACAAGCCCTGAATGAATTATTTAAGAATTGCTCTCTATTTCACTGTCATTGTGTTTTGTTTTTGTAATTCATTTTGATAATGGGATTTATCGGATTTTCTCTGCTGCCTTCATGCCGCTGTACAAACGCTTAATTCTCTTATGGAGACATATAAATCCATGGGTTTGAAGATTATTTCTAGTCAGGTGTATTCCTAGGCGTTGAATATAGGGTGTTTAGCCCATTTCGTTGAGCAAGGGGTATGTCTTGACTATTACGTATTTGACATATAGAATGGTATCTGGCTAATTTCTATCTCTGGTGTTATGCAGCACCCCAACTCACCTTTCCCCTTACGCAAACATAAGTTGGTTTTCTAAATTTGAGACCCTGTTCTGTTTTGTAATTCAGTTCATGTGTAGCCAAGATTACATTCCGGGTATTAGTGACATCTTGTGATGTTTCATTTTCTGTGTGACTTATTTCACTTAGAATCATCGTACCGGAATCCACTCATTATGCCACGACGGGCCAGATGACATAGATTTCATTGGTGAGTGATATTCCATTGTACGTACGTACCACAACTTCTTTATCCATTTTTCGCTTTCTGGGATAATTAACTTGTACCGTAGCGAGGTTCTTGTAAACAGATCCGTCTGAAACTTTGGGGTGGCTGTGTGTTTTTGATTTTAATTTCCCAAAGCTATAGGACCATAAGTGGAAGAGCAGTAGGCTCCATTGCTTTGTTTTTTAGGTGTTTCAGGAAACACATTACACTTCTCCAGAGTGGCTGTTGGCAATTTACATCCCACCCATCAGCATAACAAGGCTCCCTGTTCTCCATGGCCTGTGCTGCATTTCTGGATTTTACACTTTTTTCAGATGGCCCATTTGACCGGGGGGCAGTGAGACTTCATTGTAGTGCAGATTTCTTTAACATGCTTGCTTGGTTGGCCAAAAAGGGTGTATGCGTTTTTTCCTGAATATATTTAGGAAAAAACGCATACGCCCTTTTTAGCCAAGTGCATCATTGTCGACGTTCTGCCTCTTTTCCTATGCTTTAAATGCAATCCCAGTCTACCCCCTGAAATCGTTTTCCTGCAATTCTGCCCCACTTTCAAGTCCTCTTCGCAGCCTTCCTTCAATATGTTTTTGGACGATAGCTGTCATTTATAACTCTGCAGTTTTGTGAATTACAGTGCCCCTGACCTCCTTTCTTCAAATCGCTTTCTTGTGAGCTGGCCGCAAACCCGCAGGATTGTTTCAGGCCCTCATCTGGTTCCGGCACGGCATGCTGAGCCTTTGGTTAATTCCTCTTCCTGGTGGGAAATGAGCGTTAAATTTGCCCGTGCAGACACCTACAGCTAGTCTCTCATTGGTTCTCCCTATTCCTGTTCATCTTGCGCAGAAATTACAAACTGTGCCAAACAGCAGGTTAAAGGCACTGACTCTCCAAGTGGGGAGAGTGTTAGTAAAGGGTCTGGAATTGTGAACCCGAGTAAAAGGGGACGAAAACTGAGTTGCATTTGAAAACGTTTCCCAGTCACACGGTGCACCATACTGTCGGTTTCCCATGCATGCTTTAGCTGAAGGAAGAATCGCTTAAACCTGGAGAGTTGGGACCTATGGAATGGGTACCATGCAGTATGACTTCAAATGGTCTGCATTTGCTCATCGAACCTCACCAATGTTATCAGCCTGAAGTGTACAACCTTATGTCTCACTCAGCTCTGGGTGTAGATGAGGTAAATCCAGGTTGCATCACAAGCCCTGAATGAATTATATAAGAATTGCTCTCTATTTCACTGTCATTGTGTTTTGTTTTTGTAATTCATTTTGATATTAGGATTTATCGGATTTTCTCTGCTGCCTTCATGCAGCTGTACAAACGCTTGATTCTCTTATGGAGACATATAAATCCATGGGTTTGAAGATTCTTACTAGCAAGGTGTATTCCTAGGTGTTGAATATAGGGTGTTTAGACCATTTCGTTGAGCAAGGGGTAGGTCTTGACAATTACATATTTGACGTATGGAATGGTATCTGTACTAATTTCTATCTCTGGTTTTATGCAGCACCCCAACTCACCTTTCCCCTTAAGCAAACATAAGTTGGTTTTCTAAATTTGCGACCCTGTTCTGTTTTGTAATTCAGTTCATGTGTAGCCAAGATTACATTCCGTGTATTAGTGACATCTTATGATGTTTCATTTTCTGTGTGACTTATTTCACTTAGAATCATCGTACCTGAATCCACTCATTATGCCACGACGGGCCAGATGACATAGATTTCATTGGTGAGTGATATTCCATTGTACGTACGTACCAAAACTTCTTTATCCATTTTTCGCTTTCTGGGATATTTAACTTGTACCGTAGACGAGGTTCTTGTAAACAGAGCCATCTGAAACTTTGGGGTGGCTGTGTGTTTTTGATTTTAATTTCCCTAAGCTATAGGACCATAAGTGGAAGTGCCATAGGCTCCGTTGCTTTGTTTTTTAGGTGTTTCAGGAAACACCATACACTTCTCCAGAGTGGCTGTTGGCAATTTACATCCCACCCATCAGCATAACAAGGCTCCCTGTTCTCCATGGCCTGTGCTGCATTTCTGGATTTTACACTTTTTTCAGATGGCCCTTTTGACCGGGGGGCTGTGAGACATCATTGTAGTGCAGATTTCTTTAACATGCTTGCTTGGTTGGCCAAAAAGGGCATATGCGTTTTATCCTGAATATATTCAGGAAAAAACGCATACGCCCTTTTTGGCCAAGTGCATCATTGTCGACGTTCTGCCTCTTTTCCTATGCTTTAAATGCAATTCCAGTCTACCCCCTGAAATCGTTTTCCTGCAATTCTGTCCCGCTTTCAAGTTCTCTTCGCAGCCTTCCTTCAATATATTTTTGGACGATAGCTGTCATTTATAACTCTGCAGGTTTGTGAATTACAGTGCCCCTGAGCTCCTTTCTTCAAATCGCTTTCTTGTGAGCTGGCCGCAAACCCGCAGGATTGCTTCAGGCCCTAATCTGTTTCCGGCTCGGCATGCTGAGCGTTTGGTTAATTCCTCTTCCTGGTGGGAAATGAGCCTTAAATTAGCCCGTGCAGACACCTACAGCTAGTCTCTCATTGGTTCTCCCTATTCCTGTTCATCTTGCGGAGAAATTGCAAACTGTGCCAAACAGCAGGTTAAAGGCACTGACTCTCCAAGTGGGGAGAGTGTTAGTAAAGGGTCTGGAATTGTGAACCCGACTAAAAGGGGACGAAAACTGAGATGCATTTGAAAACGTTTCCCGGTCACACGGTGCACCATACTGTGGGTTTCCCATGTATGTTTTAGCTGAAGGAAGAATCGCTTAAACCTGGAGAGTTGGGACCCATGGAATGGGTACCATGCAGTATGACTTCAAATGGTCTGCATTTGCTCATCGAACCTCACCAACGTTATCAGCCCAAGGTGTCCAACCTTATGTCTCACTCAGCTCTGGGTTTTGATGAGGTAAATCCAGGTTGCATCACAAGTCCTGAATGAATTATTTAAGAATTGCTCTCTATTTCACTGTCCTTGTGTTTTGTTTTTTTAATTCATTTTGATAATGGGATTTATCGGATTTTCTCTGCTGCATTCATGCCGCTGTACACAGGATTCATTCTCTTCTGGAGACATATAAATCCATGGGTTTGAAGTTTCTTACTAGTCAGGTGTATACCTAGGCGTTGAATATGGCGTGTTTTGTCCATTTCGTTGAGCAAGGGGTAGGTCTTGACTATTAAATATTTGACGAATGGAATGGTATCTGTGCTAATTTCTATCTCTGGTTTTATGCAGCACCCCAACTCACCTTTCCCCTTAAGCAAGCATAAGTTGGTTTTCTAAATTTGAGGCCCTGTTCTGTTTTGTAATTCAGTTCATGTGTAGCCAAGTTTACATTCCGTGTGTTAGTGATATCTTATGATGTTTCATTTTCTGTGTGACTTATTTCAGTTAGAATCATGGTACCTGAATCCACTCATTATGCCGCGACGGGCCTGATGACATAGATTTCATTGCTGAGTGATATTCCATTGTACGTACGTACCACAACTTCTTTATCAATTTTTCACATTCTGGGATATTTAACTTGTACCGTAGACGAGGTTCTTGTAAACAGAGCCGTCCGAAACTTTGGGGTGACTCTGAGTTTTTGATTTTAATTTCCCTAATCTATAGGACCATAAGTGGAATTGCCGTAGGCTCCGTTGCTTTGTTTTTTAGGTGTTCCAGGAAATACCATACACTTCACCAGAGTGGCTGTTAGTAATTTACATCCCGCCCATCAGCATAACAAGGCTCCCTGTTCTCCATGGCCTGTGCTGCCTTTCTGGATTTTACACTTTTTTCAGATGGCCGTTTTGACCGGGGGGCAGTAAGACTTCATTGTAGTGCACATTTCTTTAAAATGCTTGCTTGGTTGGCCGAAAAGTGCGTATGCGTTTTTTCCTGAATATATATAGGAAATAACGCATATACCCTTTTTGCCCAAGAGCATCATTGTCGACGTTCTGCCTCTTTTCCTATGCTTTAAATGCAATTCCCGTCTACCCCCTGAAATCATTTTCCTGCAATTCTGCCCCGCTTACAAGTTCTCTTCGCAGCCTTCCTTCAGTATATTTTTGGACAATAGCTGTCATTTATAACTCTGCAGGTTTGTGAGTTACAGTGTCCCTGAGCTCCTTTCTTCAACTCGCTATCTTGTGAGCTGGTCGCAAACCCGCAGGATTGCTTCAGGCCCTAATCTGCTTCCAGCACGGCATGTTGAGCCTTAGGTTATTTCCTCTTCCTGGCGGGAAATGAGCGTTAAATTTGCCCGTGCAGACACCTACAGCTAGTCTCTCATTGGTTCTCCCTATTCCTGTTCATCTTGAGCAGAAATTGCAAACTGTGCCAAAGAGGAGGTTAAAGCACTGACTCTCCAAGTAGGGAGAGTGTTAGTAAAGGGTCTGGAATGGTGAACCCGAGTAAAAGGGGAGGAAAACTGAGATGCATTTGAAAACGTTTGCCGGTCACACGGTGCACCATACTGTGGGTTTCCCATGCATGTTTTAGCTGAAGGAAGAATCCCTTAAACCTGGAGAGTTGGGACCCTTGGAATGGGTACCATGCAGTATGACTTCAAAGTGTCTGCATTTGCTCACTGAACCTCACCAATGCTATCAGCCCGAAGTGCCCAACCTTATGTCTCACTCAGCTCTGGGTGTAGATGTGGTAAATCCAGGTTGCATCACAAACCCTGAATGAATTATTTAAGAATTGCTCTCTATTTCACTGTCCTTGTGTTTTGTTTTTGTAATATATTTTGATAATGGGATTTATCGGATTTTCTCTGCTGCATTCATGCCGCTGTACACACGCTTCATTCTCTTATGGAGACATATGAATCCATGGGTTTGAAGATTCTTACTAATCAGGTGTATTCCTAGGCGTTGAATATGGGGTGTTTAGTCCATTTCGTTGAGCAAGGGATAGGTCTTGACTATTACATATTTGGCTTATGAAAAGGTATCTGTGCTAATTTCTATCTCTGTTTTGATGCGGCACCCCAACTCACCTTTCCCCTTAAGCAAGCATAAGTTGGTTTTCTAAATTTGAGGCCCTGTTCTGTTTTGTAATTCAGTTCATGTGTAGCCTAGTTTATATTCCGTGTATTAGTGATATCTTATGATGTTTCATTTTCTGTGTGACTTATTTCACTTAGAATCATGGTACCTGAATCCACTCATTATGCCGCGACGGGCCTGATGACATAGATTTCATTGCTCAGTGATATTCCATTGTACGTACGTACCACAACTTCTTTATCCATTTTTCACATTCTGGGATATTTAACTTGTACCGTAGACGAGGTTCTTGTAAACAGAGCCGACCGAAACTTTGGGGTGGCTGTGTGTTTTTGATTTTAATTTCCCTAAGCTATAGGACCATAAGTGGAAGTGCCGTAGGCTCCGTTGCTTTGTTTTTTAGGTGTTTCAGGAAACACCATACACTTCTCCAGAGTGGCTGTTGCAATTTACATCACGCCCATCAGCATAACAAGGCTCCCGGTTCTCCATGCCCTGTGCTGCCTTTCTGGATTTTACACTTTTTTCAGATGGCCCTTTTGACCGGGGGGCAGTGAGACTTCATTGTAGTGCAGATTTCTTTAACATGCTTGCTTGGTTGGCCAAAAAGTGCGTATGCGTTTTTTCCTGAATATATTCAGAAAAAACGCATACGCCCTTTTTGGCCAAGAGCATCATTGTCGACGTTCTGCCTCTTTTCCTATGCTTTAAATGCAATTACCGTCTACCCCCTGAAATCGTTTTCCTGCAATTCTGCCCCGCTTACAAGTTCTCTTCGCAGCCTTTCTTCAATATATTTTTGGACGATAGCTGTCATTTATAACTCTGCAGGTTTGTGAGTTACAGTGCCCCTGAGCTCCTTTCTTCAACTCGCTATCTTGTGAGCTGGCCGCAAACCCGCTGGATTGCTTCAGGCCCTAATCTGGTTCCGGCAGGGCATGCTGAGCCTTTGGTTAATTCCTCTTCCTGGTGGGGAATGAGCGTTAAAATTGCCCGTGCAGACACCTACAGCTAATCTCTCATTGGTTCTCCCTCTTCCTGTTCTTCTTGAGCAGAAATTGCAAACTGTGCCCAACAGGAGGTTAAAGGCACTGACTCTCCAAGTAGGGAGAGTGTTAGTAAAGGGTCTGGAATTGTGAACCCGAGTAAAAGGGGACGAAAACTGCAATGCATTTGAAAACGTTTCCCGGTCACACGCTGCACCATACTGTGGGTTTCCCATGCATGTATTAGCTGAAGGAAGAATCCCTTAAACCTGGAGAGTTGGGACCCATGGAATGCGTACCATGCAGTATGCCTTCAAAGGGTCTGCATTTGTTCATCGAACCTCACCAATGCTATCAGCCCGAAGTCCCCAACCTTATGTCTCACTCAGCTCTGGATGTAGATGTGGTAAATCCAGGTTGCATCACAATCCCTGAATGAATTATTTAAGAATTGCTCCCTATTTCACTGTCCTTGTGTTTTGTTTTTGTAATTCATTTTGATAATGGGATTTATCGGATTTTCTCTGCTGCATTCATGCCGCTGTACACACGCTTCATTCTCTTATGGAGATATATAAATCCATGGGTTTGAAGATTCTTACTAGTCAGGTGTATTCCTAGGCGTTGAATATGGCGTGTTTTGTCCATTTCGTTGAGCAAGGGGTAGGTCTTGACTATTACATATTTGACGAATGGAATGGTATCTGTGCTAATTTCTATCTCTGGTTTTATGCAGCACCCCAACTCACCTTTCCCCTTAAGCAAGCATAAGTTGGTTTTCTAAATTTGAGGCCCTGTTCTCTTTTGTAATTCAGTTCATGTGTAGCCAAGTTTACATTCCGTGTATTAGTGATATCTTATGATGTTTCATTTTCTGTGTGACTTATTTCAGTTAGAATCATGGTACCTGAATCCACTCATTATGCCGCGACGGGCCTGATGACATAGATTTCATTGCTGAGTGATATTCCATTGTACGTACGTACCACAACTTCTTTATCAATTTTTCACATTCTGGGATATTTAACTTGTACCGTAGACGAGGTTATTGGAAACAGAGCCGTCCGAAACTTTGGGGTGGCTGTGAGTTTTTGATTTTAATTTCCCTAATCTATAGGACCATAAGTGGAATTGCCGTAGGCTCCGTTGCTTTGTTTTTTAGGTGTTCCAGGAAATACCATACACTTCTCCAGAGTGGCTGTTAGTAATTTACATCCCGCCCATCAGCATAACAAGGCTCCCTGTTCTCCATGGCCTGTGCTGCCTTTCTGGATTTTACACTTTTTTCAGATGGCCCTTTTGACCGGGGGGCAGTGAGACTTCATTGTAGTGCAGATTTCTTTAAAATGCTTGCTTGGTTGGCCAAAAAGGGCGTATGCGTTTTTTCCTGAATATATTCAGGAAAAAACGCATACGCACTTTTTGGCCAAGAGCATCATTGTCGACGTTCTGCCTCTTTTCCTATGCTTTAAATGCAATTCCCGTCTACCCCCTGAAATCATTTTCCTGCAATTCTGCCCCGCTTACAAGTTCTCTTCGCAGCCTTCCTTCAATATATTTTTGGACGATAGCTGTCATTTATAACTCTGCAGGTTTGTGAGGTACAGTGTCCCTGAGCTCCTTTCTTCAAATCGCTATCTTGTGAGCTGGTCGCAAACCCGCAGGATTGCTTGAGGCCCTAATCTGCTTCCAGCACAGCATGTTGTGCCTTAGGTTATTTCCTCTTCCTGGCGGGAAATGAGCGTTAAATTTGCACGTGCAGACACCTACAGCTAGTCTCTCATTGGTTCTCCCTATTCCTGTTCATCTTGAGCAGAAATTGCAAACTGTGCCAAAGAGGAGGTTAAAGCACTGACTCTCCAAGTAGGGAGAGTGTTAGTAAACGGTCTGGAATGGTGAACCCGAGTAAAAGGGGAGGAAATCTGAGATGCATTTGAAAATGTTTGCCGGTCACACGGTGCACCATACTGTGGGTTCTCCATGCATGCTTTAGCTGAAGGAAGAATCCCTTAAACCTGGAGAGTTGGGACCCTTGGAATGGGTACCATGCAGTATGACTTCAAAGTGTCTGCATTTGCTCACTGAACCTCACCAATGCTATCAGCCCGAAGTGCCCAACCTTATGTCTCACTCAGCTCTGGGTGTAGATGTGGTAAATCCAGGTTGCATCACAATCCCTGAATGAATTATTTAAGAATTGCTCTCTATTTCACGGTCCTTGTGTTTTGCTTTTGTAATATATTTTGATAATGGGATTTTTCTGATTTTCTCTGCTGCATTCATGCCGCTGTACACACGCTTCATTCTCTTACGGAGACATATGAATCCATGGGTTTGAAGATTCTTACTAGTCAGGTGTATTCCTAGGCGTTGAATATGGGGTGTTTAGTCCATTTCGTTGAGCAAGGGGTAGGTCTTGACTATTACATATTTGGCTTATGAAAAGGTATCTGTGCTAATTTCTATCTCTGTTTTGATGCGGCACCCCAACTCACCTTTCCCCTTAAGCAAGCATAAGTTGGTTTTCTAAATTTGAGGCCCTGTTCTGTTTTGTAATTCAGTTCATGTGTAGCCTAGTTTATATTCCGTGTATTAGTGATATCTTATGATGTTTGATTTTCTGTGTGACTTATTTCACTTAGAATCATGGTACCTGAATCCACTCATTATGCCGCGACGGGCCTGATGACATAGATTTCATTGCTCAGTGATATTCCATTGTACGTACGTACCACAACTTCTTTATCCATTTTTCACATTCTGGGATATTTAACTTGTACCGTAGACGAGGTTCTTGTAAACAGAGCCGACCGAAACTTTGGGGTGGCTGTGTGTTTTTGATTTTAATTTCCCTAAGCTATAGGACCATAAGTGGAAGTGCCGTAGGCTCCGTTGCTTTGTTTTTTAGGTGTTCCAGGAAACACCATACACTTCTCCAGAGTGGCTCTTGGCAATTTACATCCCGCCCATCAGCATAACAAGGCTCCCGGTTCTCCATGCCCTGTGCTGCCTTTCTGGATTTTACACTTTTTTCAGATGGCCCTTTTGACCGGGGGGCAGTGAGACTTCATTGTAGTGCAGATTTCTTTAACATGCTTGCTTGGTTGGCCAAAAAGTGCGTATGCGTTTTTTCCTGAATATATTCAGAAAAAACGCATACGCCCTTTTTGGCCAAGAGCATCATTGTCGACGTTCTGCCTCTTTTCCTATGCTTTAAATGCAATTCCAGTCTACCCCCTGAAATCGTTTTCCTGCAATTCTGCCCCGCTTACAAGTTCTCTTCGCAGCCTTCCTTCAATATATTTTTGGACGATAGCTGTCATTTATAACTCTGCAGGTTTGTGAGTTACAGTGCCCCTGAGCTCCTTTCTTCAACTCGCTATCTTGTGAGCTGGCCGCAAACCCGCTGGATTGCTTCAGGCCCTAATCTGGTTCCGGCAGGGCATGCTGAGCCTTTGGTTAATTCCTCTTCCTGGTGGGGAATGAGCGTTAAATTTGCCCGTGCAGACACCTACAGCTAATCTCTCATTGGTTCTCCCTCTTCCTGTTCTTCTTGAGCAGAAATTGCAAACTGTGCCCAACAGGAGGTTAAAGGCACTGACTCTATAAGTGGGGAGAGTGTTAGTAAAGGGTCTGGAATTGTGAACCCGAGTAAAAGAGGACAAAAACTGAGATGCATTTGAAAACGTTTCCCAGTCACACAGTGCACCATACTGTGGGTTTCCCATGCATGCTTTAGCTGAAGGAAGAATCGCTTAAACCTGGAGAGTTGGGACCCATGGAATGGGTACCATGCAGTATGACTTCAAATGATCTGCATTTCCTCATCGAACCTTACCAATGCTATCAGCCCGAAGTGTCCAACCTTATGTCTCACAGAGCTCTGGGTGTAGATGAGGTAAATCCAGGTTGCATCACAAGCCCTGAATGAATTATTTAAGAATTGCTCTCTATTTCACTGTCATTGTGTTTTGTTTTTGTCATTCATTTTGATAATGGGATTTATCGGATTTTCTCTGCTGCCTTCATGCAGCTGTACACACGCTTGATTCTCTTATGGAGACATATAAATCCATGGGTTTGAAAATTCTTTCTAGTCAGGTGTATTCCTAGGTGTTGAATATAAGGTGTGTAGCCCATTTCGTTGAGCAAGGGGTAGGTCTTGACTGTTACATATTTGACGTAAGGAATGGTATCTGTGCTAATTTCTATCTCTGGTTTTATGCAGCACCCCAACTCACCTTTCCCCTTAAGCAAACATAAGTTGGTTTTCTAAATTTGAGACCCTGTTCTGTTTTGTAATTCAGTTCATGTGTAGCCAAGATTACATTCGGTGTATTAGTGATATCTTATGATGTTTCATTTTCTGTGTGACTTATTTCACTTAGAATCATCGTAACTGAATCCACTCATTATGCCACGACGGGCCAGATGACATAGATTTCATTGGTGAGTGATATTCGATTGTACGTACGTACCACAACTTCTTTATCCATTTTGCGCTTTCTGGGATATTTAACTTGTACCGTAAACGAGGTTCTTGTAATCAGAGCCGTCTGAAACTTTGGGTGGCTGTGTGTTTTTTATTTTAATTTCCCTAGGCTATAGGGCCATAAGTGGAAGTGCCGTAGGCTCCGTTGCTTTGTTTTTTAGGTGTTTCAGGAAACACCATACACTTCTCCAGAGTGGCTCTTGGCAATTTACATCCCACCCATCAGCATAACAAGGCAACCTGTTCACCATGGCCTGTACTGCATTTCTGGATTTTACACTTTTTTCAGATGGCCCTTTTGACCGGGGGGCAGTGAGACTTCATTGTAGTGCAGATTTCTTTAACATGCTTGCTTGGTTGGCCAAAAAGGGCGTATGCGTTTTTTCCTGAATATATTCAGGAAAAAACGCATACGCCCTTTTTGGCCACGTGCATCATTGTCGACGTTCTGCCTCTTTTCCTATGCTTTAAATGCAATTCCACTCTACTCCCTGAAACCGCTTTCCTGCAATTCTGCCCCGATTTCAAGTCCTCTTCGCAGCCTTCCTTCAATATATTTTTGGACAATAGCTGTCATTTATAAATTTGCAGGTTTGAGAATTACAGTGCCCCTGAGCTCCTTTCTTCAAATCGCTTTCTTGTGAGCTGGCCGCAAACCCGCAGGATTGCTTCAGGCCCTAATCTGGTTCCGGCACGGCATGCTGAGCCTTTGGTTAATTCCTATTCCTGGTTGGAAATGAGCGTTAAATTTGCCCGTGCAGACACCTACAGCTAGTCTCTCATTGGTTCTCCCTATTCCTGTTCATCTTGCGCAGAAATTGCAAACTGTGCCAAACAGCAGGTTAAAGCACTGACTCTCCAAGTGGGGAGAGTGTTAGTAAAGGGCCTGGAATTGTGAACCCGAGCAAAAGGGGACGAAAACTGCGATGCATTTGAAAACGTGTCCCGGTCACACGGTGAACCATACTGTGGGTTTCCCATGCATGTTGTAGCTGAAGGAAGAGTCACTTAAACCTGGAGATTTGGGACCCATGGAATGGGTACCATGCAGTATGACTTCAAATGGTCTGCAGTTGCTCATCGAACCTCACCAATGCTATCAGACAAAAGTGTCCAACCGTATGTCTCACTCAGCTCTGGGTGTAGATGAGGAAAATCCAGGTTGCATCACAAGCCCTGAATGAATTATTTAAGGATTGCTCTCTATTTCACTGTCATTGTGTTTTGTTTTTGTAATTCATTTTGATAATGGGATTTATCAGATTTTCTCTGCTGCCTTCATGCAGTTGTACACACGCTTGATTCTCTTATGGAGACATATAAATCCATGGGTTTGAAGATTCTTACTAGTCAGGTGTATTCCTAGGCGTTGAATATGGGGTGTTTAGTCCATTTCGTTGAGCATGGGGTAGGTCTTGACTATTACATATTTGGCTTATGAAAAGTTGTCTGTGCTAATTTCTATCTCTGTTTTGATGCGGCACCCCAACTCACCTTTCCCCTTAAGCAAGCATAAGTTGGTTTTCTAAATTTGAGGCCCTGTTCTGTTTTGTAATTCAGTTCATGTGTAGCCTAGTTTATATTCCGTGTATTAGTGATATCTTATGATGTTTCATTTTCTGTGTGACTTATTTCACTTCGAATCATGGTACCTGAATCCACTCATTATGCCGCGACGGGCCTGATGACATAGATTTCATTGCTCAGTGATATTCCTTTGTACGTACGTACCACAACTTCTTTATCCATTTTTCACATTCTGGGATATTTAACTTGTACCGTAGACGAGGTTCTTGTAAACAGAGCCGACCGAAACTTTGGGGTGGCTGTGTGTTTTTGATTTTAATTTCCTTAAGCTATTGGACCATAAGTGGACGTGCCGTAGGCTCCGTTGCTTTGTTTTTTAGGTGTTCCAGGAAACACCCTACACTTCTCCAGAGTGGCTGTTGCAATTTACATCCCGCCCATCAGCATAACAAGGCTCCCGGTTCTCCATGCCCTGTGCTGCCTTTCTGGATTTTACACTTTTTTCAGATGGCCCTTTTGACCGGGGGGCAGTGAGACTTCATTGTAGTGCAGATTTCTTTAACATGCTTGCTTGGTTGGCCAAAAAGTGCGTATGCGTTTTTTCCTGAATATATTCAGAAAAAACGCATACGCCCTTTTTGGCCAAGAGCATCATTGTCGACGTTCTGCCTCTTTTCCTATGCTTTAAATGCAATTACCGTCTACCCCCTGAAATCGTTTTTCTGCAATTCTGCCCCGCTTACAAGTTCTCTTCGCAGCCTTCCTTCAATATATTTTTGGACGATAGCTGTCATTTATAACTCTGCAGGTTTGTGAGTTACAGTGCCCCTGAGCTCCTTTCTTCAACTCGCTATCTTGTGAGCTGGCCGCAAACCCGCTGGATTGCTTCAGGCCCTAATCTGGTTCTGGCAGGGCATGCTGAGCCTTTGGTTATTTCCCCTTCCTGGTGGGGAATGAGCGTTAAATTTGCCCGTGCAGACACCTACAGCTAATCTCTCATTGGTTCTCCCTCTTCCTGTTCTTCTTGAGCAGAAATTGCAAACTGTGCCCAACAGGAGGTTAAAGGCACTGACTCTCCAAGTAGGGAGAGTGTTAGTAAAGGACCTGGAATTGTGAACCCGAGTAAAAGGGGACGAAAACTGCAATGCATTTGAAAACGTTTCCCGGTCACACGCTGTACCATACTGTGGGTTTCCCATGCATGTATTAGCTGAAGGAAGAATCCCTTAAACCTAGAGAGTTGGGACCCATGGAATGCGTACCATGCAGTATGCCTTCAAAGGGTCTGCATTTGTTCATCGAACCTCACCAATGCTATCAGCCCGAAGTCCCCAACCTTATGTCTCACTCAGCTCTGGATGTAGATGTGGAAAATCCAGGTTGCATCACAATCCCTGAATGAATTATTTAAGAATTGCTCCCTATTTCACTGTCCTTGTGTTTTGTTTTTGTAATTCATTTTGATAATGGGATTTATCGGATTTTCTCTGCTGCATTCATGCTGCTGTACACACGCTTCATTCTCTTATGGAGACATATAAATCCATGGGTTTGAAGATTCTTACTAGTCAGGTTTACTCCTAAGCGTTGAATATGGCGTGTTTTGTCCATTTCGTTGAGCAAGGGGTAGGTCTTGACTATTACATATTTGACGAATGGAATGGTATCTGTGCTAATTTCTATCTCTGGTTTTATGCAGCACCCCAACTCACCTTTCCCCTTAAGCAAGCATAAGTTGGTTTTCTAAATTTGAGGCCCTGTTCTGTTTTGTAATTCAGTTCATGTGTAGCCAAGTTTACATTCTGTGTATTAGTGATATCTTATGATGTTTCATTTTCTGTGTGACTTATTTCAGTTAGAATCATGGTACCTGAATCCACTCATTATGCCGCGACGGGCCTGATGACATAGATTTCATTGCTGAGTGATATTCCATTGTACGTACGTACCACAACTTCTTTATCAATTTTTCACATTCTGGGATATTTAACTTGTACCGTAGACGAGGTTCTTGTAAACAGAGCCGTCCGAAACTTTGGGGTGGCTGTGAGTTTTTGATTTCAATTTCCCTAATCTATAGGACCATAAGTGGAATTGCCGTAGGCTCCGTTGCTTTGTTTTTTAGGTGTTCCAGGAAATACCATACACTTCTCCAGAGTGGCTGTTAGTAATTTACATCCCGCCCATCAGCATAACAAGGCTCCCTGTTCTCCATGGCCTGTGCTGCCTTTCTGGATTTTACACTTTTTTCAGATGGCCGTTTTGACCGGGGGGCAGTGAGACTTCATTGTAGTGCAGATTTCTTTAAAATGCTTGCTTGGTTGGCCAAAAAGGGCGTATGCGTTTTTTCCTGAATATATTTAGGAAAAAACGCATACGCCCTTTTTGGCCAAGAGCATCATTGTCGACGTTCTGCCTCTTTTCCTATGCTTTAAATGCAATTCCCGTCTACCCCCTGAAATCATTTTCCTGCAATTCTGCCCCGCTTACAAGTTCTCTTCGCAGCCTTCCTTCAATATATTTTTGGACGATAGCTGTCATTTATAACTCTGCAGGTTTGTGAGTTACAGTGTCCCTGAGCTCCTTTCTTCAACTCGCTATCTTGTGAGCTGGTCGCAAACCCGCAGGATTGCTTCAGGCCCTAATCTGCTTCCAGCACGGCATGTTGAGCCTTAGGTTATTTCCTCTTCCTGGCGGGAAATGAGCGTTAAATTTGCCCGTGCAGACACCTACAGCTAGTCTCTCATTGGTTCTCCCTATTCCTGTTCATCTTGAGCAGAAATTGCAAACTGTGCCAAAGAGGAGGTTAAAGCACTGACTCTCCAAGTAGGGAGAGGGTTAGTAAAGGGTCTGGAATGGTGAACCCGAGTAATAAGGGAGGAAAACTGAGATGCATTTGAAAACGTTTGCCGGTCACACGGTGCACCATACTGTGGGTTTCCCATGCATGTTTTAGCTGAAGGAAGAATCCCTTAAACCTGGAGAGTTGGGACCCTTGGAATGGGTACCATGCAGTATGACTTCAAAGTGTCTGCATTTGCGCACTGAACCTCACCAATGCTATCAGCCCGAAGTGCCCAACCTTATGTCTCACTCAGCTCTGGGTGTAGATGTGGTAAATCCAGGTTGCATCACAAACCCTGAATGAATTATTTAAGAATTGCTCTCTATTTCACTGTCCTTGTGTTTTGCTTTTGTAATATATTTTGATAATGGGATTTATCGGATTTTCTCTGCTGCATTCATGCCGCTGTACACACGCTTCATTCTCTTACGGAGACATATGAATCCATGGGTTTGAAGATTCTTACTAGTCAGGTGTATTCCTAGGCGTTGAATATGGGGTGTTTAGTCCATTTCGTTGAGTAAGGGGTAGGTCTTGACTATTACATATTTGGCTTATGTAAAGGTATCTGTGCTAATTTCTATCTCTGTTTTGATGCGACCTCCCAACTCACCTTTCCCCTTAAGCAAGCATAAGATGGTTTTCTAAATTTGAGACCCTGTTCTGTTTTGTAATTCAGTTCATGTGTAGCCTAGTTTATATTCCGTGTATTAGTGATATCTTATGATGTTTCATTTTCTGTGTGACTTATTTCACTTCGAATCATGGTACCTGAATCCACTCATTATGCCGCGACGGGCCTGATGACATAGATTTCATTGCTCAGTGATATTCCATTGTACGTACGTACCACAACTTCTTTATCCATTTTTCACATTCTGGGATATTTAACTTGTACCGTAGACGAGGTTCTTGTAAACAGAGCCGACCGAAACTTTGGGGTGGCTGTGTGTTTTTGATTTTAATTTCCCTAAGCTATAGGACCATAAGTGGAAGTGCCGTAGGCTCCGTTGCTTTGTTTTTTAGGTGTTCCAGGAAATACCATACACTTCTCCAGAGTGGCTGTTGGCAATTTACATCCCGCCCATCAGCATAAGAAGGCTCCCTGTTCTCCATGGCCTGTGCTGACTTTCTGGATTTTACACTTTTTTCAGATGGCCGTTTTGACCGGGGGGCAGTGAGACTTCATTGTAGTGCAGATTTCTTTAAAATGCTTGCTTGGTTGGCCGAAAAGGGCGTATGCGTTTTTTCCTGAATATATTCAGGAAAAAACGCATACGCCCTTTTTGCCCAAGAGCATCATTGTCGACGTTCTGCCTCTTTTCCTATGCTTTAAATGCAATTCCCGTCTACCCACTGAAATCATTTTCCTGCAATTCTGCCCCACTTACAAGTTCTCTTCGCAGCCTTCCTTCAGTGTATTTTTGGACGATAGCTGTCATTTATAACTCTGCAGGTTTGTGAGTTACAGTGTCCCTGAGCTCCTTTCTTCAACTCGCTATCTTGTGAGCTGGTCGCAAACCCGCAGGATTGCTTCAGGCCCTAATCTGGTTCCGGCATGGCATGCTGAGCCTTTGGTTAATTCCTCTTCCTGGCGGGGAATGAGCGTTAAAGTTGCCCGTGCAGACACCTACAGCTAGTCTCTCATTGGTTCTCCCTATTCCTGTTCATCTTGAGCAGAAATTGCAAACTGTGCCAAAGAGGAGGTTAAAGCACTGACTCTCCAAGTAGGGAGAGTGTTAGTAAAGGTTCTGGAATGGTGAACCCGAGTAAAAGGGGAGGAAAACTGAGATGCATTTGAAAACGTTTGCCGGTCACACGGTGCACCATACTGTGGGTTTCCCATGCATGTTTTAGCTGAAGGAAGAATCCCTGAAACCTGGAGAGTTGGGAACCTTGGAATGGGTACCATGCAGTATGACTTCAAAGTGTCTGCATTTGCTCACTGAACCTCACCAATGCTATCAGCCCGAAGTGCCCAACCTTATGTCTCACTCAGCTCTGGGTGTAGATGTGGTAAATCCAGGTTGCATCACAAGCCCTGAATGAATTATTTAAGAATTGCTCTCTATTTCACTGTCATTGTGTTTTGTTTTTGTAATTTATTTTGATAATGGGATTTATCGGATTTTCTCTGCTGCCTTCATGCAGCTGTACACACGCTTGATTTTCTTATGGAGACATATAAATCCATGGGTTTGAAGATTCTTACTAGTCAGGTGTATTCGTAGGCGTTGAATATAGGGGGTTTAGCCCATTTCATTGAGCAAGGGGTAGGTCTTGACTATTACATATTTGATGTATGGAATGGTATCTGTGCTAATTTCTATCTCTGGTTTTATGCAGCACCCCAACTCACCTTTCCCCTTAAGCAAACATAAGTTGGTTTTCTAAATTTGAGACCCTGTTCTGTTTTGTAATTCAGTTCATTTGTAGCCAAGATTACATTCGGTGTATTAGTGATATCTTATGATATTTCATTTTCTGTGTGACTTATTTCACTTAGAATCATCGTACCTGAATCCACTCATTATGCCACGATGGGACAGATGACATAGATTTCATTGGTGAGTGATATTCCATTGTACGTACGTACCACAACTTCTTTATCCATTTTTCGCTTTCTGGGATATTTAACTTGTACCGTCGATGAGGTTCTTGTAAACAGAGCCGTCTGAAATTTTGGGTGGCTGTGTGTTTTTTATTTTAATTTCCCTAGGCTATAGGACCATAATTGGAAGTGCCGTAGGCTCCGTTGCTTTGTTTTTTAGGTGTTTCAGGAAACACCATACACTTCTCCAGAGTGGCTCTTGGCAATTTACATCCCACCCATCAGCATAACAAGGCTTCCTGTTCTCCATGGCCTGTACTGCATTTCTGGATTTTACACTTTTTTCAGATGGCCCTTTTGGCCGGGGGCAGTGAGACTTCATTTTAGTGCAGATTTCTTTAACATGCTTGCTTGGTTGGCCAAAAAGGGCGTATGCGTTTTTTCCTGAATATATTCAGGAAAAAACGCATACTCCCTTTTCGGCCAAGTGCATCATTGTCGACGTTCTGCCTCTTTTCCAATGCTTTAAATGCAATTCCAGTCTACCCCCTGAAATCGTTTTCCTGCAATTCTGCCCTGCTTTCAAGTCCTCTTCGCAGCCTTCCTTCAATATATTTTTGGACGATAGCTGTCATTTATAACTCTGCAGGTTTGTGAATTACAGTGCCCCTGAGCTCCTTTCTTCAAATCGCTTTCTTGTGAGCTGGCCGCAAACCCGCAGGATTGCTTCAGGCCCTAATCTGGTTCCGGGACGGCATGCTGAGCCTTTGGTTAATTCCTCTTCCTGGTTGGAAATGAGCGTTAAATTTGCCCGTGCAGACACCTACAGCTAGTCTCTCATTGGTTCTCCCTATTCCTGTTCATCTTGCGCAGAAATTGCAAACTGTGCCAAACAGGAGGTTAAAGGCACTGACTCTCCAAGTCGGGAGAGTGTTAATAAAGGGTCTGGAATTGTGAACCCGAGTAAAAGGGACAAAAACTGAGATGCATTTGAAAACGTTTCCCGGTCACACGGTGCACCATACTGTGGGTTTCCCATGCATGCTTTAGCTGAAGGAAGAATCCCTTAAACCTGGAGAGTTGGGACCCTTGGAATGGGTACCATGCAGTATGACTTCAAAGTGTCTGCATTTGCTCACTGAACCTCACCAATGCTATCAGCCCGAAGTGCCCAACCTTATGTCTCACTCAGCTCTGGGTGTAGATGTGGTAAATCCAGGTTGCATCACAAACCCTGAATGAATTATTTAAGAATTGCTCTCTATTTCACTGTCCTTGTGTTTTGTTTTTGTAATATATTTTGATAGTGGGATTTATCGGATTTTCTCTGCTGCATTCATGCCGCTGTACACACGTTTCATTCTCTTACGGAGACATATGAATCCATGGGTTTGAAGATTCTTACTAATCAGGTGTATTCCTAGGCGTTGAATATGGGGTGTTTAGTCCATTTCGTTGAGCAAGGTGTAGGTCTTGACTATTACATATTTGGCTTATGAAAAGGTATCTGTGCTAATTTCTATCTCTGTTTTGATGCGGCACCCCAACTCACCTTTCCCCTTAAGCAAGCATAAGTTGGTTTTCTAAATTTGAGACCCTGTTCTGTTTTGTAATTCAGTTCATGTGTAGCCTAGTTTATATTCCGTGTATTAGTGATATCTTATGATGTTTCATTTTCTGTGTGACTTATTTCACTTAGAATCATGGTACCTGAATCTACTCATTATGCCGCGACGGGCCTGATGACATAGATTTCATTGCTCAGTGATATTCCATTGTACGTAAGTACCACAACTTCTTTATCCATTTTTCACATTCTGGGATATTTAACTTGTACCGTAGACGAGGTTCTGGTAAACAGAGCCGACCGAAACTTTGGGGTGGATGTGTGTTTTTGATTTTAATTTCCCTAAGCTATAGGACCATAAGTGGAAGTGCCGTAGGCTCTGTTGCTTTGTTTTTTATGTGTTCCAGGAAACACCATACACTTCTCCAGAGTGGCTGTTGGCAATTTACATCCCGCCCATCAGCATAACAAGGCTCCCTGTTCTCCGTGGCCTGTGCTGCCTTTCTGGATTTTACACTTTTTTCAGATGGCCCTTTTGACCGGGGGGCAGTGAGACTTCATTGTAGTGCAGATTTCTTTAACATGCTTGCTTGGTTGGCCAAAAAGGGCGTATGCGTTTTTTCCTGAATATATTCAGAAAAAACGCATACGCCCTTTTTGGCCAAGAGCGTCATTGTCGACGTTCTGCCTCTTTTCCTATGCTTTAAATGCAATTACCGTCTACCCCCTGAAATCGTTTTCCTGCAATTCTGCCCCGCTTACAAGTTCTCTTCTCAGCCTTCCTTCAATATATTTTTGGACGATAGCTGTCATTTATAACTCTGCAGGTTTGTGAGTTACAGTGCCCCTGAGCTCCTTTCTTCAACTCGCTATCTTGTGAGCTGGCCGCAAACCCGCTGGATTGCTTCAGGCCCTAATCTGGTTCCGGCAGGGCATGCTGAGCCTTTGGTTAATTCCTCTTCCTGGTGGGGAATGAGTGTTAAATTTGCCCGTGCAGACACCTACAGCTAATCTCTCATTGGTTCTCCCTCTTCCTGTTCTTCTTGAGCAGAAATTGCAAACTGTGCCCAACAGGAGGTTAAAGGCACTGACTCTCCAAGTAGGGAGAATGTTAGTAAAGGGTCTGGAATTGTGAACCCGAGTAAAAGAGGACAAAAACTGAGATGCATTTGAAAACGTTTCCCGGTCACACGGTGCACCATACTGTGGGTTTCCCATGCATGTTTTAGCTGAAGGAAGAATCGCTTAAACCTGGAGAGTTGAGACCCATGGAATGGGTACCATGCAGTATGACTTCAAATGGTCTGCATTTGCTCATCGAACCTCACCAATGCTATCAGCCCAAAGTGTCCAACCTTATGTCTCACTCAGCTCTGGGTGTAGATGAGGTAAATCCAGGTTGCATCACAAGCCCTGAATGCATTATTTAAGAATTGCTCTCTATTTCACTGTCATTGTGTTTTGTTTTTGTAATTTATTTTGATAATTGGATTTATCGGATTTTCTCTGCTGCCTTCATGCAGCTGTACACACGCTTGATTCTCTTATGGAGACATATAAATCCATGGGTTTGAAGATTCTTACTAGTCAGGTGTATTCTTAGGCGTTGAATATAGGGGGTTTAGCCCATTTCATTGAGCAAGGGGTAGGTCTTGACTATTACATATTTGACGTATGGAATGGTATCTGTGCTAATTTCTATCTCTGGTTTTATGCAGCACCCCAACTCACCTTTCCCCTTAAGCAAACATAAGTTGGTTTTCTAAATTTGAGACCCTGTTCTGTTTTGTAATTCAGTTCATGTGTAGCCAAGATTACATTCGGTGTATTAGTGATATCTTATGATGTTTCATTTTCTGTGTGACTTATTTCACTTAGAATCATCGTACCTGAATCCACTCATTATGCCACGATGGGCCAGATGACATAGATTTCATTGGTGAGTGATATTCCATTGTACGTACGTACCACAACTTCTTTATCCATTTTTCGCTTTCTGGGATATTTAACTTGTACCGTAGATGAGGTTCTTGTAAACAGAGCCGTCTGAAACTTTGGGTGGCTGTGTGTTTTTTATTTTAATTTCCCTAGGCTATAGGACCATAATTGGAAGTGCCGTAGGCTCCGTTGCTTTGTTTTTTAGGTGTTTCAGGAAACACCATACACTTCTCCAGAGTGGCTCTTGGCAATTTACATCCCACCCATCAGCATAACAAGGCTTCCTGTTCTCCATGGCCTGTACTGCATTTCTGGATTTTACACTTTTTTCAGATGGCCCTTTTGGCCGGGGGCAGTGAGACTTCATTTTAGTGCAGATTTCTTTAACATGCTTGCTTGGTTGGCCAAAAAGGGCGTATGCGTTTTTTCCTGAATATATTCAGGAAAAAACGCATACTCCCTTTTTGGCCAAGTGCGTCATTGTCGACGTTCTGCCTCTTTTCCTATGCTTTAAATGCAATTCCAGTCTACCCCCTGAAATCGTTTTCCTGCAATTCTGCCCCGCTTTCAAGTCCTCTTCGCAGCCTTCCTTCAATATATTTTTGGACGATAGCTGTCATTTATAACTCTGCAGGTTTGTGAATTACAGTGCCCCTGAGCTCCTTTCTTCAAATCGCTTTCTTGTGAGCTGGCCGCAAACCCGCAGGATTGCTTCAGGCCCTAATCTGGTTCCTGCACGGCATGCTGAGCCTTTGGTTAATTCCTCTTCCTGGTGGGAAATGAGAATTAAATTTGCCCGTGCAGACACCTACAGCTAGTCTCTCATTGGTTCTCCCTATTCCTGTTCATCTTGCGCAGAAATTGCAAACTGTGCCAAACAGGAGGTTAAAGGCACTGACTCTCCAAGTGGGGAGAGTGTTAGTAAAGGGTCTGGAATTGTGAACCCGAGTAAAAGGGGACAAAACTGAGATGCATTTGAAAACGTTTCCCGGTCACACGGTGCACCATACTGTGGGTTTCCCATGCATGCTTTAGCTGAAGGAAGAATCACTTAAACCTGGAGAGTTGGGACCCATGGAATGGGTACCATGCAGTATGACTTCAAATGGTCTGCATTTGCTCATCGAACCTCACCAATGCTATCAGCCCGAAGTGTCCAACCTTATGTCTCTCTCAGCTCTGGGTTTAGATGAGGTAAATCCAGGTTGCATCACAAGCCCTGAATGAATTATTTAAGAATTGTTCTCTATTTCACTGTCATTGTGTTTTGTTTTTGTATTTCATTTTGATAATAGGATTTATCGGATTTTCTCTGCTGCCTTCATGCAACTGTACACACGCTTGATTCTCTTATGGAGACATATAAATCCATGGGTTTGAAGATTTTACTAGTCAGGTGTATTCCTAGGTGTTGAATATAGGGTGTTTAGCCCATTTCGTTGAGCAAGTGGTAGGACTTGACTATTACATATTTGACTTATGGAATGGTATCTGTGCTAATTTCTATCTCTGGTTTTATGCAGCACCCAACTCACCTTTCCCCTTAAGCAAACATAAGTTGGTTTTCTAAATTTGAGACCCTGTTCTGTTTGTAATTCTGTTCATGTGTAGCCAAGTTTTCATTCCGTGTATTAGTGATATCTTATGATGTTTCTTTTTCTGTGTGACTTATTTCACGTAGAATCATCGTACCTGAATCCACTCATTATGCCGCAACGGGTCTGATGACATAGATTTCATTGCTGAGGGATATTCCATTGTACGTACGTACCACAACTTCTTAATCCATTTTTCGCTTTCTGGGATATTTAACTTGTACCGTAGATGAGGTTTTTGTAAACAGAGCCATCCCAAATTTGGGGTGGCTGTGTGTTTTTGATTTTAATGTCCCTAAGCTACTGGACCATAAGTGGAAGTGCCATAGGCTGTGTTGCTTTGTTTCCTACATGTTTCAGGAAACACCATACACTTCTCCAGTGTGGCTGTTGGCAATTTACATCCTGCCCATCAGCATAACAAGGCTCCATGTTCTCCATGGCCTGTCCTGCCTTTCTGGGTTTTACACTTTTTCCAGATGGCCCTGTTGACTGGGGGGCAGTGAGACTTCCCTTGTAGTGCACATTTCTTTACACGCTTGCTTAGTTGGCCAAAAAGGGCGTATGCGTTTTTTCCTGAATATATTCAGGAAAAAACGCATACGCCTTTTTTGGCCAAGTGCATCATTGTCGACATTCTGCCTCTTTTCCTATGCTTCAAGTGTAATTCCAGTCTACCCCCTGAAACCGTTTTCCTGAAATTCTGCCCCTCTTTCAAGTCCGCTTCGCAGACTTACTTCAATATATTTTTGGACGATAGCTGTCATTCATAACTCTGCAGGTTTGTGAATTACAATGCCCCTGAGCTAATTTCTTCAACTCGTTTTCTTGTGAGCTGGCAGCAAAACCGCAGGATTGCTTTAGGCCCTACTCTCTTTCTGGCAGGGCATGCTGAGCCATTGGTTAATTCCTCTTCCTGGTGGGAAATGAGCGTTACATTTGCCCGTGCAGACACCTACATCTAGTCTCTCATTGGTTCTCCCTATTCCTGTTCTTCTTGCGCAGAAATTGCAAACTGTGCCAAACAGGAGCTTAAAGGCACTGACTCTCCAAGTGGGGAGAGGGTTAGTAAAGCGTCTGGAATGGTGAACCCGAGTACCAGGGTACGAAAACTGTGATGCATTTGAAAACGTTTCCCAATCACATGGTGGACCATACTGTGGGTTTCCCATGCATGCTTTAGCTGAAGGAAGAATCACTTAAACCTGGAGAGTTGGGACCCTTGGAATGGGTACCATGCAGTATGACTTCAAAGTGTCTGCATTTTCTCAATGAACCTCACCAATGCTATCAGCCTGAAGTGCCCAACCTTATGTCTCACTCAGCTCTGGGTGTAGATGTGGTAAATCCAGGTTGCATCACAAACCCTGAATGAATTATTTAAGAATTGCTCTCTATTTCACTGTCCTTGTGTTTTGTTTTTGTAATATATTTTGATAATGTGATTTATCGGATTTTCTCTGCTGCATTCATGCCGCTGTACACACGCTTCATTCTCTTACGGAGACATATGAATCCATGGGTTTGAAGATTCTTACTAGTGAGGTGTATTCCTAGGCGTTGAATATGGGGTGTTTAGTCCATTTCGTTGAGCAAGGGGTAGGTCTTGACTATTACATATTTGGCTTATGAAAAGGTATCTTTGCTAATTTCTCTCTCTGTTTTGATGCAGCACCCCAACTCACCTTTCCCCTTAAGCAAGCATAAGTTGGTTTTCTAAATTTGAGGCCCTGTTCTGTTTTGTAATTCAGTTCATGTGTAGCCTAGTTTATATTCCGTGTATTAGTGATATCTTATGATGTTTCATTTTCTGTGTGACTTATTTCACTTAGAATCATGGTACCTGAATCCACTCATTATGCCGCGACGGGCCTGATGACATAGATTTCATTGCTCAGTGATATTCCATTGTACGTACGTTCCACAACTTCTTTATCCATTTTTCACATTCTGGGATATTTAACTTGTACCATAGACGAGGTTCCTGTAAACAGAGCCGACCGAAACTTTGGGGTGGCTGTGTGTTTTTGATTTTAATTTCCCTAAGCTATAGGAGCATAAGTGGAAGTGCCGTAGGCTCCGTTGCTTTGTTTTTTAGGTGTTCCAGGAAACACCGTACACTTCTCCAGAGTGGCTGTTGGCAATTTACATCCCACCCATCAGCATAACAAGGCTCCCTGTTCTCCATGCCCTGTGCTGCCTTTCTGGATTTTACACTTTTTTCAGATGGCCCTTTTGACCGGGGGGCAGTGAGACTTCATTGTAGTGCAGATTTCTTTAACATGCTTGCTTGGTTGGCCAAAAAGTGCGTATGCGTTTTTTCCTGAATATATTCAGAAAAAACGCATACTCCCTTTTTGGCCAAGAGCATCATTGTCAACGTTCTGCCTCTTTTCCTCTGCTTTAAATGCAATTACCGTCTACCCCCTGAAATCGTTTTCCTGCAATTCTGCCCCGCTTACAAGTTCTCTTCGCAGCCTTCCTTCAATATATTTTTGGACGATAGCTGTCATTTATAACTCTGCAGGTTTGTGAGTTACAGTGCCCCTGAGCTCCTTTCTTCAACTCGCTATCTTGTGAGCTGGCCGCAAACCCGCTGGATTGCTTCAGGCCCTAATCTGGTTCCGGCAGGGCATGCTGAGCCTTTGGTTAATTCCTCTTCCTGGTGGGGAATGAGCGTTAAATTTGCCCGTGCAGACACCTACAGCTAATCTCTCATTGGTTCTCCCTCTTCCTGTTCTTCTTGAGCAGAAATTGCAAACTGTGCTCAGCAGGAGGTTAAAGGCACTGACTCTCCAAGTAGGGAGAGTGTTAGTAAAGGGTCTGGAATTGTGAACCCGAGTAAAAGGGGACGAAAACTGCAATGCATTTGAAAACGTTTCCCGGTCACACGCTGCACCACACTGTGGGTTTCCCATGCATGTATTAGCTGAAGGAAGAATCCCTTAAACCTGGAGAGTTGGGACCCATGGAATGCGTACCATGCAGTATGCCTTCAAAGGGTCTGCATTTGTTCATCGAACATCACCAATGCTCTCAGCCCGAAGTCCCCAACTTATGTCTCACTCAGCTCTGGATGTAGATGTGGTAAATCCAGGTTGCATCACAATCCCTGAATGAATTATATAAGAATTGCTCCTTATTTCACTGTCCTTGTGTTTTGTTTTTGTAATTCATTTTGATAATGGGATTTATCGGATTTTCTCTGCTGCATTCATGCCGCTGTACACACGCTTCATTCTCTTATGGAGACATATAAATCCATGGGTTTGAAGATTCTTACTAGTCAGGTGTATTCCTAGGCGTTGAATATGGCGTGTTTTGTCCATTTCGTTGAGCAAGGGGTAGGTCTTGACTATTACATATTTGACGAATGGAATGGTATCTGTGCTAATTTCTATCTCTGGTTTTATGCAGCACCCCAACTCACCTTTCCCCTTAAGCAAGCATAAGTTGGTTTTCTAAATTTGAGGCCCTGTTCTGTTTTGTAATTCAGTTCATGTGTAGCCAAGTTTACATTCCGTGTATTAGTGATATCTTATGATGTTTCATTTTCTGTGTGACTTATTTCAGTTAGAATCATGGTACCTGAATCCACTCATTATGCCGCGACGGGCCTGATGACATAGATTTCATTGCTGAGTGATATTCCATTGTACGTACGTACCACAACTTCTTTATCAATTTTTCACATTCTGGGATATTTAACTTGTACCGTAGACGAGGTTCTTGTAAACAGAGCCGTCCGAAACTTTGGGGTGGCTGTGAGTTTTTGATTTTAATTTCCCTAAGCTATAGGACCATAAGTGGAATTGCCGTTGGCTCCGTTGCTTTGTTTTTTAAGTGTTCCAGGAAATACCATACACTTCTCCAGAGTGGCTGGTAGTAATTTACATCCCGCCCATCAGCATAACAAGGCTCCCTGTTCTCCATGGCCTGGGCTGCATTTCTGGATTTTACACTTTTTTCAGATGGCCGTTTTGACCGGGGGGCAATGAGACTTCATTGTAGTGCAGATTTCTTTAAAATCCTTGCTTGGTTGGCCAAAAAGTGCGTATGCGTTTTTTCCTGAATATATTTAGGAAAAAACGCATACGCCCTTTTTGGCCAAGAGCATCATTGTCGACGTTCTGCCTCTTTTCCTATGCTTTAAATGCAATTCCCGTCTATCCCCTGAAATCATTTTCCTGCAATTCTGCCCCGCTTACAAGTTCTCTTCGCAGCCTTCCTTCAATATATTTTTGGACGATAGCTGTCATTTATAACTCTGCAGATTTGTGAGTTACAGTGCCCCTGAGCTCCTTTCTTCAACTCGCTCTCTTGTGAGCTGGCCGCAAACCCGCAGGATTGCTTCAGGCCCTAATCTGGTTCCAGCACGGCATGATGAGCCTTAGGTTAATTCCTCTTCCTGGTGGGAAATGAGCGTTAAATTTGCCCATGCAGACACCTACAGCTAATCTCTCATTGGTTCTCCCTATTCCTGTTCATCTTGCACAGAAATTGCAAACTGTGCCAAACAGGAGGTTAAAGCACTGACTCTGCAAGTGGGGAGAGTGTTCGTAAAGGGTCTGGAATGGTGAACCCGAGTAAAAGGGGACGAAAACTGCGATGCATTTGAAAACGTTTCCCGGTAACACGGTGCACCATACTGTGGGTTTCCCATGCATGTATTAGCTGAAGGAAGAATCCCTTAAACCTGGAGAGTTGGGACCCATGGAATGGGTCCCATGCAGTATGCCTTCAAAGGGTCTGCATTTGTTCATCGAACCTCACCAATGCTATCAGCCCGAAGTGCCCAACCTTATGTCTCACTCAGCTCTGGGTGTAGATGTGGTAAATCCAGGTTGCATCAGAAGCCCTGAATGAATTATTTAAGAATTGCTCTCTATTTCACTGTCCTTGTGTTTTGTTTTTGTAATTCATTTTGATAATGGGATTTATCGGATTTTCTCTGCTGCATTCATGCCGCTGTACACACGCTTCATTCTCTTACGGACACATATAAATCCATGGGTTTGAAGATTCTTACTAGTCAGGTGTATTCCTAGGCGTTGAATATGGGGTGTTTAGTCCATTTCGTTGAGCAAGCAGTAGGTCTTGACTATTACATATTTGGCTTACGGAAAGGTATCTGTGCTAATTTCTATCTCTGGTTTTATACAGCACCCCAAATCACCATTCCCCATAAGCAAGCATGAGTTGGTTTTCTAAATTTTAGACCCTGTTCTGTTTTGTAATTCAGTTCATGTGTAGCCAAGTTTACATTCCGTGTATTAGTGATATCTTATGATGTTTCATTTTCTGTGTGACTTATTTCACTTAGAATCATCGTACCTGAATCCACTCATTATGCCGCGACGTACCTGCTGACATAGATTTCATTGCTCAGTGATATTCCATTGTACGTACGTACCACAACTTCTTTATCCATTTTTCACATTCTGGGATATTTAACTTGTACCGTAGACGAGGTTCTTGTAAACAGAGCCGACCGAAACTTTGGGGTGGCTGTGTGTTTTTGATTTTAATTTCCCTAAGCTATAGCACCATAAGTGGAAGTGCCGTAGGCTCCGTTGCTTTGTTTTTTAGGTGTTCCAGGAAATACCATACACTTCTCCAGAGTGGCTGTTAGTAATTTACATCCCGCCCATCAGCATAACAAGGCTCCCTGTTCTCCATGGCCTGTACTGCCTTTCTGGATTTTACACTTTTTTCAGATGGCCCTTTTGACCAGGGGCCAGTGAGACTTCATTGTAGTGCAGAGTTCTTTAACATGCTTACTTGGTTGACCAAAAAGGGCGTATGCGTTTTTTCCTGAATATATTCAGGAAAAAACGCATACGCCGTTTTTGGCCAAGTGCATCATTGTCGACATTCTGCCTCTTTTCCTATGCTTTAAGTGCAATTCCAGTCTATCCCCTGAAATCGCTTTCCTGAAATTCTGACGTCTTTCAAGTTCTCTTCGCAGACTTACTTCAATATATTTTTGGACGATAGCTGTCATTCATAACTCTGCAGGTTTGTGAATTAGAGTGCACTTGAGCTACATTCTTCAACTCGTTTCCTTGTGAGCTGGCAGCAAAACCGCAGGATTGCTTTAGGCCCTAATCTGTTTCCAGCAGGGCATGCTGAGCCTTTGGTTAATTCCTCTTCCTGGTGGGAAATGAGCATTACATTTGCCCGTGCAGACACATACAGCTGGTCTCTCATTGGTTCTCCGTTTTCCTGTTCACCTTGCGCAGATTTTGCAAACTGTGCCAAACAGGAGGTTAAAGGCACTGACTCTGCAGGTGGGGAGAGTGTTAGTAAAGCATCTGGAATGGTGAACCCGGGTACCAGGGGACGAAAACTGAGATGGATTTGAAAATATTTCCCAATCACACGGTGGACCATACCCTGGGTTTCCCATGCATGTTTTAGCTGAAGGAAGAATCCCTGAAAGCTGGAGAGTTGGGACCCATGGAAAGGGAACCATGCAGTATGACTTCAAAGGGTCTGCGTTTGCTCACCGAACTTCACCAATGCTATGAGCCTGAAGTGTCCAGACTTATGTCTCACCCAGCTCTGGGTGTAGATGTGGGAAATCCAGTTTGCATCACATGCCCTGAATGAATTATTTAAGAATTGCTCTCTATTTCACTGTCCTTGTGTTTTGTTTCTGTGATTCATTTTGATAATGGGATTTATCGGATTTTCTCTGCTGCATTCATGCCGCTGTACACACGCTTCATTCTCTTACGAGGACATATATATCCATGGGTTTGAAGATTCTTACTAGTCAGGTGTATTCCTAGGCCTTGAATATGGGGTGTTTAGTCCAATTCCTTGAGCAAGGGGTAGGTCTTGACTATTACATATTTGGTTTATGGAAAGGTATCTGTGCTAATTTCTATCTCTGGTTTTATGCAGCACCCCAACTCAACTTTCCCCTTATCCAAGCATAAGTTGGTTTTCTAAATTTGAGACCCTGTTCTGTTTTGTAATTCAGTTCACGTGTAGCCAAGATTACATTCCGTGTATTAGTGATAACTTATGATGTTTCATTTTCTGTGTGACTTATTTCACTTAGAATCATCATACCTGAATCCACTCATTATGCCGCGACGGGCCTGATGACATTGATTTCATTGCTGAGTGGTATTCCATTGTACGTACGTACCACAACTTCTTTATCCATTTTTCACATTCTGGTATATTTAACTTGTACCGTAGACGAGGTTCTTGTAAACAGAGCCGTCCGACACTTTGGGGTGGCTGTGTGTTTTTGATTTTAATTTCCCTAAGCTATAGGACCATAAGTGGAAGTGCCGTAGGCTCCGTTGCTTTGTTTTTTAGGTGTTTCAGGAAACACCATACCCTTCTCCAGAGTGGCTGTTGGCAATTTACATCCCGCCCATCAGCATAACAAGGCTCCATGTTCTCCATGGCCTGTGCTGCATTTCTGGATTTTACACTTTGTTCAGATGGCCCTTTTGACCGGGGGGCAGTGAGACTTCATTGTAGTGCAGATTTCTTTAACATGCTTGCTTGGTTGGCCAAAAAAGGCGTATGTGTTTTTTCCTGAATATATTCAGGAAAAAACGCATACGCCTTTTTTGGCCAAGTGCATCATTGTCGACGTTCTGCCTCTTTTCCTATGCTTTAAATGCAATTCCAGTCTACCCCCTGAAATCGTTTTCCTGCAATTCTGCCCCGCTTTCAAGTCCTCTTCGCAGCCTTCCTTCAATATATTTTTGGACGAGAGCTGTCATTTATAACTATGCAGGTTTGTGAATTACAGTGCCCCTGAGCTCCTTTCTTCAAATAACTTTCTTGTGAGCTGGCCGCAAACCCGCAGGATTGCTTCAGGCCCTAATCTGGTCCGGCACGGCATGCTGAGCGTTTGGTTAATTCCTCTTCCTGGTTGGAAATGAGCGTTAAATTTGCCCGTGCAGACACCTACAGCTGGTCTCTCATTGGTTCTCCCTATTCCTGTTCATCTTGCGCAGAAATTGCAAACTGTGCCAAACAGCAGGTTAAAGGCACTGGCTCTCCAAGTAAGGAGAGTGTTAAATGGGTCTGGAATGGTGAACCCGAGTAAAAGGGGACGAAAACTGAGATGCATTTGAAAACTTTTCCCGGTCACACGGTGCACCATACTGTGGGTTTCTCACGCATGTTTTAGCTGAAGGAAGAATTGCTTAAACCTGGAGAGTTGGGACCCATGGAATGGGTACCATGAAGTATGACTTCCAATGGTCTGCATTTGCTCATCGAACCTCACCAATGCTATCAGCCCGAAGTGTCCAACCTTATGTCTCACTCAGCTCTGGGTGTAGATGAGGTAAATCCAGGTTGCATCACAAGACATGAATGAATTATTTAAGAATTGCTCTCTATTTCACTGTCATTGTGTTTTGTTTTTGTAATTCATTTTGATAATGGGATTTATCGGCTTTTCTCTGCTGCCTTCATGCAGCTGTACACACGCTTGATTCTCTTATGGAGACATATAAATCCATGGGTTTGAAGATTCTTACTAGCCAGGTGTATTCCTAGGCGTTGAATATAGGGTGTTTAGTGCATTTCGTTGAGCAAGGAGTAGGTCTTGTCTCTTACGTATTTGCCTTATGGAACTGTATCTGTGCTAATTTCAATCTCTGTTTTTATGCAGCACCCCAACTCACCTTTCCCCATAAGCAAGCATAAGTTGGTTTTCTAAATTTGAGACCCTGTTCTGTTTTGTATTTCAGTTCATGTGTATCCAAGTGTACATTCCGTGTATTAGTGACATCTTATGTGGTTTCTTTATCTGTGTGATTTATTTCACTTAGAGACATCGTACCTGAATCCAGTCCTTATGCTGCTTTGGGCCTGATGACATAGATTTCCTTGCTGAGTGATATTCCATTTTACGTAAGTACTACAACTTCTTTATCCCTTTTTTGCTCTCTGGGATATTTAACTTGTAGGGTAGACAAGGTTCTAAACAGAGCTGTCCCAAAGTTTGTGGTGGCTGCGTCTTTCTGATTTTAATTTCTCTAAGCTAAAAGACCATATGTGGAAGTGCACTGGGCTCAGTTCCTTTCTTTTTTAGGTGTTTCAGGAAACGCCATACACTTCTCCAGAGTGGCTGTTGGCAATTTACATCCCACCCATCAGCATAACAATGCTCCGTTTTCTCCATGGCCTGTCCTGTCTTTCTGGATTTTACAGTTTTTTCAGATGGCCCTTATGACCAGGGGGAAGTGAGACTTCATTGTAGTGCAGATTTCCTTTGCAAGCTTGCTTGGTTGGCCAAAAAGCGTGTATGCGTTTTTTCCTGACTATATTCAGGAAAAATCGAATACGCCCTTTTTAGCCAATGCATCATTGTCAACGTTCTGCTTCTTTTCCTATGCTTTAAATGCATTTTCAGTCTAACTCCTGATATCGGTTTCCTGCAATTCTGCCCCACTTTCAAGTCCTCTTCGTGTCCTTACTTCAATATATTTTTGGACAATAGCTGTCATTTATAACTCTGCATGTTTGTGAATTACAGTGCCCCTGAGCTCGTTTCTTCAACTCGTTTTCTTTTGACCTGGCTGCAAAACCATAGGATTGCTTCTGGCCCTAATCTTGTTCCGGCATTGCACGCTGACCGTTTGTTTAATTCTCCTTCCTGGTGGGAAATGAGCATTACATTTGCCCATGCAGACACCTACAGCTAATCTCTCATTGGTTCTCCCTATTCCTGTACATCTTCTGCGTAAATTGCAAACTGAGCCAGACAGGAGGTTAAAGACACTGACTCTCCAAGTGGGGAGAGTGTTAGTAAAGCGTCTGGAATGGTGAACCCGAGTACCAGGGGACGAAAACTGAGATGCATTTAAAAACGTTTCCCAATCACACAGTGGACCATACACTGGGTTTCCCATACACGTTTTAGCTGAAGGAAGAATCCCTTAAACCTGGAGAGTTGAAACCCATGGAATGGGTAAAATGCTGTATGACTTCAAATGGTCTGCATTTGCTCACAGAACCTCACCAATGCTATCAGCTCGAAGTGTCCAGCCTTATGTCTCATCCAGCTGTGGGTGTAGATGTGTTAAATCCAGGTTGCATCACAAGCCCTGAAAGAATTTTTTAAGAATTGCTCTCTATTTCACTGCCATTTTGTTATGTTTTTGAAATTTATTTTGAAAATGTGATTTAGCTGATTTTCACTGCTGCGTTTATGTCGCTCTACACACGCTTGATTCTCTTACGGAGACATATAAATCCATACGTTTTAAGACTCTTACTAGTCAGGTATATTCCTAGGTGGTGAATATGGGGTGTTGAGTCATTTCGTTGACCAAAAAGTAGGTCTTTTCTATTACATATTTGGCTTATGGAACAGTATCTGTGCTAATTTCAATCTCTGGTTTTATTCAGCACCCGAACTCACCTTTCCCCTTAAGCAAGCATATGTTGGTTTTCTAAATTTGAGGCCCCGTTCTGTTTTGTAGTTCCATTCATGTGTCCCCAAGTTTACATTCCGTGTATTAGTGATATCTTATGTTGCTTTAAATGATATCTTATGATATGTGTCTTTTTCTTTTGAATTATGTGACTTCGAATGATCATACGTAATTCCTCTGGAGTTGTTACAAATGGCCATATTTCATTGATTTCCAGGCTGAGTAATATTCCACTCTACATAAGTACCACATCTCTATCCATTTTTTCCCTCCAGAGACATTTAAGTTATATCCTAGTCGAGGTTCTTTTAAACAGAGAGGCGGTAAACATTGGGGTGCCTGTGTCCTCTCGATTTTTGTTTTTCCCAAGATACACGTCCATGAGTGCAAGTGCCCTGTGCTCTGTAGCTCATTTTTTAGATGCTTTAGTAAACACAATACACTTCTCCAGAGTGACCGTTGGCAATATACATTTCCACTATAAGCCTCACAGGGCTCCCTTTTCTCCTTTCCTGTCCTGCATTTCTGGTGTTTACACTTTATGAGGACGGCTCTTCTGACTGATGTGAAGTGATATCTTTTGTAGTATTGATTTCCAGTGCCCACCTGTTTGGTTGGCTAAAAATGTGTGTGCCCTTTTCTTGAATATATACAGAAAGAGACGCATACACCCTTTTTGACCAAGTGCGAAGTTGCAAATGTTCAGCCCCTTTTCTGGTGCTTAATGGCGAGTCCTTTCTACCTCTTCCAATCCCTTTCCTGCCATTCTCCCTTGCTTACAAGTCCTTTTCTCTGACTATCCTCAAGACATTTTTTAGGGATAGATATTTTCAACTCTGCAGTTTCGTGAATTTTAGTGCCCCTGAGTTCCATTTTTTACTTGTGTTTATGGGAACTGGCCACAAAGCAGCGGGATTTCCTCAAGGCCTATTCTGTTTCCATGGGCAACACTAGCCTTTGGTCAATTCGTCTTTCTGATTGGAAATTAAAGTGACATGTGGCTGTCCGAGCACCTAGGACTTGTCTCTCATTGTTCCTCCTCCTTCCGCTTCATCCTCTGGACAAATTCCAAACTGTACACAACAGGATGTTGACAGTGCTGACATCTCCAAGTGGGGAGACTGTTAGTAAAGACGCCGGAGTGGTGAACCCGAGCACCAGGAGATGAGGAGATGAGATGCCTTTTCCAAACTCTTCCCGATCAGACGGTATACCATCCTCTGGGTGTGACAGGCATGTTTTAGCTGTAGGAAGGATCCCATTCATGTGAGGAGACCACCAGGGCTTTTTCAAAATCAGTGTCTCTCCGCAACCCAAACTGGGGAATTTTTTAAGCTACGGCTACACATATGTTCATTAAGGGCCTTGGGAAGTAGGCAGAGTCCAAACTTTAGATGATTGAAGTCTTTAGGGTCAGAAGCACTCACCAACGGCTTCCCTTAGGTTCCATTTTAACTGTCATTGATAGATGATGTCAATAAAAATATCTATTCTTTTTCAGATTATTTCCCCTTATAGGTTATTGCAAAATATTGAGTGTAGTTCCCTGTGCTATACAGTAGTTCCTTGTTGATGATTGATTATATACATAGCAGTGTGTATGTGTTAATCCCAAACTGTTAATTTATCCCTCCTCCCACCTTTCCTCTTTGGTAATCATAAATTATAAGATTTTATACTTCTCAGAAATGGGGGAGCTGAAAGAGAGGTATCATTTTCAATGGAAAAGCATTTAAAACAAGATTGAAGCTTTAACCAAGATTATTAGATGTACATCCTTGGAAAGAAATCATTTCGTTTCTCTAATATTGACCTGACAAATAAGACAAACCTTTTCAGTGAACTTGCTTATAATAAAGTGATGGAAATATCAAATGGAAGTGTTAGAAACATCTTATTTTACCCGAGCCTTATACACTGTTCTATGTTAATTACAGTTTGGCTCACACATCTGTTCGTTGAAGTTACAAGGTTCTCAATTTCTGTTACTGATCCTCCAGAGTGGACCCCAACAAGTGTCCCCCTGCCCGGTGTCATTGGAGCCAACAGATCGAGACTGAGTTTGGTTCAGAAGCAAAGGAAACTTTATATTTTGATCAGAGAATGGAGAGGTGAGAGCATGTGCTACCCTGTGGGCTGTGGGCTGTGCTGCTGTGTAGAGATCCTGTCAGAGTCAGTGGGAGGGAGGGGGCAGAGCTCTCTCGAGGGCCCGGTTGGCTGCAGCTCAGGCTCTATATCACGGAGTCTGCCCTGGGCCCCAGGATCTGATGTGTCGACCCAGCCATTCTGCACTAGAAAATCTGGTCTGAAGTGCCAGGTGTGGAACCTCTGTATGCGGGACCCTAGGAGCACGTGAAATTAGACAAAGCACAAAGGATAAAAAGGTTAGACTTTATTTTATTGCCCAGATTCTATTTTTATCTCCCAGGGATTTTTAAGGGGCTTTGCCTGGGACAAACCCCGCTTCTGCCTTTTGTCCCCTTCCTCATTCTTGGAGTGCTGAGGGTGCAGACCCTTCTTCTGTAACTGCTGAGTGCTGAGTTAAGAGCACTCATACTCGTGGGCGAGGGTCAGAACTTCTCCCCAGCAGCCTCCAGGTGACGTTGATTGTCCCCAGGGCTGCTGCCTCCCTGCTCGTCCGCCTGAGCACCAGTATTGGAAGTGTTATAGATTCTAATGACCGTTAAGGGTCCAGGAAGGAGATGTGCAGTGATGCTGTGAGGTCCAGTTTCACCCCGCCCCACATTTATTTGGCCACCTTAGGCTGACCGTTTCTGCCAGCCTAGATGCTCTGACCAGTAGTCTGCGCTTTCTTCAATTAGGCCCCTGAATTAACGTAAAAACAGCACCAGGTGTCAGGACCCTGCCCGCTCAACTCCCAGACAGCCCAGGGTCAGTGGTGATGAAGGACCATGATGGCCACTGAGTCAACAGCCTTTTGAAGTAAACAGGAGTCCAGCCGGTCTTATTGGCCACCATCATCACGGTGTTTCTAGGCTTTTCTATGGTGACAGCGTGATATTCGGTTCCCCCGCCAAGATTATTAGCTCCCCTCTGGGTGCAGTAAGTCCTGCAAGCAGTAGTCTACTCTTTTGGGACACACTCTTGTTGTTTTATGAGAGAAACTCCAGGTCAAGTGATGGTCACATGAGTTGTCATGTTGCCCCGTTGCCCCTGGTTATCTCTCTGGAGGTTGGAGTTGGAGGGCCTCCTCACTCGAGGTCAGTGTGCCCACGGAGCAAACCCTGCAACTTCAGGGCATGGTTGGGGGTTAGGATCACCACGTGGGGTCCTTTTCCCTTAAGAGGGAGGTGGCCTTTTGGGCTGCTGATTTCCAGGTTTTTAGATACCGCCAGTATCTTGGGCAGATGTGGCGGTGGGCCAAGCTCCATGGTGACCGTAGTTTATCCTACCTATATGGCATTCTTGCATTGTTCCATTTCAAGTGGTCTCAGTTTTTGCACTAATACTCCAATGGCGATTCACCTTTCACCAGGAATGTAAAGGTCAAAGGGTTTAGCTAAATTAGGGAGTTCCAGGGCAAGGGTCTGAATTGACTGCTCTTTCCATTCTTGAAAGGCCACTTCTGGATTCTATTCAAAAGGATCATCATCTTTTCCTTTCAGTGTTTCATATAGATGCCCAGCTAGTAGACTGTAGTTAGGGATCCAGAAGCAGCAAACCCTGGCCTCCCCAGGAACCCCTAAGCTGTCTTCTAGTTTTAGAAAGGGGTAAGGCTATAAATTGTTTCTTCCCTTTCCTGGGATGTGCTTCTCCGACCTTCTGTGAGAATGAAGCCCAGGCAGGTCACCGTAGTCTGTGATATTTGAGCTTTTCCTTGGACAACTTCTATCCTCTATTGGCTTGGTAGTTCAGAGGTCTCCTTAGTAGGGCTGGCGATCAGAATGTCGTCTGCATATTGAAGGAGTGTTTCCTTTTCCAGAGGTAGAGCTTTTAGGTCTTTAGCTGAGCTTTCCCCAAAGGTGGTGTGGGAATTTTTGAACCCTTGGGGCAAGACGGCCCGGAAGTATTGTTTTAGTTGTATGTTGAGTCCTGCCACTCACAAGCCAAAATTTTTTGTGACTCTCGGACTAATGGAATACCAAAGAAGGCATCATTCAAGACTAATACAGAATACCAAGTCCTGGTGGTTGGTAGAATGACCAGCAGGGTGTAGGATTTAGGAACTCCTGGAGGTATATCCTCGGTGGCTTCACTGACTGTCCTGACATCCTTTACCAGGACTCCAGCAGCCCATGGGGCTCTCGAGGTCAGGCCAATCCCAGGATATGAAGCTCACCTGGGCAGGTACCCCACCCCCACGCCAGCCCACGGGGCTCTCGTGTTCAGGCCCCTCCCAGGATATGGGGTTCCCTGCGCAGGTCCCCTGCAGCCCATGGGGCTTTCGTGGTCAGGCCCCTCCCAGGATACAGAGCTACCCTTGCAGGTACCGTGGCAAGGCTGGGCACACGGGAACCGTGCACATAGCCCACATTGCAGAGCACTCCCAGCTCACCTGTCGCTCAGATCTGACACAGAGCACCTCAGAGCAGGACTTGAACTAACAAATAGCACCTCCGTCAGGTCTGTGACCCTGGGCATCACGCTGTGCGGCCTCCCTCCACCTGGTCTTCCAGAGACTTCCACTGCACCCGGGGCACCAGGCCTCTGTCTCCACCCACCACCCACCCCTCCTCTCCCTGACTCCTGGGGTCCTCTCATTAGGAGAGGGTTTTCTTGAAGTTGTCTCCCACTCATGGGCCAGTTAAAATGATTAGAAAACAAGCCGGAGCTACAACCCCTTGTCTATCCTGACTCTCAAGAGCCCACAGCTGTTCCTTGGACCTGGCTGATTCAGCAATTTCCATTTTCTGCAATTGTGAGACCCTGAGGGGTGATGATTGGCTGACCTGGGCAGCCTGACCGTGCCGGCCAGCCCTCCCCAGGTGTGCCTGGGTTGAGATCGATATAAACACACATATAAAATGGCTGTGCCTGACGCCATTTTCTCTGCCCTGTCAACAGTCTCGGGGCTGGGCTGGTGGGACGGAGTGAGAGGCCACGGCTTTGTGGGTGGCCCAGTGTGAGTGGGGTTCTGCTGGACTTTCTGCAGCAGTTGCCAAGATGCCACCTGCTAAAGAAGAGGATGTGACACCCATACCTGCCGCTGGAATTTCTTCCTGGGCAGAGGTGAGGAAGGAAGAAAGCAGTGGGGGCGAGGACAGGAGGGGTATCTCAGGCAGGGAAATGGAAAGCTTCCAGAAGAGCACCCAGGGCCAGGGCCATCCTGGCTGGCCTGCAGGCACCAAGTCGGCCGGCATGCTGTCACTCGTGTGGCTCCATGGCCCTTCCTCTAGGCTTTCAAGTCCTTGTACATATTCAGGTGTTTTACCTGGGAAGGGTGGGAACATTTCAGCAGCAGCTGGCCTGGGGTTCGGCCCACGTTTACTCACAGATGCCTCGGCATGGTCCCCCAGCTTTGCAAAGAGGACGCTTGTTGCGTGGGGCCTGCTGGCTGAATGGGAGATGATTCCCCACCACTGACCAACTTCAGAATGGTTTACAACTGGAGCAAGTGCCCTGATACGGTTTTCCTCTGTGTAAATGGTGGGTTCTGATTTTTTTTCTTTTTTCCGTTTTTGGTTCAAGGTAGATTTTATTCCTCTTTTTTGTATTTACAGATATAAGCATGGAAATAATTTATTCATATAAATACATGTATGTGAAGGGAAGAATATTTTTTCTGTTTTACTTTTTTTAATTTTATTTTTTTAATTTTGAATTTTATTTTATTTTTTATACAGCAGGTTCTTATTGGTTATCTATTTTATACATATAAATGTATACATGCCAATCCCAATCTCTCAACTCCTCCCACCACCACCCCCCCAACCGCTCTCCCCCCTTGGTGTCCATACGTTTGTTGTCTACATCTGTTGCTCTATTTCTGTCTTGCAAAACGGTTCATCTGTAGAATTTTTCTAGGTTCCACATATATGCATTAATATACAAGATTTGTTTTGTTTTTCTCTTTCTGACTTACTTCACTCTGTATGACAGTCTCTAGATCCATCAACGTCTCTACAAATGATCCAATTTCATTCCTTTTTATGGCTTAGTAATATTCCATTTTATATATGTACCACAACTTCTTTATCCATTTTTCGCTTTCTGGGATATTTAACTTGTACCATAGATGGGGTTCTTGTAAACAGAGCCTTCTGAAATTTTAGAGTGGCTGTGTCTTTTTGATTTTAATTTCCCTAAGCTATAGGAGCTTAAGTGGAAGTGCCGTATGCTCCGTTGCTTTGTTTTTTAGGTGTTTCAGGAAACACCATACACTTCTCCAGAGTGGCTGTTGGCAATTTATATCCCGTCCATCAGCATAACAAGGCTCCCAGTTCTCCATGGCCTGTGCTGCCTTTCTGGATTTTACACTTTTTTCAGATGGCCCTTTTGACTGGGGGGCAGTGAGACTTCACTGTAGTGCAGATTTCTTTAACGTGCTTGCTTGGTTGGCCAAAAAGGGCGTATGCGTTTTTTCCTGAATATATTCAGGAAAAAACGCATACGCACCTTTTGGCCAAGTGCATCATTGTTGACGTTCTGCCTCTTTTCCTATGCTTTAAATGAATTCCAGTCTACCACCTGAAATCGTTTTCCTGCAATTCTGTCCCGCTTTCAAGTCGTCTTCGCAGCCTTACTTCAATATATTTTTGGAAGATAGCTGTCATTTATAACTCTGCAGGTTTGTGAATTACAGTGCCCCTGAGCTCCTTTCTTCAAATCGCTTTCTTGTGAGCTGGCCGCAAACGAGCAGGATTGCTTCAGGCCCTAAACTGGTTCCGGCACGGCATGCTGAGCCTTGGGTTAATTCCTCTTCCTGGTGGGAAATGAGCGTTAAATTTGCCCGTGCAGACACCTACAGCTAGTCTCTCATTGGTTCTCCGTATTCCTGTACATCTTGCGCAGAAATTGCAAACTGTGCCAAACAGGAGGTTAAAGGCACTGACTCTCCAAGTGGGGAGAGTGTTAGTAAAGGGTCTTGAATTGTGAACCCGAGTAAAAGGGGACGAAAACTGAGATGCATTTGAAAACGTTTCCCGGTCACTTGGTGCACCATACTGTGCGTTTCCCATGCATGTTTTAGCTGAAGGAAGAATCCCTTAAACCTGGAAGTTGGGACCCATGGAATGGGTACCATGCAGTATGACTTCAAAGGGTCTGCATTTGCTCATCGAACCTCACCAATGCTATCAGCCCGAAGTGTGCAACCTTATGTCTCACTCAGCTCTGGGTGTAGATGAGGTAAATCCAGGTTGCATCACAAGCCCTGAATGAATTATTTAAGAATTGCTCTCTATTTCACTGTCATTGTGTTTTGTTTTTGTAATTCATTTTGATAACGGGATTTATCGGATTTTCTCTGCTGCATTCATGCAGCTGTACACACGCTTGATTCTCTTATGGAGACATATAAATCCATGGGTTTGAAGATTCTTACTAGTCAGGTGTATTCCTAGGCGTTGAATATAGGGTGTTTAGTCCATCTCGTTGAGCAAGGGGTAGGTCTTGACTCTTATATATTTGACTTATGGAATGGTATCTGAGCTAATTTCTATCTCTGGTTTTATGCAGCACCCCAACTCACCTTTCCCCTTATGCAAACATAAGTTGGTTTTCTAAATTTGAGACCCTGTTCTGTTTTGTAATTCAGTTCATGTGTAGCCAAGATTACATTCGGTGTATTAGTGATATCTTATGATGTTTCATTTTCTGTGTGACTTATTTCACTTAGAACCATCGTACCTGAATCCACTCATTATGCCGCGACGGGCCTGATGACATAGATTTCATTGGAGAGTGATATTCCATTGTACGTACGTACCACAACTCCTTTATCCATTTTTTTCTTTCTGGGATATTTAATTTGTACTGGATTCGAGGTTCTTGTAAACACAGCAGACCTAAATTTTGTGTTGGCTGTGTCTTGTTGATTTTAATTTTCCTAAGCTATAGGGCCAAAAGTGGAAGTGCCCTAGGGTCTGTAGCCTTGTTTTTCAGATGTTTCAGGATACACCATAAACATCTCCAGAGTGTCTGTTGGCAACTTACATCCCGCCCATCAGCATAACAAGGCTCCCTGTTCTCCATGGCCTGTCCTTTTTATCTGGTTTTTACACTTTTTTCAGATGGCCCTTTTGATGAATGGGAAATGAGACTTCATTGTAGTGCGGATTTCCAGTGCTCAAGTGCTTGGTTGGCCAAAAAGGGCATATGCGTTTTTTCCTGAATATATTCAGGAAAAAATGTATACGCACTTTTGTCCAAGTGCATCACTGTCAAAGATCTGCCGCTTTTCACATGCTTTAAATGCAATTCCAATCTACCTCCTGAAATATGATTCCTGCAATTCTGCCTCGTTTTCAAGTCCTCTTTGTAGACTTACTTCAATATATTTTTGCCAATAGCTGTCATTTATAACTCTGCAGGTTTGTGAATTACAGTGCCCGTGATTTCCTTTAAAACTCGTTTCCTTGAAAGCTGGCCACAGAACCGCAGGTTTGCTTCAGGCCGTAATCAGGGTCCAGCACGTCACTCTGAGCCTTTGGTTAATTCCTCTTCCTGGTGGGAAATTAGAGTTAAATGTGCCCCTCCAGACACCTGCCTCACTCCCAGCCCCTTGGTGATGTGTGTCCTCTGGTTTGAGGCCACATGTGCTGGGTTCCTCACCTTTGGCTGATGTGGGCCCACTGGTCTGCGGACACTCCTGCCTGGTTCCCATCCTTTTGGTGATGTGGGCCCTCCGGTGAGAGTCAGATCCTTGTTGGGTTACTCACACTTCTGTGCGGTGGGACCTCTTCTCTGAGGTCAACCTGCCTGGCTGGCACACCCAGCCTTGGCGACGTTGGCCCTCTGGTGGGAGTTGGTGCCTGCTGGGAGTCTCCTACCCTCGGTAATGAGGGCCCTCTGGCGTCAGGCCGTATCTCCTGGGCTCCAAAAATTTTCTGATGTGCACCCTGTGGTGCGAGTACACTCCTGCCAGTTTCCCAACCTCATGGGAATGTGGGCCTTCTGCTCTGAGGTCCCAACGTTGGGTTGCTCAGTTTCATGATGAGGGCCCTCAGGTGTGAGTTCACTCCTGCCTGGATCCCATAGCCTCGCTGCTCCTGGCCACCTGCTGGGAGGTTCCAACTGCGGGATTCCTCACCTTTTTTCTTCTATGGGCCCTCTGTTTTGAGACTCCTCCTGCCTGCCTCACTCCCAGCCCCTTGGTGATGTGTGCCCTCTGGTTTGAGGCCACGTGTGCTGGGTCCCTCACCTTTCGATGATGTGGCCCCACTGGTGTGAGGACACTCCTGCCTGGTTCCTATCCCTTTGATGATGTGGGCCCTCTGGTGAGAGTCTGGTCCTGGCTGGGTTCCTCACCCTTCTGTGAGGTGGGCCCTCTGCTGTGAGGTCACTCCTGCCTGGCTGGCACACCCCGCCTGGGCAACATCGGCCCTCTTGTGGCAGTTGGAGCCTGCTGGGAGCCTCCTCCCCTCGGTGATGACGGCCCTCTTGCATCAGGCCCTAACTGCTGGGTACCCACATTTTCTGATACGTGCTAAGTGGTGCGAGGACACTCCTGCGAGGTTCCCATCCCCATGGGGATGTGGGCCTTCTGCTCTGAGGTCCCAATGGCTGGGTTGCTCACAGTTTCATGATGTGGGCCCTCTGCTGTGAGTTCACTGCCGCCTGGATCGCATAGACTCGGTGCTCTGGGCCGCCTGCTGGGAGGTTCCCACTGCAGGATTCCTCAGCTTTTTTATTCTATGGGCCCTGTGTTTTGAGGCTCCTCCTGCCTGCCTCACTCTGAGCCCCTTCGAGATGTGGGTCTTCTGGTTTAGGCCACATGTGCTGGGTTCCTCACCTTTCTATGATGTGGCCACACTGGTGTGAAGACAGTCCTGCCTGTTTCTGATCCCCTTGGTGATGTGGGCCCTCTGGTGAGAGTCTTATCCTGGCTGGGTTCCTCACCCTTCTGTGAGGTAGGTCCTCTGCTGTGAGGTCACTCCTGCCTGGCTGTCACACGTCCCCTTGGCGACATGGGCCCTCAGTTGGGAGTTGGTGCCTGCTTGGAGTCTCCTCCCCTTGGTAATGAGGGCCCTCTGGCATCAGGCCCTAACTTCTGAGCTCCCAAAATTCTCTGATGTGTGCCCTGTGGTGCGAGTACACTTATGCCATGTTCCCAACCACATGGGAATGTGGGCCTTCTGCTCTGAGGTCCCAACGCCTGGGTTGCTCAGAGTTTCATGATGAGGGCCCTCTGTTTTGAGTTCAGTCAGGTCTGGATCCCATAGCCTCGCTGCTCCTGGCCGCCTACTGGGAGGTTCCAACTGCTGGATTCCTCACCATTTTTATTCCATGGACCCTATGTTTTGAGGCTCCTACTGCCTGCCTCACTCCCAGCCCCTTGGTGATGTGTGTCCTCTGGTTTGAGGCCACGTGTGCTGGGTCACCCACATTTCGGTGATGACGCCTCACTGGTGTGAGGACACTCCAGCCTGGTTCCCATTCCCTTGGTGATGTGGGCCCTGTGGTGAGAGTCTGATCCTCTTTGGGTTCCTCACACTTTTGTGAGGTGGGCCCTCTGCTCTGAGGTCACTCCTGCCTGGCTGGCACATCCCGCATTGGCGATGGCGGCCCTCTGGTAGCAGTTGGAGCCTGCTGGGAGCCTCCTCTCCTCGGTGATGAGAGCCCTCTGGCGTCAGGCCCTAACTGCTGGGCTCCCCACATTTTCTGATGTGTGCCCACTGGTGCGATGACACTCCTGCTTGGTTCCCTTCCCCATGGGGATGTGGGCCTTGTGCTCTGAGGTCACAACGGCTGGTTTGCTCACAGTTTCATGATGAGGGCCCTCTGTTGTGAGTTCATCACTGCCTGGATCCCATAGCCTCGGTGCTCTGGGCCGCCTGCTGGGATGTTCCAACTGCTGGGTTCCTCACCTTTTTTATACAATGGGCCATGTGTTGTGAGGTTAATCCTGCCTGCCTCGCTCTGAAACTCATGGTGATGTGGGTCCTCTGGTTTGAGGCCACCTTTTTTGTGTACCTGAACTTTTGATGATGTGGCCCCACAGGTGTGATGATACTCCTGCGTGGTTCACAGCCCCTTGCTGATGTGGGCACTCTGGTGAGAGTCTGATCCTGGCTGGGTTCCTTACCCTTCTGTGAGGTGGGCCCTCTGATGTGAGGTCACTCCTGCCTGGCTGGCTCACATCGCCTTGGCGATGTGGGCCCACTGTTGGCCACGAAAGCATGCTGGGAGCCTCCTACCCTCTTTAATGAGGGCCCTGAAAAAACGCATATGCACTTTTTGACCAAGTGCATCATTGTCGAGGATCGGCCTCTTCTCCTATGCTTTCAGAGCACTGCCCGTCTACCTCCTGAAATCATATTCCTGGAATTCTGCCCCGCTTTCAAGCCCTCTTCGCAGCCTTACTTCAATATATTTTGGTATGATACCTGTCATTTATAACTCTGCAGGTTTGTTAATTACAGTGTCCCTGAGCTCCTTTCTTCAACTCGCGTTCTTGTGAGCTGGCCGCTAACCCACAGGATTGCTTCAGGCCCTAAAATGGTTTCGGCACGGCACGCTGAGACTTTGGTAAATTACTCTTTCTGGTGGGAAATGAACATTTAAGTTGCCCTTGCAGACCCTAAAGCTAGTCTCTCATTGGTTCTCCCTATTCCTGTTCATCTTGCGCAGAAATTGCAAACTGTGCCAAACAGGAGGTTAAAGGCACTGACTCTCCAAGTGGGTAGAGAGTTAGTAAAGCGTCTGGAATGGTGAACCCAAGTACCAGGGAACGAAACCTGAGAGGCATTTAAAATCGTTTCCCAGTCACACGGCGGACCATACTCTGGGATACCCAAGCATGTTTAAGCTGAAGGAAGAATTCCTTAAACCTGGAGAGTTGGGACCCATGGAACGGGTACCATGCAGTATGACTTCAAAGGGTCTGCATTTGCTCACTGAACCTCACCAATGTTATCAGTCAGAAGTGTCCAGCCTTATGTCTCACTCAGCTCTGGGTGGAGATGTGGTAAATCCAGGTTGCATCACAAGCCCTGAATGAATTATTTAAGAATTGCTCTCTATTTCACTGTCATTGTGTTTTGTTTTTGTAATTCATTTTGATAATGGGATTTATCGGATTTTCTCTGCTGCCTTCATGCAGCTGTACACATGCTTGATTCTCTTATGGAGACATATAAATCCATGGGTTTGAAGATTCTTACTAGTCAGGTGTATTCCTAGGCGTTGAATATAGGGTGTTTAGCCCATTTTGTTGAGCAAGGGGTAGGTCTTGACTATTACATATTTGACGTATGGAATGGTATCTGTGTTAATTTCTATCTCTGGTTTTATGCAGCACCCCAACTCACCTTTCCCCTAAAGCAAACATAAGTTGCTTTTCTAAATTTGAGACCCTGTTCTGATTTGTAATTCAGTTCATGTGTAGCCAAGATTACATTCGGTATATTAGTGATATCTTATGATGTTTCATTTTCTGTGTGACTTATTTCACTTAGAATCATCGTACCTGTATCCACTCATTATGCCGCGATGGGTCTGATGACATAGATTTCATTGGAGAGTGATATTCCATTGTACGTACGTACCACAAATTCTTTATCCATTTTTTGCTTTCTGCAATATTTAACTTGTACCGTAGATGCGGTTCTTGTAAACAGAGCCGTGTGAAACTTTGGGGTGGCTGTGCGTTTCTTATTTTAATTTCCCTAAGCTATAGGACCATAAGTGGAAGTGCCGTAGGCTCCGTTGCTTTGTTTTTTAGGTGTTTGAGGAAACACCATACACTTCTCCAGAGTGGCTCTTGGCAATTTACATCCCGCCCATCAGCATAACAAGGCTCCCAGTTCTCCATGGCCTGTGCTGCCTTTCTGGATTTTACACTTTTTTCAAATGGCCCTTTTGACTGGGGGTCAGTGAGACTTCACTGTAGTGCAGATTTCTTTAACGTGCTTGCTTGGTTGGCCAAAAAGGGCGTATGCGTTTTATCCTGAATATATTCAGGAAAAAACGCATACGCACCTTTTGGCCAAGTGCATCATTGTCGACGTTCTGCCTCTTTTCCTATGCTTTAAATGCATTCCAGTCTACCCCCTGAAATCGTTTTCCTGCAATTCTGTCCCGCTTTCAAGTCGTCTTCGCAGCCTTACTTCAATATATTTTTGGAAGATAGCTGTCATTTATAACTCTGCAGGTTTGTGAATTACAGTGCCCCTGAGGTCCTTTCTTCAAATCGCTTTCTTTTAGCTGGTCGCAAACCCGCACGATTGCTTCAGGCCCTAATCTGGTTCCGTTACGGCATGCTGAGCCTTTGGTTAATTCCTCTTCCTGGTGGGAAATGAGCGTTACATTTGCCCGTGCAGACACCTACAGCTAGTCTCTCATTGGTTCTCCCTATTCCTGTTCATCTTGCGCAGAAATTACAAACTGTGCCAAACAGGAGGTTAAAGGCACTGACTCTCCAATTGGGGAGAGTGTTAGTAAAGGGTCTGGAATTGTGAACCCGAGTAAAAGGGGACGAAAACTGAGATGCATTTGAAAACGTTTCCCGGTCACACGGTGCACCATACTGTGGGTTTCCCATGCATGTTTTAACTGAAGGAAGAATCGCTTAAACCTGGAGAGTTGGCACCCATGGAATGGGTACCATGCAGTATGACTTCAAATGGTCTGCATTTGCTCATCGAACCTCACCAATGCTATCAGCCCGAAGTGTCCAACCTTATGTCTCACTCAGCTCTGGGTTTAGATGAGGTAAATACAGGTTGCATCACAAGCCCTGAATGAATTATTTAAGAATTGCTCTCTATTTCACTGTCATTGTGTTTTGTTTTTGTAATTCATTTTGATAATGGGATTTATCGGATTTTCTCTGCTGCCTTCATGCAGCTGCACACGCTTGATTCTCTTATGGAGACATATAAATCCATGGGTTTGAAAATTCTTTCTAGTCAGGTGTATTCCTAGGCGTTGAATATAGGGTGTTTAGCCCATTTCGTTGAGCAAGGGGTAGGTCTTGATTATTACATATTTGACGTATGGAATGGTATCTGTGCTAATTTCTATCTCTGGTTTTATGCAGCACCCCAACTCACCTTTCCCCTTAAGCAAACATAAGTTTGTTTTCTAAATTTGAGACCATGTTCTGTTTTGTAATTCAGTTCATGTGTAGCCAAGATTACATTCGGTGTATTAATGATATCTTATGATGCTTCATTTTCTGTGTGACTTATTTCACTTAGAATCATCATACCTGAATCCACTCTTTATGCCACGATGGGCCAGATGACATAGATTTCATTGGTGAGTGATATTCCATTGTACGTACGTACCACATCTTCTTTATCCATTTTTAGCTTTCTGGGATATTTCACTTGTACCGTAGACGAGGTTCTTGTAAACAGAGCCGTGTGAAACTTTGGGGTGGCTGTCCGTTTCTGATTTTAATTTCCCTAAGCTATAGGACCATAAGTGTAAGTGCCGTAGGCTCCGTTGCTTTGTTTTTTAGGTGTTTGAGGAAACACCATACACTTCTCCAGAGTGGCTCTTGGCAATTTACATCCCACCCATCAGCATAACAAGGCTCCCAGTTCTCCATGGCCTGTGCTGCCTTTCTGGATTTTACACTTTTTTTAGATGGCCCTTTTGACTGGGGGGCAGTGAGACTTCACTGTAGTGCAGATTTCTTTAACGTGCTTGCTTGGTTGGCCAAAAAGGGCGTATGCGTTTTTTCCTGAATATATTCAGGAAAAAACGCATACGCACCTTTTGGCCAAGTGCATCATTGTTGACGTTCTGCCTCTTTTCCTATGCTTTAAATGAATTCCAGTCTACCCCCTGAAATAGTTTTCCTGCAATTCTGTCCCGCTTTCAAGTCGTCTTCGCAGCCTTACTTCAATATATTTTTGGAAGATAGCTGTCATTTATAACTCTGCAGGTTTGTGAATTACAGTGCCCCTGAGCTCCTTTCTTCAAATCGCTTTCTTGTGAGCTGGCCGCAAACGAGCAGGATTGCTTCAGGCCCTAAACTGGTTCCGGCACGGCATGCTGAGCCTTGGGTTAATTCCTCTTCCTGGTGGGAAATGAGCGTTAAATTTGCCCGTGCAGACACCTACAGCTAGTCTCTCATTGGTTCTCCGTATTCCTGTACATCTTGCGCAGAAATTGCAAACTGTGCCAAACAGGAGGTTAAAGGCACTGACTCTCCAAGTGGGGAGAGTGTTAGTAAAGGGTCTTGAATTGTGAACCCGAGTAAAAGGGGACGAAAACTGAGATGCATTTGAAAACGTTTCCCGGTCACTTGGTGCACCATACTGTGGGTTTCCCATGCATGTTTTAGCTGAAGGAAGAATCCCTTAAACCTGGAAGTTGGGACCCATGGAATGGGTACCATGCAGTATGACTTCAAAGGGTCTGCATTTGCTCATCGAACTTCACCAATGCTATCAGCCCGAAGTGTCCAACCTTATGTCTCACTCAGCTCTGGGTTTAGATGAGGTAAATCCAGGTTGCATCACAAGCCCTGAATGAATTATTTAAGAATTGCTCTCTATTTCACTGTCATTGTGTTTTGTTTTTGTAATTCATTTTGATAACGGGATTTATCGGATTTTCTCTGCTGCATTCATGCAGCTGTACACACGCTTGATTCTCTTATGGAGACATATAAATCCATGGGTTTGAAGATTCTTACTAGTCAGGTGTATTCCTAGGCGTTGAATATAGGGTGTTTAGTCCATCTCGTTGAGCAAGGGGTAGGTCTTGACTCTTATATATTTGACTTATGGAATGGTATCTGAGCTAATTTCTATCTCTGGTTTTATGCAGCACCCCAACTCACCTTTCCCCTTATGCAAACATAAGTTGGTTTTCTAAATTTGAGACCCTGTTCTGTTTTGTAATTCAGTTCATGTGTAGCCAAGATTACATTCTGTGTATTAGTGATATCTTATGATGTTTCATTTTCTGTGTGACTTATTTCACTTAGAACCATCGTACCTGAATCCACTCATTATGCCGCGACGGGGCTGATGACATAGATTTCATTGGAGAGTGATATTCCATTTTACGTACGTACCACAACTCCTTTATCCATTTTTTTCTTTCTGGGATATTTAATTTGTACTGGATTCGAGGTTCTTGTAAACATGGCAGACCTAAATTTTGTGTTGGCTGTGTCTTGTTGATTTTAATTTTCCTAAGCTATAGGGCCAAAAGTGGAAGTGCCCTAGGGTCTGTAGCTTTGTTTGTCAGATGTTTCAGGATACACCATAAACATCTCCAGAGTGTCTGTTGGCAACTTACATCCCGCCCATCAGCATAACAAGGCTCCCTGTTCTCCATGGCCTGTCCTTTTTATCTGGTTTTTACACTTTTTTCAGATGGCCCTTTTGATGAATGGGAAATGAGACTTCATTGTAGTGCGGATTTCCAGTGCTCAAGTGCTTGGTTGGCCAAAAAGGGCATATGCGTTTTTTCCTGAATATATTCAGGAAAAAATGTATACGCACTTTTGTCCAAGTGCATCACTGTCAAAGATCTGCCGCTTTTCACATGCTTTAAATGCAATTCCAATCTACCTCCTGAAATATGATTCCTGCAATTCTGCCTCGTTTTCAAGTCCTCTTTGTAGACTTACTTCAATATATTTTTGCCAATAGCTGTCATTTATAACTCTGCAGGTTTGTGAATTACAGTGCCCGTGATTTCCTTTAAAACTCGTTTCCTTGAAAGCTGGCCACAGAACCGCAGGTTTGCTTCAGGCCGTAATCAGGGTCCAGCACGTCACTCTGAGCCTTTGGTTAATTCCTCTTCCTGGTGGGAAATTAGAGTTAAATGTGCCCCTCCAGACACCTGCCTCACTCCCAGCCCCTTGGTGATGTGTGTCCTCTGGTTTGAGGCCTCATGTGCTGGGTTCCTCACCTTTGGCTGATGTGGGCCCACTGGTCTGCGGACACTCCTGCCTGGTTCCCATCCTCTTGGTGATGTGGGCCCTCCGGTGAGAGTCAGATCCTTGTTGGGTTACTCACACTTCTGTGCGGTGGGACCTCTTCTCTGAGGTCAACCTGCCTGGCTGGCACACCCAGCCTTGGCGACGTTGGCCCTCTGTTGGGAGTTGGTGCCTGCTGGGAGTCTCCTACCCTCGGTAATGAGGGCCCTCTGGCGTCAGGCCGTATCTCCTGGGCTCCAAAAATTTTCTGATGTGCACCCTGTGGTGCGAGTACACTCCTGCCAGTTTCCCAACCTCATGGGAATGTGGGCCTTCTGCTCTGAGGTCCCAACGTTGGGTTGCTCAGTTTCATGATGAGGGCCCTCAGGTGTGAGTTCACTCCTGCCTGGATCCCATAGCCTCGCTGCTCCTGGCCACCTGCTGGGAGGTTCCAACTGCGGGATTCCTCACCTTTTTTCTTCTATGGGCCCTCTGTTTTGAGACTCCTCCTGCCTGCCTCACTCCCAGCCCCTTGGTGATGTGTGCCCTCTGGTTTGAGGCCACGTGTGCTGGGTCCCTCACCTTTCGATGATGTGGCCCCACTGGTGTGAGGACACTCCTGCCTGGTTCCTATCCCTTTGATGATGTGGGCCCTCTGGTGAGAGTCTGGTCCTGGCTGGGTTCCTCACCCTTCTGTGAGGTGGGCCCTCTGCTGTGAGGTCACTCCTGCCTGGCTGGCACACCCCGCCTGGGCAACATCGGCCCTCTTGTGGCAGTTGGAGCCTGCTGGGAGCCTCCTCCCCTCGGTGATGACGGCCCTCTTGCATCAGGCCCTAACTGCTGGGTACCCACATTTTCTGATACGTGCTAAGTGGTGCGAGGACACTCCTGCGAGGTTCCCATCCCCATGGGGATGTGGGCCTTCTGCTCTGAGGTCCCAATGGCTGGGTTGCTCACAGTTTCATGATGTGGGCCCTCTGCTGTGAGTTCACTGCCGCCTGGATCGCATAGACTCGGTGCTCTGGGCCGCCTGCTGGGAGGTTCCCACTGCAGGATTCCTCAGCTTTTTTATTCTATGGGCCCTGTGTTTTGAGGCTCCTCCTGC